>NC_060156.1:13898944-13921029 GCF_021292245.1 Micropterus dolomieu | reverse complement strand
GGGACTTTAATTTCATAATGCCATGTTTATTTATTTCAGCATTCCACAGTATGGTAGGTCAAAGTTTGACCAGGAAGGCGGCGTGTAAACTTTGATGGAGTCAGTTGGGAGTTTATGACTGGGATGATTGTCTAACTGCTTGTGTTTGTTGCCCCATCTGACAATTTGTTTTGCGATGTCACTGTATTCCCAGAACTGAAATAAGTTAACAAGTACCATGTTATTATTTTTTACAGATAGCAACAAAACTACAAAAATAAGATCCTAGCTGTAAAAAACGATAATTATCCTTCAATGCATTATCTCACTGAGCTCAAATTGAGGCACAGGACCAATCTCTGCTGCAATTCTGCTCCAATTTATTCACTACTACTGTACACCATTACAATTCTTCAATAATGTAAATATTGTACATATCCAATCTCCTTTATATTTTTCTTCATATTTTATATTTATACTCTTATATTTATATATTTCTTTATCTACCTACTTTCCATTATTATTTCTATTCCTTATGCCTTGATGTGCAATGTGTGCAACTGTGACACAAGAATTTCCCCTCTGGAATCAATAAAGTATTTCTGATTCTGATTCAATCTGATTTAGTTGTTTAACACGTCATAATTGCAGCATCCCATGCATCAAGTCAACTCAAGAAAACTAAAAGTGTCTCTGTGTGAAAAGACACATGCTGGTTTGAAAGGGATTTGCTATAAAAGATCCTTTAATCAAATGATTTCCACACCTTTTCCAGTTCCACCTCTTCCTGTTAGAAATGTGTGAAAACCGGAATTTAACAAACGATAATAAGAATCACACAAGCAGGCTTCATTTTATAGCTGATTATAGTGAAGAAAGGTGACTATTGTGAGCTCGATCTGACACGTGAATATAACACAGTGTAGCTGTCATCATTTCAAAAGGAGATTTTTCAGAAGTGAAGAGTGAATTGTACAGTGTCTATCATATAATTTTTGATGACAGACAAAAATAGGCGCATCATTTTGGATAGACATTTGTGGTTCCTTGATGATTTATCCTAATGACCTTTCCTTTGCTGCCACAAGAAGATTAACTTTTCTACTCCAGAGTGAATGTGTATATGTATTTTGTACAGACAGTCATGTTCCCTTTATCTAGCACCATTTTCAGGTCAAAATACTTTGGTTTATGACCAAACATCTGTATAACTAATGACATTCCCATTAGCTTCAACTGTACTTTGTGTTTCCTGCTCTTTACTAAATTTTAGCATGCCAATACACAAAAGTAAGATGATGAACCTGCAGCTGGTGTTGGCATTAGGTCAAAGCACTGCTATGCCACAGCCTTCAGCTTAGATTATTTGTCTTACATACCTTTGGACCTCTGACACAACCAGAACCACAAAGCAGTTTTTAGTCTCAACCAATTGATTGATATAAAACTCATTGGCTCATTTTAAAACAATACCCATTACCAGTCTAGCAGCATTTCTTACAGTTTTATATCCATTATGGTGATGGTCCAAGCTTGAGGTGGACAATAAAGCAACACAGAGGTTGTGTATTTGTCCTATTTAGGCAAAATTAATGTTGTATTAAATATATTAAACTTAGAAAATAATGGACTAAGCTGAAGAAGTGGTTTGAGAAGTTTCTATGGACACTAACTCTTCAAACGCCCTCATCTGTTTTTATCTATGTAGGAGTAAACTACCAAATTTTAGTACCCTTTAGGCAAATGTTATGAGTCATAGTCATATTTTGGGGAGAGTATGACAAATCTGCATGACGAGAAAGGGGAGCTATTTTTACTCAACTGTCTTACTCCTTCCTTAACTTACTTTGTCATTCACTGCAGGAGTTTTTCTAAAACTGTCAAATTGGCATTTTCATGAGCTGAGCCCTGAATATTTTCAGGGATTTGGGCTGCGGGCTGCCTTGCCACAGTTTTGGAGAGCTCTGTAGTGACAGAGCCGAGTATAGCTCTCACAATATCACATTATTATGTCTCATTTTGCTCTCAGTGATGACTCTTATTCTTCCCTTCTGGTGTTACTTACAAATGAGAGATGCATTTTCTTTTAACATAAAGCACTCACTCTGTTGCTCAGAATGCAACATGTTTCCAGCGTAGCGTAGTATAGAGTGCACTAACCAAATTATTTATACATCAGCACCTCTAAAAAATCTATTAACACTGACTCCTCATGGGACCAGTCAGCTAATTTAAGCTGGTAAGATAACCAGCAGTGTATAAAAGAAGTCCACTGGCTCAGAAACATTGTTCTCATGGGAACATGGCGCTAAACAGATGCTGTTCCTCTACAGCAAGTGAAACATAATAAGATACAATATGGTCAGCACTCCACAGGTTTGTGTCCCCTTCAGCCAGACCAGACAGGGAGGAAGGGAGTCATGCCCTGCTGCTAAAATGTGACTCTCGGCCACCTGTCTCTAAACATGGAAACATAAATCCACAGGAGCGGTACATTTATGTATTGAAAATATACTGTACATACACATATGTTTCTTTCATGGGTATACTTTACAATAACAGACACAAAATTGATTATGAATGATCGATTCAGAGATATTCATGAACTTATTATTAACTAATGATTCATTAATATAGGATCTCCCAATCTGTTCTCTAGTAACTCACCATTACCTGCTAACGCATCTTCACACCTAAACAACAAAAGAAGTTGATTGTCAATTGTTCCAAACGACATAAATGACCGTTCAGGTTATCCTTGGATAACAATGACCTGAATCACTGAGAATCTTCACAGATGTTATTATAAAACCATTGGGCATTAATTTGGGCCTACAACGGCCTCCACACTTCTTGGAATCTGTCTGCAGAGCATTAATGAAGTTGAGCACTGATTTTGGGCGATAAGGCCAAGCTCACAGTCATTGTTCTGGTGTCTGATGAGCTTAAGGTCTCTGCAGGTGAGTCAAGTTCTTCCACACCAAACCCAGAAAAAATCATTTCTTCATGGAATTTGCCATGTGTATGGAAGCATTGTCATATTAATACAGGAAAGGGTCTTTCCAAATGAGTCAGTTATTTCCTTATAATGTCCTTTTGATTTCTTGGTAGTTTCTGAAAAGACCTGTATAATTTTCTTTTGTACTTATAGGGTAGATGGAGACAAAGTATTGAGAAAGTTATTGTCGTTTAAGTTTAGAATTGCAGTTAGTTAAATACATGTAATGAAAATAACAGTTGAATTGCTCCATTTTAACCCAGGTAAATAATTATTCATCTCTGATTTATTATTGAAAGCTTAGTTCTTCATACATGCTGAAATTGTATATGCTTGCCTTTTGGTTATAGTTTGCAATTAAATGGAATGAATAAACTGGTATATCAGTTGCACACAGTCTCTATTTTATCTCTATTTAATGGTAAATTGTGCCAAATTAAACGAATATTTCCAGGAAACTTTCCAGGAATTGACTGGGAAATGGTTTAGAATTTACAGATCGGTAAATTAACATTGACAAAACAATGCCATATGACTGGAAAACATAACGTCATGAGCCTGCAATAATACTTCACTGATGCGTCCTCTGAATTTAATCCTTGCTGCCAACCCAGCGGTTTTTGGAAAGTAATGCTCCTTCGTTCATCAGCTTCTTTCAAAATCTTGTTTCCTACGAGATGAGAGCTGAAAGGACCTCTGACCTGGTGCCTGTTATTGATTGTATTAGAGCTGATTGTGAAACCTTGCTGTCCTTCAGGAAGCTGCAGGGACTTAAGGTACAGTAAGGTACAGTTACATAAGAGTGAAAAAAATACACAGCTGATATAGCTGCTCTATATATCCATGATCATGAGACCAGTGTGTGATGTTTTGCTGGACACTCACACAGGGAGCATTTATAAAGCATTGGTATCTTCACAGGCATATTTGCAGATATCTTTTAATAGCACTGCATTATATTATATAATAATAATAATATATATATTATTATAATATATAATAATATGTTTTTTAATGTAAAATCTTAGTCTGAAAACTAGTGACTATAAGTGTCATATAAATGTAATAAAAAGTACAATATTTACATACAATGTTATGCCATTAAGTTTGAAGTAGCATAAAATTGAAATACTCGAGTAAAGTATAAATACCTCAAATTTATACTTCAAGACAGTACTTAAAGGGACTATATGTAGTTTTCTGCAGCCACTAACTGAGCGTTTTTTAGATTGCGTCCTGGTGTGTGCTCGTACGCGTGCTCCGCTTCGCACAACATGCTGGAAACACATTTAAACTCCCACTGCAACGTTACAGACATATTTTTATCAGCTTGAGGTTGAAGTAATTCATGCAACGAGCATGAATTACTTCAACCTCAAGCTTTACTTTACACTTACTGCATTTAGCTGACATGATACCTACCCCTTTTCAATAACTATTTGTGTATCTTTCACTGGAGGCTCAGCACAGCTAATGTTAAATGTATTGGATGATAAAGAAACTGTCCAGTGAGCTGGACGGAATATTATAAATAAGATTGTTGCCACACTTTATAACAACACACAGTGGAAGAATGGGTCTTCCACAGTGTGTTGCTGTCCTGTGCCGTTATGTTACGTTATTGTAATTTATTTGGGTCACGTAAGTTACAGCGACTGAGACGGTGAAGAAGCTGTGTACCTTAGTATCGTAAAAAGACAATGCCAATGGCGGATCCGTGCTAACGATAGCTGGCTGACCTTGACTCTCAACACTATAGGCTAGTATTTAAATCGTTTCATATCTGCTTTGTACTGTTGCATAATTTCTTGCAGGCTAAAATCAACACTTTGAAATAATACTGCCGCTACACAGGATAGTAATATGGGTCACGTTGGCTGGTAATGTAGAAAGCCATACAACTGTAGTACTTTGCACCGGATAACTTTAGCAACTGCTCGGTGTTAGCTGGCAAGCTAACGTTAACCAACTTGAGCCAACTAAAGCACAAAATCATAATATATTTCACATGCTTTGCAGTAATGTTAGATTACCTGTCCATTAGGATGAAAGCCAACTCTGTGTCGGTTTTGTCAGTTCCAAAACAAAGTGGAGGTCTCTCTGTGACTCCAGCATTTATGATACTAACTGTGATTTCACCCAAACTCGATCTGATTCGGATTTGGCTTAAAGGGTCTTTGGTTTTAATCCTTACGTGGTGTTTGTGTAGGAGACTGTGTTGTGCTGGGAGCCAGTCGTTTTAACGTCTTAACGAACTCCGTGTTGTTGCTGTGTGCACGGTACAGATTCAGCAGGCAAGATGCTCGGTACCATGCATGTAAGTCAACCCATAAAACCCATTGCGCGAAACCCATAAAATACTAAATTTTTCACCACTTCTGACGTGTGCAAAGTTTGGTGAGTTTTCGGGTATGTTTACGCCCCCAAAATTGAGCTTACTTTGCAGAAAAAAGAAATATAAATCTCTTCAGTTTCAAGTCCGGTTCGTGCTCGGGCCCTAATAATAATAATAATTGTTGTTTTCAATAGATCCAGCAAAACCGTAAATTGTTGTTTTTACATTTCTGTTCATGGCTTCTCAAAAGAACCAGATACAATTTATTAATTACATGTATATGTTTTTATGTCATATCGGAGTTATCATAATTACCAGTTGCCAACTTGTAAATAGCATCCAAATCATAATTATGACTGGGAAACTCGGAAAGTTCAGGTATACGACAAACCAAACAAACATTGATGCCTCACGTCAGCCAAAGTCTTTCCTTTAAGGTGATTAAACCTGAATTTAGTGGTTGTAGTGCTATATTTCAATGCACAGTATTCTCATACGACTCACTCTAAAACTCTTTAATTATACAACCATCTTGAATTGTTTTAAACATGGGGATCTCTACCATCCACCTGATATGACGGGAACACAGCATAACACACAGACATTAGGCTGTAATAGATTCGCTATTGAACTAGTCCTTTAAGAAAATAAGTGAAATGGCATGCTGCTTGAAAAGTAAAGCGATGTGGCATTCCTTTGCTAGTCTTTTAAAACGCCTAAAGACTGGCTAAATATTAAATCATCCTATCCTGTTATCATCACCCTGTTGCCAAAATAGCTGATGCACAATGAGTCATTCATCATGCTCTAAACACTGGTATTCAGAGTGTTGTTGGGGGAAACTGCTCTCTGTAGACACCACACAAAGATAAAGAGCCACTCAAGCCTTTTAATTATTCTTCACGACCATTTGTCATTCCATATAATACAGTCGTTCTTTAGAAAAGTAGGTGATTCCAAAGCAGATAACTTTGTGGAAACCAAATTGTTTCTCACGACAGGATTAATGGCAGCATTTGCACTTGACTGCCTGTATCTGTGACATTAGTTTTAGTTGTGGGACCATCAGTAATTCATAATTAAAGTAATATATATATACACACACACACACACACACACACACACACACACACACACACACACACACACACATTTTAAGTATATAAAGTGATGGCTATTTAAGACTGTTGTCTTCAGGATAACTTTGTTTCTGTGAGCAGCAGGGGATGAATATAACTTTATTTATTTATTTAGTAGTAAAATACCATAACAGCTAAATGTAAACAGAGAATGCACATTTTAAAGGATTTCTGTTGTGTGATGTTATCACTGATTTGCTTCCATGTCACTGAATCACTGAATTTCTGACATTTTCAGACTATACTCTGTTACTGTTGTACCGTAAAATGCATGCATCCATCATGGGTGGTTCAGTGAGCAAGGATTCCTGTATTTAAATGCATTTTCTTTAGAAACAGACGTGTGGCGCAGATTTAACCAGTGCAATATAATTATACATTTTTTTTATTTCTCAAGAGAAAAATCACAGCCTTACATAAATGAATCTACAGTTTGAAATGCAGCTATGGCTATAATCTCGCACTATCTTGTGCCGAAGCATTGTAAAGAGTCCTACGAATGCTCTGACCTTGCTGTGTGATAGCAGCCGACCATATATCACTGTCAAAGCGCAGACTGTTCCAGCCACATCCAAGTAATCTATTTGTCCCGGTAAAATATGGTGTAATTTGTTCCAAGTTTCCTGCAAGCCCAGCAAAAAAAAAAAGCAATGATTTTAGCTGCATCTTATGCATATGTGTTATTTTCCGGTATAGTGGCCTTTCTGAGTCTGTGATTCAAATTATCCTATTCAATCCAGGTCTACTAAGGAATACTTTATATAATGAATGTGTTCTGACTTTACATGTTATTTGCTTAATTTTAAATGGCTCCTGCCACAGTTTGAAGACCTAAAATTCACAACAAGATTCAAATTGAATGGCATATATAGCTTTACTGAAAGCTTTCAGTGTGCAGGCAGCCTAGCTCTGACATCAGTCCTCTATATTCTTGGACTCATAACGAGATAAAAGAATCATAACGTCCTGGCTCTAACTTGCGTCATCGTGCTGTAGTTTTTGGTTATATAACATTATGTAACTTCATGATTTACAGCTTTACTCAAGGATGAGGCTGGTGGAACAGCATCCTTTTATATTAATTCAAAAATTTCCCCGTTGCATCACTAAAACAGCATCTCTTTATTATGGCGTTTGCTTTTGGCTATGAATTATGATTTACAGATTTGGATTATGACAACTGTTTATTTATCTCAAACAAAGAGTGCTGTGTGAGAGACAGAAATAGCCTGATAGTTCACAGTTTCATCATGAGAGCGAATACCACTCTCCTCTTAATGGGTCTTTATGTTATTCTGGGTCAGCAGTGCATTAGAAGAACATTTCCTTATGTAACAACCTTCCTACACCACAGAAGTGGTCAGCATATCCTCAACAGCTTAAGGGCTTAAAAGAGCATGGGTGGGAGTGAGGAAATAAAGTTTAAACAAAAGAATGAGAAAGTTTTGAGATGGTGCTGGTTTCTGGGTCAAATTTATTGAGCCACTGTTTAAATCCTAAATGTGGTCGGTTCCAAACATTCAGCAAAGCTTGGATGACCTGGCTGGACACAGATGGACATTACAAAGATGTGAAAGATACTGTATGGTATCCATCCTCAAGTGTCCCATCTCTGGGCATGTTTGGGAAACAAGCAAATCAATCAGTGTCAATTAGAGCTGCGTTCAAAGCAAACCACATCCTGGGAGTCAGACGCTCGCTCTGCACTTAACAGCATGGCAACGCAATTATGCCTGCAAAACCCTCCAAAGTGCTTAGGGTCTGAGAGGATGGACTGGTGCATATAAAAGCTCTTACTGACTTTTATCTATACCACTCTCAGGTACCCTCCTGAGCAGAGATTTTTCCCTGAGCATGAGAGAGGAGAGCTGCACGGGAGGCCCTCTGTTTCACATCTTTCATGTTATGATCTGTACCCTGCCTGACACCCCAGTTTGGGATGCCATTCTACATAAGTACACTGATCTTCAAAGCCCCCTTTTTCTGCTCCCCTCCGCTGTTCATACTTTCTGTTTTGATACCTCTCTACTGAGGTCGGGGCAGCAGGAGCAATAACAGCTCTCATTGATTTCCGAAGGAGAGTCTGTACAGTCACTTCCTCTCCATCCGCCCTCTGTTAAAGGTGAGAAAGCTGCACTCTAACAGCTGAGTCTGAATTAGACTCTGAGACGTGGGAACATAATCACATTTGACTTGCAGTGTGAAATACAGAAGCAGGTTGTGGGTCCTTTCTCCCACGTCGCTATCATGATGCTATATTTGATACTTCATTTGCATACATCGCTTCCAACAGTGTTAACCTCAAGGAAATCAACATTCAGACAAAGTCTGCAAAGAAAGAAATGGCTCCCAGCTTCCAGATCACAAGCCTGCTACAGACATATGTTGTTGGACATTTTATCATGATGTAAGAAGATGAAATAAATTGCTGGAAGCAGTTATTGATTTGCAATACAAATTATTAAACTGTATGTTATTATATGAAATGTATTTTATAATAGCTCAGTGTTTATATGTTTACTCGTAAGGCAAGGACCTACAGCATATTTCATAACCAAAAGCAATATAATCATAAGCAATTCAGTGTGTGTCATATAATTATAATAATAATAAATAAAAAGACATTAATAAAAACAAAACATGAAATTGGCGAGTCTACTCAAGAAGACAATGGCATGTGATTTTAATCTGTTTTTGGTGAATAGCTATGTCAATATGGATATTTCAAAGCGGTTTCATCACTGTGTGGATGGATTGTTGGATTGTTACAGAAACATAATTATTTTTCAGGGGTTGCTTTATAGTTCTGTCTATTCTTTAAAATGTTTTGCTTTTTCAGTTCAAATGCTTAATGTTGAATATGAAATTAATTTTATTTGTTTGAAACCCAGAGCATCACTTTGTGTAAGTGTGTATTAATATCAATGATCTCATATTTTGCTTGCGTGCTTGGTGCTTTGTGTTTTTACTCTTTGTGGTCCCAGTCATGACCAGTTTCTGTGGCAACATGATTTTGAAAATAGCTCCTCTCTAACTGCCCACTGCTGTCGCAAGTTCTGCAGGCTGCAGCCCACTCTTGATGCATGACTCGTTCATTGCTCATTATCATCCCACTCTCATTTCATCCCCGGCTCCCCTGCTTGGATATCTGATGGAGACGGTTGTGTGGGGGGCGGGGTAGTGGCTACTATAAAGCTGGTGTATTCATGCTGTGATTGGCTGGTGGGATCCATTTAATCTTCTGTGACTACTACAGGGTCCGCCCCTGTACTCCTCCCCCTCGCTCTGCCCACCCTGGCAGCATCCGTACACAACAGTGTGCTGTCTCTGTTCCAGGGAGAATATCAGCTCTGCACAGGGAGGAGAGGATTAGTGCGACCACTCAGCTCATCTGCATACACGTTCCCAGAGAACCACATGAGCACCCAGGGCTGCACCTCTTTTGTATAAAACCTGGCACTCCTATCACAGAGGCTCCACTTGATCTACTGTCAGTGCTGCAAGAGGATTTAATAGGGACCACGTTTTTTCCCCTTTTGGACTCTTTTAAACGATTTCTAGACTCTTTTTTTCATTTAAATTTGCAATTTCTTGTATGTGATGTCTCTATTTAATTGGGACAATGCAAGTAACGTCATTTGAGACAGACTTCCTCTGAGCATCAAAGAGGTTCACCCTTAATTTTTGGGGACTTTTACACTGGGTTTGTTCCTTCATCTAGTTTGGGAGACTGCAGTACCAGAATGCCATCTAGAGAGTCCTACGAGGTTCACAAGGAAGAAAAGTCCCTTGTGCAAAAGGCCAAACGAGAGGCCAATCAGGAGGATATTCTGGCGGCAGCTCTGGGGATGAGGATGGGGCCACAGAAACCTCCAGCCACTTTCTGGCAGCCACTTAAACTATTCGCCTATTCACAGCTCACCTCACTGGTCCGCAGAGCCACACTGAAGGAGAGCGAGCGGACACCCAAATCTGAGAAAGTCCACAACTTCAAGGTGAGACTAAAATCAACTTAAAGAACTCTTGTCAGCTGCTGCATCTTCCGAAACATAGCTTTAATTTCATCATTTTTGGCCAGAGGGCTGCTTCTCTTGCTTCCCCTGTGAGAGATGGGAGGAGGGGGGAGAGCGGATGAAAAACAGAGCTGTTTTGGTCTGTCCAGTGAGCCTTTATCAAAAGAAAATCTGTTGGGTGGTCTGTGGACCACTGCTGTTAGTTTGAGCACCAGATGGAGAGATTAGGCCGATGGAGAGGGGAAACAGTGGAGGAGTGTATCCCTATTTGGCTGAGGCTCACTCTCCTTGTTTGACTGGTTAATGGGATGGAGAGCAGCAGGTGAAGTAGTACCTTCAAGGCTTTCAAACTGCTGATGTGTACAATCTCTTTCTGCTGCCTTGTTCTCTTGTATTGCTGAATGTTGAATTTCATCATTTTAGTTTCTGTATTAAAAGTCCCCAAAACTAATGGATAAAGGATAATTTGAGTGGATTCATAATGAAGAGAGGACTTTAATGTATTAATGTATAAATAATCCAGTGTAACAACATCTGAGCTCTAAAATAAGTCTTTAAATGTCAAACTTTCCAAATTACGAACATTTATTATGTTTATCCTTCTTTCTGGTAAAGCCAAACACATTTTCTAAATGTTTTTCTTTTCTGAATGATTAAATGTGATTATCTGGAGACTAAAGCAACACTACAGTTTGACTCATATATTTTCATTCCGAGCCTCTTAAATTAATTAATTAATTACTCCAAGTGAAACACATTCACCTTGCCTTTAGACATTTTCCTTGCCTAGAATCGGGCATGATACAGTGCGTTTCACCGACAAAACAAAAAATAATTAAATGATCACAAAAGTCGACAAGAGCATCAATTGATTAGAAGTTAAATTATTGACCTAAGATTCTGTAAACAAGAAAAGTGACATCACTCCAGGTGTTTTGGATAAGCATTTAAAGATGGCTAACTGTCGAAAACTTCTTAGGTGATGTGATTTTTAACACAGTAATCGCCTGCACAGTGCTATGCCCAACAGAAACTAGCAATTCTTTACCAAAACAGCTAGCCTGTTGTATGTGCTGCTGAATGAATGCAAGGAAAACAGGGAGAAATGTGGCTTGTTTCTGCTCCCAGAGGCCTCCCTGACTGGCTGGGCTGTTGCTACCTGGTGCAGCATGGGGGCTCCCTTTCCTGCACAAGCAAGGTGGCCTTCTACTGTTTCCATAGAAAGTTTCCCTGACAATCTGGCAAAGTGTCAAATCCTACTGTGCCATGATCTGACTCATCGCTGCACCGAGGGTCTGTTTGAACAACAATCCTCCTCCACCCACAGACAATCCTCCTCCTCTGCCTCATTTAAGGTGGCAGCACCTACAGGTCTCCTGGCTAAAGAAGAGCATGGGGTGTCTATGGAGTAAATGAATGCAACTCCCCGCAGTTCTCTCTCTCTGTCTTGTCATTGCACTTCATCACTAACGTCTGTCACTGTCCTCCTCTCTGTTGCAGGTCCATACCTTTCGGGGGCCTCACTGGTGTGAACACTGTGCCAGCTTCATGTGGGGACTGATGGCTCAGGGGGTCAAATGTGCAGGTAAATCTTGCTCTCAGGCTACATTAACACAGTCTTATATAAGCAGCTTTATCACTTCACAACATTCTCTCGTTACATTCGTGGTGTACAAAGTGAGCATTACTGTATATGGGTTACTTGGTTTATAGTGCATCTGGAGCTGAAGCTGGATTATTGAGTTTTAATCTAAAATCCCAACAGTAGTTTGTGGATTAAGGAATGTACAATAGAGTGAAATAAGGTTGATATATCTATGATGTAATAGATACTTCACACAATGTTAAAACCTTATTTTTTAACCAACGTTTTTCCTCACTGGGTTTGTGAATGGCATAATCAGTTCAAACAAGCAGAAAAATGAGTGTCGGCTCTGTCTCTGCTGAATGATCATTCCACAAAATAGCTCTTTATTCTTTTTGGAAATAATGACAAGATTTGTTTTTTGTAGCTTGGGGCTTGGTTGTCCTTCACATGTTGTCATTATTTCAATAACAAAGGCTATCTGTGTTTCCACGTCCATGATTTCAATGGATAAACATTTGCTGCATTATGACCTACTAAACACGCAACAGCGGCTGACAAGACAATGTGTTTAAAGATCGGTTCTTTGTATTTTTCTAAATGCATGTTGTCACTATATGTGCTCCACAGTGTTAGCATGTTAAAAAAGGTTCCTTAACTTTGTGTGAGAGATGCAACATACACACATTCAGTGCTGTTGTTGTGAGGTAAATGGTTATATTTTCCGCTTTTCTTGTCAGAAAGAAAACTGAAGAGATTTTTATTTCGCTGCAGCTGTTAGAATTCTTTTCACATCCGAGCATGGTACTATAATAAGGTCTGATGTGTGTCTTTGATGTTTTATTGATGAAACAAAGTATGTCACATACATCTGTGGGAGTTCTAACGTTAATTATTAATGTCCTGATTTTGAAACAACAATTGAAAGAAATGCACATATGTTTGGAGCCAATCTTTATAAACACTTATATCGCCATTCCTTCAGACTCGACCACAGCTACCAGAATCTAGGGCAGCGAAGTCTCACGTGATGCTTACATTTGCATACCAAAAAAAATGTTCTCCCACCCCCTTTTCTTTTTGTGTGTGTGAACTGTTTTTGGCTGAGTGCCAGAAAGCCAGCCTCTGCTTGTGTTTGTTGTGCCACATTTCCTCATCAGAGTACGCCCCCCAGCCTCATCCCATCATTCCCATGAAGGAAAACAAAGCTGGCATGTCTCTTTAATGAGGAGCAGAGCTGGGAGCGTGGGGAAGGAGCTCTGTTTCTACACACATTAAAATTCACCGGTTTCAACCAAAGAGCTAGGTCAAGCAGCTCAACCCCTATTTAACTTAAGTATTCGGTAGAAAAACCCAAACATCTAACAAATATGAATGGTGCTTTTTGTTTTAAGTTCCAGTCAGAAAGGAACCAGTTTCAACTGGTAACTGTGCTGGTAGACATGGTAATAATGTGCTCATTAGAAATTAGCAACCAGCTACCATTAAACCTCTTCTCAGAGCCCAATAACCAAAACTGAGCTGCAGCCTCCTCCCCATAGCAACAGAGACAGAGCTGACAGTGCAGGAAAGCAACATCCCCTGTCTCCAGACTCCTGGCGTCCCTCGGGCTCTTTCCTCACCCTCACCCGCCCCACCTGGGACTCAGGGCCATCAGTATGCTCACATGGACAACAGGATCTCAGCAGAGTTGTGTCTGATGACAGGCCCTCCTCTATTATACTGCCTGTCTCATATTCTTAAGAGAATAATCTCTTAAGGTAATTACATTTCTGCATCAATGCATATAAATGCAGGCTGCTTGAATTTCTCCAGGGACCCATATTAATATAAATACTGTCTGAGGTCCTCCAGAAGCATAGGCTTTCAGAAATGTTTTTTACAATTAAAAAGTAGCAATTCCTCTGAGGAGTCAAAATTGTATTTTTTATGTTTTTGGAATCAAAACGCACATGGCATTTGTCTAAGAAAACCTTTTAGAACTTGGAGACAGCTCAAAAGATCTAAGAGCTTGAAGAGCTGTCCCATTTTAGTCTGGGAAACTAGGTCTAGTGTAGCCTGCAGCGCCTCAATTGCTGCTTCCGCTGCCATTGTGTGTGAGCTTGGCTTTGGAAAAGAATAGAGCATGCAGCAGCGCTGACTATCCCTCCTCCGGGCCACAGCGTTTTTCACTG
Organism: Micropterus dolomieu; assembly: GCF_021292245.1. Classification (NCBI taxonomy): domain Eukaryota; kingdom Metazoa; phylum Chordata; class Actinopteri; order Centrarchiformes; family Centrarchidae; genus Micropterus; species Micropterus dolomieu. Next base: position 13,906,806 of record NC_060156.1, on the reverse strand, counting down.
TTCGCCTAATTCCCTCCATGTGTCTCTGGTACAAAGCAGAGCTGCAGTTCTCTGCATCTGCTCTCCACAGGCTCCTCTGTTCCCGACAAGGTGAATCCTGCCCTGAAACAGCTGTGCCTCAGGCCCCATTCGCTGTGACTGAAGACAAAACACGATGTGGGATACTTACACTATCATTGTGACTAATATGCTATTTGAACACCCAGTGACGGTCATTCTAAGTCTAATATCATAGAGAAAAAACCGTCATCCAAACCAGAATTTCCGCATACTAATTATCAAATAAATTTTGCCTGTTTTGTTCTGAATTTCTAAGAAATGTTTCATACAAATTAAAAAAGAATATTTCATATAATTAATGTCCTGTTTATCATTGTTTTGTTTGACTGTTTTTATTAAATAAATTATCCTCTAGAGGTGACTTTGGATCTATACAGTGCTCAAGGTGACTCCAATACCATGTGTGGGAGAGAGAGAAAGAGAGAGAAAGAGAGAGAGAGAGAGAGAGAGAGAGAGAGAGCTCTCCAGTAGTCTTGTGACATTTAGGGGGCAAATATTGATCAAGGGAATTAACACTCTTCTGCAAGCCAAAACACATGCCGACCACATCCAAATGAACCTGATGTTGAATGGGAATTTACATACTGGTCCACAGTTAAAGAGAGTTAAAATGACTGGACAATGTGATATCATGGAATGGCGTATAAATAGCACGCCACTTTTGAGGACATTTCGGCTGGACTGGACTACAAGAAATAAATCTGTCGATTTTGTATTCTGGTTGATAAATAGTGCAAATAAGAATTCTACAGTACACCATCTTTATTTATTATATCTATTTTTAAGCTGGTCATATTCATGATCTAAACCTGCTGTATGTCTCTCTCTGTAGATTGTGGTTTGAACGTCCATAAACAGTGCTCTTCTCTGGTGCCCAATGACTGCAAGCCAGACCTGAGACACATCCGTAAAGTCTACAGCTGTGACCTCACAACCCTGGTGAAAGCTTATAACACAGCGCGACCCATGGTGGTGGACATGTGCATACGAGAGATTGAGTCAAGAGGTCAGTTTAAGATGTGTGTGTGTGTGTGTGTGTATTTCAAATGTGTAGCTCAGTAGAAGATTTTCTCCCCACAACATGTAAATGTGATGAATGCAGTTTCATTGAAATACTTATGGATTTATTTTAAGACCTAACAGCTGTAAAACTAGACTCTGCTGACAATAATTGACTGATTGGAGGCTTTTCATTGAAGGATTTAGGAAGAATTATGGAAGCAAAGAACTGCCAGAATAATTAAATTCTTCTAAGCAACTGAATATCTAACTGTGAATTTTAGTCACTACTGAATACATGTCATTGAAATATCAATATATCTAAATGTATGTGGAGTGATTTCTCTAAATTTTTAGATGGTCATTTCAAGTTTTCAAAATATTCCTGCTGTTTTTTCCATGTTGACATAATTATTATTGATTTCAATTGATTGATTTCCTTTCTATCTTCTAAACTTCTTTTTCTGATATGACAGAGCTCTGATGAACTCGAATGATTATTCATGGTGGTCTGAATGTTATCATTTTTTTTATGTGGTTTATCTATGAATCTGAGTAACTTGGATATTGGACGCATAAATCTTCTATTGATGAAGTATGTAAAATAATAAATTACCCTCTTTAAAATAGTGAAAAGTGGAATACAATTTACTTTCAGATAGATGTTTTTCAAACTATGTGTTCCAAAGCCGTGAACTGAGTGATTAATTAATTTAAATTTCAATATTAAGTATTCAGTTTCAAAAATACATATTCCATGTGTTATAAGATCCAAACCCTTTCCACCTTCCTTTGCTTCTATAAAGACATTTAGTAATTATTCTAGGACAGCCAATTAAGCTCGTGTCAGGTCAGGTCAAAATTAAATCACACTAAATTTAATTACTTAAATAAATGCATATTAACATTTTCAGCTATTATGCCGAATACAGTTTTAAGTCTTCCCGAACAATCCTTTTAAAATGCCAGTTAAAATGACCTCTGTGGATCCTCTTTACTGTCTTTATAATGCTGGTTGGTAACAGCCTTGCTCTAATTGCTCTAATTTTATAGTAAGTGATCTACAATATGAAGGACTTAGTTTGAGGGGTTAAAAGTCAGATTACTAACTGACTTAATGGGGGGGGGGTGCTAGTAATTGTAAACGCATAATGAGGAATGCATTACTCTGTTTCCTGCTGCCTTATTTGATTGCATTTCAGTTAAATCATTCAACTATGTAGGAAACTGATTGCTCCCTCATTGTCTGCCCTCTAATATATGTCTATAGCTAAGTTTGATTTATGTCTTTATTATTTTGCCTGGTGATGCAGAAAACGATTTGCATCTGCCCATGTTGTTCAATTGTGTGACACTGTGGACATTTTATCCTTAATTTCTTATGCATATTTAAGAGTGTCTAATGGCATTTCCTAAATTACCCAAGGCAGTATATGCTGGTGAATTTTTCTACATTACTCATGACAGCCCTGACGATGTCTGAAAGATTGTTTATTCCATGTTTGTTCCTGAAGGACTGAAGTCTGAAGGCCTCTACAGAATATCTGGATTCAGTGATTCAGTGGAAGAAGTCAAGATGGCGTTTGACAAAGGTATGCGTGCCTTTAGTTCTGCATGTGGTAACTGATTTATAGATTTCTGTCAGCTCAAAACATGACGATAGACATAAACACACACGCAACATTTCAAATTAATGAGAAAGTGGCACATTTGTGGAGGATTACTGTCCATCTGGGAGTGCAGATCTTATCCTGACATGTCCTCTCACGCAGGGTTTCACAGTGTGGACAGACAGGGGGGACCTCGGGGGATACAAACCATGGATGTACTTTCACTGCCTTAAACATAGCTGTAAAAAAAACTCTTACGCTGTGTTGGGATTCAGTAGTAGACTCAGTGAGAATGTGCTGTCTTGGCCCATTGCAGTGTGAATTTTAACTGTAAGAAAAACCCTGCAGCAGTGAGCTAAACTCTTAGCCAGATCCGCATGTGGGAGATCATCCATGACAGAGTGTCATTCCAGCTCACAGCACTGTGATGTTCAGTCTGCCAGCACAAGTAGGCCATGGCCTCTCTGGAAAGCAATGCATAACTGAGGGAACGTCAGAATAAAACAGGCCAGGCGGATGATAGCAGCTACTTTGCAAAATACAGAGCGAGAGAAGATTCAGTTTTTACACCCACAGTAACACAATCACTTTATTCCTCAATTCACACGGTGGTGTGAAAGTGCTGGTGTCAGCATGAAAACTCTCTTTCTCTTCTTCTTGTCTCCTTTACTCTATCGTACATCCTCACAGATGGCGAGAAGACAGACATCTCAGGGAATGCCTATGAAGACATCAATATCATCACGGGCGCACTGAAACTGTACCTAAGGGATTTGCCTGTTCCCGTCATCTCCTATGATGCTTACCCGAGGTTCATCGAGGCTGCAAGTAAGTCACAACTAGACATATTAGTCAGAAACACACCTGTTTCAGCGTGTTGCATTTTGCTGCAGTTAAAGATGGCAAGCATCCTCTCTTAAGCTTTATGTCCTTTGGTTCACATGGTCACTTTGGTTCGTGTGGAAAATGCTTTGATGGGTATGTGTGAGTGACAGATGTCACCTGTAGTATTGACCTTAAAAGGTTGGATAACAGAAACACCCGTGATGTGATATAGTCCTGTTTGATAACCTCCAACAAATACTAATTTGTTTGATTTCTGTCAAGACTGAGCCTGTAAATATAGATATATATAAAAATAATAGTTTGTAGTTTGTTTGTAGTTTGTGGGGTTGTTGTATCGGACTGCCCTTTGTTGCATGTTCTTTTAACTGCATAGGTTGCTGCCAGCAAAGCCACAGTCCTTTGCTTTTCTTCAACACGTATCTTATACAGATTTTATGGTTATTATTGAGAAAAAGGAAACTTTCATTGGTAATTTTCCTCAGTTACAGTTGTGAAAGTGCAGCCATGTACAGCTGACTTCTTAGAATTACTTACAAACCTCAACACTGACCCTAAGTCCTGAATAATTATTCAACTCCAGTCGTGCCTCTAATTTGCAAAACACAACCATACAGTCAAGAACACACTCACAAAGTCCATTTGAATTAGCCAGCTCAAGCTGCCCCAGACTTCCTCTCAGGGACTAATGGCTTTTATTACCCCACAGGAAATAGCTACATTGATTCCTGTTTGTGCCCTATGCGGTCAGAGAGTGTGTTCTGGCCACTCTAAAATCCTTTCTGTTTCTGTTCAGAGTTCACAGACCCAGAGAAGAAGCTGGAAGCTTTCCGCGAGGCTTTAGCTCTGCTGCCGCCATCACACAACGAAACTTTGAAGTTCCTCATGGCACACTTAAAAAGGTGAGCAATCCGGTCGAACTTTGCAAGAGCTAACTGTGTGGTTTTAGAAAAGGGGGATGACTGTGTATTTTTTCTTTTTCCTGAAGGGAGAGAAGTCAAAATTTTTTGGGATTGATTAAACATTATCTCCACGTCATTTGTCACAATCTGATAGCAGCTCACGCCTTCGCTTTATTCTGCATCGTAACAGACAGCAGAACTACAGTGTGTGTAAAAATGTTTAAAAACAAATTAAATGCATCTTATGAAATGTGGGGAGGGCTTTGCTCTTAGTCAAGGGGAGGATCCAAAGAAAATATTACTGGGGAGGTATATTTAATACACTGGGAAGGGCCTTGCTTTTTTTAACAACTAAACAGTGTTGGGCAGTAGCGTCGCTACAAGTAGTGCCGTTACTAGCATCACTGTTTTCTGAATCAAATAGCTTTTCAGTAACGAAGCTCTTTTATTGACCAAGTAGCGCGGTAGCTTCTTCACACGCTACATTTTCCCAAGCATTTCTGAAGGATTAGTAAGTGATGCCACCGCCACACACGGACCTGTATGTGTAGCTGGCAGAAGCACTTCCTGTGACGGTGACATCTCGTACCAATCCTTGGGCTGAAGTCTGCGACTTTGCCGCAGGGGAATAAAGACACGCGTGAATGAGTTCACTTTCTATTGTGATAGTTATTGTAACACCTCTTATGAGAAGGATCAGGGTCCAGCTTGGACAGCTCTTCCTCTAGTGAGGAGGAAACTTTGATATGTAGTGGCAGAAACTTCTTTTCATGAGATGAGATCTCTCTCTCTCTCTCTTTCTGTCTTTCTCGCCCATTGCCATGAATGTTTAGGTTTTTTAGGTTGCAATGTTGCCAGAGCACAAATTCACATTTAAACAATAAAAATATATAATTAATTAATAATGTGATAATTATGTTACTTTATATTATTGATTTATATATATTGATTTAGCTCTCTCTCGCACACACACACTGTTTGGAGCAGGTTTTTAGTCTTTCTTCTGTTGCTACTGTGGAATGAAGTTAGTTCAATATAAACTAGGCCTATACTGTGTGTATGAGTGTGTGTGTGTGTGTGTGTGTGTGTGTGTATATATATATATATATATATATATATAACCTAACTATAAAATATAAAAAAATTAAAAGTACCTTAGATGTAACTAAGCTAGTTTTGCCACGTTGCTGTAGCTTACTTGCTACATTTCACTGGGGGGTAGCTTCTGTGTAGTGAAGATTCATTTAATTTAGAGTAGCTAGTAGCTTAGCTCACTACATTTTCCAAGTAGCTTGCCCAACACTGCAACTAAAACATAACATTCAGCCCCCCTCCCCACCCAAGTAATTTTCATACAGTCCCTTAAACTCTTTCACTTTATTTCCAGAGTCAGTCCATGTTTCTAACTTTTCTAAATATTTCCAGGGTGACACAGAATGAGAAATTCAACTTGATGAACGCAGAGAACCTCGCCATCATTTTTGGACCCACCCTTATGCGTGCACCAAACCTGGACGCCATAACAGCACTCAATGACATCCGCTACCAGAGACAGGTGGTGGAGGTGCTCATTAAAAATGAAGATGTGCTCTTTTAAACACAGATCAGTTCAGGACTTTTATAGAAAAGCCATCTAATCATTCTTTTGTGTAAAGACTTGAATAACTGTTTGTATTACATTGATTGATACATTTTTTTCATTTTTTTTGGAACGGACTAGTTCTGACCTAACATCTGTCCTCCCCTGTTTTGGGTGTGGGCAATGAACTTTACTCTATATCTCCCCATTTTTGTCGGGGGATTTTCAGAAGCTGACAGACCAGCATGCATGGTGCGAGGTTTATGTTGCTTTGTAGTCGTAACCCAGCATGTGTTAAGATCGTGTAGCGTTGTGATTTTGCTTTTGTCTGCTCTGTGGTAGTTATAGTCCACGGTCCCAGCTGCCTGCTGTGCAGTTTTTTTCTGTGAAACATTGTATAGCTGGATGTAAAAATAAGCTACTGATGTTCCTGGGGTAATTTTTATGATGCTGTATTTTTTTATCTCCTCAACTGTTTTTATGTAACCTGAAGTAGTTGAATGAGCCTTTCCTGTTAATGTGTACACACTGGTGAATTTGCCTGAGCTTAACATCATTATTGTGTTATAAACAGCATTAGTTGTGAATTAAATTTTTTACTGTACTGTTTTTGTACCCAATTTGTGCATGATCACTTTAATTTATTAAACCTTTCTCTGACAAATTAAGTACATATCTAGTCATCTGAATTGCCATAAAAAAAATATTTCTGTACAAATTGTGCGCTAAACCTGCGTTAACACATTTTTCTTGCCCACTTGGAGGCAGCAGAAACAAGCTGTAATCACAGCTTGACAGTTCATATGGGCAAACAGCTGTTTATTTATAGACTCAGCAGATATGGAGCAATATTATCATCCATTTGGAGTTGTGTTTCTGGCCACCTGGTGATTCCAAGTCCAATATTTTAAAACATTTCAGCAGCTTGTCTCTAACTGTGTCTGTCGGCCCTTTTGTGTGAGGGAGGATGGTTTTATCAGAGCTTTTTTTACTGTTCCACTGCATGGTACAACATGGCTTGACTCGCTTGGAACTGTTCAGATGTTGCTAGGACCTGGTACTTTTTTGGTTTCACCTCAGTCGAGGTTCCAAGTGGGCTGAGCCGATACTAAGGGGAGAGAGAGAGAGAAAAGGAGAGGGATGGAAGGAGAGAGAGGGGAGGGAGGCAGCCTACACAATATACACACAGAGGTACAGACAGTAAAGGCGATGTTGCTACAGACTAAACGAAAAACAGTACAGATATTTATAGCAGTGTTAATGATAACAATCGTAATGTTAATGATTATAATAACAATAATAATAATAATAGGACTAGCAACAATAGTCGTTGCAGCAGAGGGTGCCGAGCAGGAACACGGGGGCAGCAGGTGACCCGCAGCCACAGATACAGACTCCACAGCTCCAGAGCCAGAAAACCTGCAGGAAGTGATTGAGAAGTTGTGTTAGTAACATGCAATAATGGGATGAGGTTGCATACAGAGGGAGAGAGGAGCCCAGTGCATCATAGGAAATCCCCCGGCAGTCTAGGCCTATAGCAGCATAACTAAGGGATGGTTCAGGAGTCACCTGAGCCAGCCCTAACTATAAGCTTTAACAAAGAGGAAAGTCTTAAGCCTACTCTTAAATGTGGAGATGGTGTCTGCCTCCTGAACCCAAACTGGAACCTGGTTCCACAGGAGAGGAGCTTGATAGCTGAACGCTCTGGCTCCTAGTCTACTTTTGGAGACTCTAGCAACCACAAGTAACCCTGCATTCTGGGAGCGCAGTGCTCTGGTGGGGTAGTAAGGTACTATGAGCTCTTTAAGATAAGATGGTGCCTGACCATTAAGAGCTTTGTAGGTAATAAGAATGATTTTAAATTCTATT
>NC_060156.1:13898018-13898844 GCF_021292245.1 Micropterus dolomieu | reverse complement strand
TGTTTATTTATAGACTCAGCAGATATGGAGCAATATTATCATCCATTTGGAGTTGTGTTTCTGGCCACCTGGTGATTCCAAGTCCAATATTTTAAAACCTTTCAGCAGCTTGTCTCTAACTGTGTCTGTCGGCCCTTTTGTGTGAGGGAGGATGGTTTTATCAGAGCTTTTTTTACTGTTCCACTGCATGGTACAACATGGCTTGACTCGCTTGGAACTGTTCAGATGTTGCTAGGACCTGGTACTTTTTTGGTTTCACCTCAGTTGAGGTTCCAAGTGGGCTGAGCCGATACTAAAAGGTTGTGGTACTTTGACACAGCGTCGCTAAGAATCTCGCACATCATGGGGGCACTATCTACAGTGGAAAACGAATTCAAAAAAAACACCTGATACCAAAAGCAAGTTGAGTCTAGCTGAGCCATACTATACAGTGGTAATCAGGCTATAGTAGTTAAATCTACTATATTAATATTGATTATAGCATCTTTAATTCAGCTTGTGTCAACATTTTGTAAAGCAAATGTTTCTTAATGGTAAAAAACATTACATGTAGGCTCTGCCCAGAGATTGTGACGTCTCAAATGATGCAGATGTAATGCAATTCAATTTTATTTATATAGCGCCAAATCACAACAACAGTTATCTCACAGCGCTATTCATAAGAGAGCAGGTCTAGACCGTACTCTATGATGCTATTTACAGAAGTCCAACAGTTCCCACCAAGAGCAAGCACTAGGCGACAGAGGCAAGGAAAAACTTCGGCAGAAACCTCGAGCAGAACCATGGCTCAGGGTGGGCGGCCATCTGCCTCGACCGGTTGGGGGGG
>NC_060156.1:13897011-13897998 GCF_021292245.1 Micropterus dolomieu | reverse complement strand
GGGGGGGGGAGAAAAGGAGAGGGATGGAAGGAGAGAGAGGGGAGGGAGGCAGCCTACACAATATACACACAGAGGTACAGACAGTAAAAGCGATGTTGCTATAGACTAAACGAAAAACAGTACAGATATTTATAGCAGTGTTACTGATGACAATCGTAATGTTAATGATTATAATAACAATAATAATAATAATAATAATAATAATAATAGGACTAGCAACAATAGTCGTTGCAGCAGAGGGTGCCGAGCAGGAACACGGGGGCAGCAGGTGACCCGCAGCCACAGATACAGACTCCACAGCTCCAGAGCCAGAAAACCTGCAGGAAGTGATAAGAGGAGAGAGGAGAGAAACGAGAAAGCACAAGACTACCAGAACGGGGAGAAGTTGTGTTAGTAACATGCAATAATGGGATGAGGTTGCATACAGAGGGAGAGAGGAGCCCAGTGCATCATAGGAAATCCCCCGGCAGTCTAGGCCTATAGCAGCATAACTAAGGGATGGTTCAGGAGTCACCTGAGCCAGCCCTAACTATAAGCTTTAACAAAGAGGAAAGTCTTAAGCCTACTCTTAAATGTGGAGATGGTGTCTGCCTCCTGAACCCAAACTGGAACCTGGTTCCACAGGAGAGGAGCTTGATAGCTGAACGCTCTGGCTCCTAGTCTACTTTTGGAGACTCTAGCAACCACAAGTAACCCTGCATTCTGGGAGCGCAGTGCTCTGGTGGGGTAGTAAGGTACTATGAGCTCTTTAAGATAAGATGGTGCCTGACCATTAAGAGCTTTGTAGGTAAGAAGAATGATTTTAAATTCTATTCTGGATTTTACTGGAAGCCAATGCAAAGAAGCTAAAACAGGAGAAATATGATCTCTTTTCCTGGTTCCTGTCAGAACACGTGCTGCAGCTTCTGGATCAGCTGAAGAGTCTTAATGGACTTTTTCGAGCAGCCTGATAATAAGGAATTGCACTAATCCAGCCTAGAAGTAACA
>NC_060156.1:13893005-13896911 GCF_021292245.1 Micropterus dolomieu | reverse complement strand
TGGGATGGATGCTGTCTCTCCGAATCAGACCAGGTCTTCCCCAGAAAGTCTGCCAATGATCTACAAAGCCCACATCGTTTGCTGGACACCACCTCGACAACCAGCGGCGGAATGACGACATGCGGCTATACATGTCATCACTGGTCAGATTTGGCAGGGGTCCAGAGAAAACTACGGTGTCCGACATTGTTTTTGCATATGTACACACCGACTCAACATTAATTTTAGTGACCTCCGATTGGCGTAACCGGGAGTCATTACCGCCGACGTGAATAACAATCTTACTGTATTTACGTTTATCCTTAGCCAGCAGTTTCAAATAAGACTCAATGTCGCCCGCTCTGGCCCCAGGGATGCACTTAATTATGGCCGCTGGCTTCGCTAACTTCACGTTTCTCAAAATGGAGCTGCCAATGATCAGAGTTGGTTTCTCAGCGGGTGTGTCACTGAGTGGGGAAAATCTGTTAGAAACGTGAACAGGTTGATGGTGCCCCGTGGACTTTGAATGCTTACGACTATTCCTCCTTCGGACAGTCACCCAGCCACCCCTTCCTGGCTGCACAGGGGATGCCGGAGGACGGCTACCAGAGGCTAACTCAGGCCGTTCCGCACTGACTACCGGGGACTGGCTAGCTACAGTAGCTAAAGACTGATCTACCAAGGTGCGGAGCCGGACTTCTAAATCACTGAGCCTCGCCTCAATGTCTACAAATAAACTACACTTATTACACGTACCATTACAGCTAAAGGAGGCAGAGGAGTAACTGAACATCTGACACACCGAGCAGGAGAAAGTGGGAGAGTGAGACGTAGAAGGAGAAGCCACCGCTAGCTGCTAAGCTAAAGTCGCTAACGGCTAAGCTAAAGGATTGTAGCGTCAGCTACCAAAACTTTAGAACAAATATGAGATTGAACAGCAGTCACTAAAAGATGGAAAGAACTGTGAGTGCTTAGGCAAAATTACTGTAAGAATAAGTGTTTAGCGGACAGTTCGCTGCTGTAATCTAACAAATGTGACTGTTATTTAGCGAGAGCAGCACAACACGGTAGCAACACACAAGCACCGGAAACGGAAATGAGTCGACACGCTTACCGCAGTACGTCAGCAACCTCCGTCCAAGTGTGGAGCCTTGCAGCCTCTGAAATCACAAGTGACATCCAGCCACCTACTCAGTGCCTATGTTATTTTTCTTCGGCAAAATATGATTTGTTGTATTGTCAACAAATCACATGAAAAGATCAAAAACCAACAATAATTTATCTCACTCACAAATACTGATTGTGTCACCAAAGCTATAGTTAGATACTCCATGTGCCATCGGCCTCCATTGTTGTCCAGAAACTGCCTCATTGCACTGGGTCACATGTTCCATCATTACCATGAACATGGACAATGTAGTTTATTTTGGGTCAGTCCCACATACACTGTCCTGCTTCCATGAATACTCACTAGAGCACCAAATGTGCATTATTCCACCGCCGAAAATAGTCTCCAACCTCTGCACTATTTACTCCTGTTTGAGTAACATTTGCTACAAACTACAGTGCCCAGCTGTTTTAAGAAATTCCTCTACCCTTTAAAAAAAAGAAAAGTCCGTGTTTGTGACCCTTTTTTAAAGATGGGAAATTATTTAGAGAAAGACTTTTCATTGGATTTGTTCGCAATAAGAAAAATATACATTAACAGCATCTGTATCTTTGAAATTAGTCTGAAGAACACACACAATATTTATTGCTGCTTAATACATTTTTACATGAACAACATATTGGTTTGTGGCTGCATGATGACCCTGGCAGATAGGATCACTTGTTCTCCATTCTGCATATTCAGAATGACAGGTCGTGCTTAAAAGCCATGCGTCATGTGACTTTATATAAAACACTGATCAGTCACATTGATTCACTGTGTGATTAAAACAAACCACACAATACCTAAGGCAACCCCGCTCTTGCACTTGGGACACTGTTAATTACTGGATATATGTGCAAACAATGTCACATTAAATTTATGCATTTTAGGTTTAATTACCCACAGGTTATGTCTCTCCAAGCAATTTCTAAGAACCAGTCATGCAGAGCCATTGGTGGCTCTTTACATGATCACTGTTTCCCACTGTAGACTCAGTGAACGAATACGAGTTATTTTCCTATTGTGTCTTTGTTTCACAATTAGTGTTAAAATTTTGGTGGGATTGTTATTGACAGACATAAAATGTGGTGTAACCACTCTGTGTTGTCTGTAGCTTTACATTCAGCCATTCACTGCATTTAGGTTTTTGTGCTTAAAAATTTCCCCACAAAGCATCTGAGGTTTTGTCACTGCCTGACATTTAATCACTTGGGTTTTGAGACCACATCACACTGAGTTAATGTGAGGTGAATTCAGACTTGTCTCTGGTGATTGTGTGGCAAAATTGGATTTTCATTCAACCGTTTAGCCTCCCGCGCCATTATCTGCCATTTTAGATATATCATGCCTTCATTTACATTAGGCATTGACTGTGAAGGGAGGTAAACCACACCAATAAAGCTATTGAGCTTTCTATCTCCCAGTCAGATGATGTGATAACACCATGCTGGAGTAATGTCTGCAAATGTATTGTGTGGTGCAAGTGCCTCATTCACAGTAATGAGACTAAATTTGAAAGTCTGTGATCCATGAGATAAGTGACCTTTCTGTCTTGCCTGGGTGATAATGCTTTCCTCCCTGCAAACGGATGTATATGTAAAATAGAAACGTTCATTCTGTTTAATTGCCTACCATGATTTAATTTAATCACTATTATTTAATATTTCATGTATAAGATGCATTAGAGAACCATATTGAAGGGTGAATGATGATCATAAATAAATATGACTGTAAGATTTCAAGGATTAATATTTGTTGTAATTCTTGTTTTGGTGTTTCTTCACTTGAGTTTTATTATTTATCAGCTATCTGCAATCTTAACAAACCAGCAAAAATACTTAGAACATATTCAAAACGTAATTAAAATAGCCCACTGCAAAGCTTCCAAATTAAATGTGTGAAATAATGAAATTGTAGAGTTTTCCCCTACAGGGAATATTTCTAATGTAGTCCAATGTTAGAGGTTTCTTCATTTATGTTGGAACAGCATGTAAAATATATCACTCAATGCACATTATAATGTCTTCTATGAAAACTCTAATCCTCTTAATCTTCATCGAGGCATAAACATCCAGTATGTTGTCCAGCTTTCATCCACCCCCTGCAGATATTACACGGACGTTTTCATTCAGATTCAATGAACATTTAATCACTTACAGAGCAGATATAAAGACACAGCTCACGGCCCTCTAGAGACTGGACTTGCAGCGTGCTCCTTGAAAGTGTTGTAATTAACACTGGACAGAGCACCAAATGTGTACGCCTAGGACTAAAGGCCGACTGAGCAGACACAATGCTGGCTTGCCCCGTGGTACATGACAGGAGAAAGGCAAAGCGGTGCTTACATGGTGTGAATTCAGGTGGCCTGAGTGATTGGAGAGATAGAGGGTGTGTGTGGGTGTGTGTGGGTGTATGTGTGTGTGGGTGTGTGTGTGTGTGTGTGTGTGTGGGTGTGTGTGTGTGTGTGTGTGTGTGTGTGTGTGTGTGTGTGTGTGTGTGTGTGTGTGTGTGTGTGTGTGTGTGTGTGTGGGTACAAATCTCTCTTAATTCAGACATTGCCAAAATGGTCATTTGTCCCTAAGTGAGATGAATGAGGCGAGTGGTTGAGTGACTGGCTGATCGAACGGATTGGGGATGTGAGGAAATTGAGTTGACTGACCCATCACGGGCAGGACAGGTGGGGGGTAGGGCAGAGCAAAAGAGGGAAACATGGGTGTAACACCTGGCCTCCAGGAAACAAAAGGCTGTTTGAACATCTGAATTACATAAGATTATAC
>NC_060156.1:13886898-13892985 GCF_021292245.1 Micropterus dolomieu | reverse complement strand
CATGTAAAATATATCACTCAATGCACATTATAATGTCTTCTATGAAAACTCTAATCCTCTTAATCTTCATCGAGGCATAAACATCCAGTATGTTGTCCAGCTTTCATCCACCCCCTGCAGATATTACACGGACGTTTTCATTCAGATTCAATGAACATTTAATCACTTACAGAGCAGATATAAAGACACAGCTCACGGCCCTCTAGAGACTGGACTTGCAGCGTGCTCCTTGAAAGTGTTGTAATTAACACTGGACAGAGCACCAAATGTGTACGCCTAGGACTAAAGGCCGACTGAGCAGACACAATGCTGGCTTGCCCCGTGGTACATGACAGGAGAAAGGCAAAGCGGTGCTTACATGGTGTGAATTCAGGTGGCCTGAGTGATTGGAGAGATAGAGGGTGTGTGTGTGTGTGTGTGTGGGTGGGGGGGTGGGTACAAATCTCTCTTAATTCAGACATTGCCAAAATGGTCATTTGTCCCTAAGTGAGATGAATGAGGCGAGTGGTTGAGTGACTGGCTGATCGAACGGATTGGGGATGTGAGGAAATTGAGTTGACTGACCCATCACGGGCAGGACAGGTGGGGGGTAGGGCAGAGCAAAAGAGGGAAACATGGGTGTAACACCTGGCCTCCAGGAAACAAAAGGCTGTTTGAACATCTGAATTACATAAGATTATACTGTTTATTTTTAGGCGGGTATCTGGAAATTAGAGTCACTGTGAAAATACTTTTAAAAAATGCTTCATTATTCACACTGACTGGCTACTAACTAAATCACAAATAGTTAAGATTTTCATTTTAACATTTTACTTTAAATCACAAAATTTAGCAATTATAGGCAGTATATAAAACATATAAATGGTTTATAACATACCATAATGTAGTTGCAAGCAGATATAAGTGTTTAATTGTATGTATTTGTCAATAATACAACAATACAGCAATAACAGTTGTCATAAATAATGTAAATAATATAAAATGTCTTCATAAGAGAATTTATCATTTTTGACAAGTACTTTAATTAATAAACACTTAAAAATAAACACATATAGCTGTGTACAGCTGTGTAATTAAACATCAGAATCAGAATCAGGGGGAACTTTATTGCCAAGTAGTGTTTTACACACACGAGGAATTTGCTTTAGTGATAAGGTGCTACACACAGACAAACACACAGTTGACATAAATAAATCTAGAAATATATAAATATGGAATAAACAATGCAAGTTATATAAGAATAATAAAAAGAATAGAGAAAAATAAGGCAACTATTTGCAGAGAAAGAACAACGTCGCAGATATTTACATGTGCATTGTTCCGGGTTTGTGTTGTGCAGACGTATTGCAACAGAAGAGAATATTGTGTAGATACATAAATTGACAATATAAAAATATAGAACATCAACGATTAACAATTAACAGCAAATATGTGCAATGTATTGATCAAATATTTGTTCACTGCTTTTAAATGGACTTAAAGCAAAGTGTTACAGATTGTCCTTTCCTTAAATAAACTTATAAACGCTGTAGACAATTGACAATTATTTTTTTAATTAATTCTTTATTATATATTTAAACAACAAAACAAATAAACAAACAAATATATAACAGCTTTAGACTAACCATACATAGAATTGTGTCCAAAAAAACAAAAACAAAGTCAAAACACAGGTAGATAAAACACACTTTCTGCTCTCCTAGCTTAGCCTATATCCATCCACTGACAGATTCATCTTTACAGAAACTCAGTTAGTAGTCTATTCTAATTTCAAGGTTTAAGGATTAATGTCCCAGGTCAACCTTTATAAATAGCTATTCATTTCAATTCAGTTTTATTTATATAGCACCAAATCATAACAGAAGTTCTCAGAGGGCACTTTTCATATAGAGGTAGAGACAGCACTCTTTATTTTGTTATTTACATAGACTGAATAATTACCACCTTGAGTAAGCACCTGGCAACAGTGGCAAGGAAAAACTCCTTTTTAACAGGCAGAAACTTCAAGCAGAACCATTTGACATGTATACATATATCTCATGCACTGAATATTTATGTATTCTTTAATGTTATGGGGTTTTGTTGCTTTTAATAAGGAGTGCTAATTATACTGTGGAATATCAATAAATTCCAAGAGCCATCGGCACATGAGCAGTTAAGATTTTCTGTATAAAACATATTCTTACGTGTTGTAGACAGTTCCCAATTCTGAGTCACCATAACCTTGTGTAAATGTTGCCTGTTCATTATTTGCTCAAATTGACTAAGCTTTTGGAAACAACAACAACAAAACAACAACAATGTCCATTCAGTAGCTATTCTGGAGCTATTGACAGTTGTTCATGATTAACTTTCCATTTTTTATATTTTCTAATATTGAGTCTTTAAAGGTACAGTGTGTAATATTTAGGGGAATCTATAGTCAGAAATGCAGTATAATATCCATAACTATGTTTTCAGTGGTGTATAAAGACGTTACATAATGAGCCATTATGTTTTGATTACCTTAGAAAGAGCTATTTCTATCTACACACACCACGGGTCCTCTTACATGGACATGGCTATGTTGCGCAGCCATGTTGCCACAGTAGGCCAAACCGACAAATGGCTCTACAGAGCGCGTTTCATCACTTCACTGAATATGTAAGAAGAAGAAGAATTAATAGTAGTAGTAGTCGTCCTTTGGTTTATTAGAAGTAAGAAGAGAAGTGAAATTTGGACAAATGGACGGCAACACGTCCTGAGGGGGCATTCATGTGGTGGTGTTTTTTTTCCCCTTCAATCTTAATTGACATAGGAGGTTTACATATTTTGCTAACATGTAATTTGTAATATCGTTATGACAGTTAGTTTGCTGTCCATGTAGAGTGAACTAATTATAATCCAACACATCTTTTTAGTAGCGTCCATATTGATTCCACATTAGAAGAAGAAGATATACTTTATTTAATCCCCAAAGGGGAAAATCAGTCACTCACTCTGTTATTATGTTAGTATACACACAGGTCTGAAAGACACACACATGCACAAACACGACCCATAGCAACACATGGAGAGATGTCAGAGTGAGGGGGCTGCCAGTCAGTACGGCACCCCGAGCAGTTGGGAGTTCAGGAGCTTGCTCAAGGCCTCCTTTGGCAGTGCCCAGGAGGTGAACTGGCACCTCTCCAGCTACCAGTCCACACATTCCTAGCCTAATCCTTACGGACTGAGCTACTGCCGCCCCATTACGACTTAAGAGCACATGAACACCCACTGAAGAAGAATGACTTCACAATTCAGGAAATGGGACCGTCCAAGGAGCACGTGGATGTACCGTGAGCCGCTTGTTGCAATTCACAACCCTCACCACTAGATGCCACTAAAACTTACACACTGAATGTAGATTTTAACATCTACATTATCATGTGATCAATCCATCAATCAATCAACGTTATTTGTATAGCACAAATACAACAATATATGTCAAATCATTTTTCAATATGGAAACAACTTTTAGATTTTCTAATATATAGGTACAGCACATATGTCATAAGGCAAAATACGTATTGAGTATGTACGCATGTATAGGTACATACTACATATGTATATATAGAGATATATATATGTGTATATATATATATATATATATAATGTTATAGAGATGTACACAGACGTCAAGGCATCATTAATAGTTAATCGCTGGTGCAAGAGAAACTGAGATCAGCAAGCACGTGTCGTGTCTTTGCACCCTGACGTTCAGTGTGGCCAAGTTCACGGTGGTATATTTCAGTGGTAGATTACTCTGGCATGTTGCTCTTATAACAGATGACAAAGAATGCAGCCCTCTCAAATGACACTCATTGGCAGCCAGTCACTCACATCCACTGTCAGAGAATAACAACAATGCTGCCAGTGGAGAGCATGGAGGTTGTACAGTAAGCCATTTGCCAGTGCTGAAAGAATGTTTTAGGTGGGTCAAACCCTTTTTATTCTCAAGTGGTCAACGGGCAACGTGTTAAAGTTGGATCTTGGTTTTGGATTCCTGTATTTATTGGCAAGAATGAATACTGCATTTTCCATTTTTCATCTAGCTATTCTAGCAGGTAAGAACTTATTTAAAACTAAAGAAAATGTGTTTTGGTAATATGTGGAAATACATGTCTTTATAGCTTTATTTGATTTACTTTTAGTGTTTAAAGCATGATTAAGTTAGAAAAAGCTGAATTCTAAAAAACTATTACTAAACCCTATTTTCGTTAATTAGGTTTAATGAAACTGCTCTCAGGTCAGTGTAAGCGGTTCCAATTCAAACAGCAAAACTAATGAGCAAATGTAAATTTTGTGCAGACCGGCTCTTTGATTGATAAGGGCATGTGCACTGTTTTCATTTTGCTTTTCAACCTTTTGTCTGTCTGTCACCATATAAAGTCACCTGCATAATTATGTTCAGTAGAGTCCTAAGTTTACCTTGTGGAATGTCTCGAGAATCGTTCAACCATTCAAACAACATGTTGCTGTAAAATGACCTACTTTTCAAGGTCAGCTGAAAAATGAAAGCGGATCCTGCTCTAGCTTGTGACGCACATGTAGCAGAAAAAGCAAAAGAACATCTCTTACAGGAGAGCTATCACATGTTTGAATTCAGTAATGCCAAATTTAGACCCCAAATCCGACACAGTGGGTACACCCAAATACGTATATACATTACATTTGCAGAACATGAGCTTGAATGCAATTTCTTCTTGACTATCTCTGTTATATAGCCAGGGAACTTTCACGCATTCACAACAAACGTACACACAAGTAGGTCAGTTTAGCCTACTTAATTAGTGGGTCACATCTATTTTCAACTCCTATTAAATGTTGCTATTAAATGGATGTTCTTAAAGCAATATTCTACTTTGGCACAACATGATCATTTTCCAGCACACTCAAGAGGCTCCTTGAGGAATAAAGAAAGCCATATGTCACACTCTTAAACCTTAAATTAAAGTAAACAACTATGAGCTTGTATTTGCTGTCTTCTTTATTCTAGGTGCTGCTTGGGCCTCCTCCGATGAA
The DNA here is from genome assembly GCF_021292245.1 of Micropterus dolomieu. Taxonomy (NCBI): domain Eukaryota; kingdom Metazoa; phylum Chordata; class Actinopteri; order Centrarchiformes; family Centrarchidae; genus Micropterus; species Micropterus dolomieu. The sequence continues at coordinate 13,887,942 of NC_060156.1, read as the reverse complement.
ACGCGTCTTGTCAAAACAATTTTCACTGGCTACAATAAAGTTGTCCGTCCTGTCAATCACTTCAAGGACCCGGTGGTTGTTACTGTAGGCCTTCAGCTCATCCAGCTCATCAGTGTGGTGAGGTCTCATGTCACACACGATATCACCCCAACTGTATTAAGATTCATTGTAATCAACTGTCTAAACATATTTATCTGGATTCACAGGATGAGGTCAACCAGATTGTCAGCAGCAATGTTCGACTGAAACAGGTTTGATACATGTGTTCATTTATCATTAAAGAGAGACCACCATATCCACAATGTAAAAATTTAAATGAGTAAGAAAGAGATGGACAGAAATACATCATCTTGCTAATTATAAATAGCCCAGATGCAAACAAAATGTATCCTGATGCCAAGAAATTCATTTAAAATATATAAATATTTGACTTAAGTTGAAAAAATTTAAATTTGAAGAGAACCAATGCTGTTTTTTCTTTCAATTGTTTCAATTGTACAATTTCAATTGTACAGTTTTGGATTGTACCGTACTAATTGTTCTGTTTTTTCTGTTGTACCAGAGAATCAATATATGTTGCACTATATATAATGTGTTTTGTTTTTTCTTCACAAAATAGAGAATTAAGAATGGCTGCCATTGTTGAAGTAGTTTCCATTGTTCTGTGTGTTGTAGTAGACCTAAATTTATTAGTTATGCATTTTAATAAATTTATGAGAATTGATACCCAATTATGAATTAAAATTCATAAAATCAAAATTTCCTCATTAAGGGCACCACCGGAGTTGTTATAATCCTAGAGTCTCCGGACCTCTAGGTAGTTTTGAATAATTATACAATTATTACTAGTGATCAGTTAGTTAATAATCGCTCAATTATCTTAAATCAGTCAGTCAGTCTCATATCTAAAGGGTCAATTCTCTTGGCAGGAACTATAAATAGGCATCACACACAGCTCTTGATTATATTACAGTGAATTTATTCTCTAACTAAGGTGATAAAAAGATGGTTGGATACAGGGAACATAAACATTTGCTGAACAAT
>NC_060156.1:13876974-13886798 GCF_021292245.1 Micropterus dolomieu | reverse complement strand
CTGCGCTCCCAGAATGCAGGTTTACTTGTGGTTCCTAGAGTCTCCAAAAGTAGACTAGGAGCCAGAGCGTTCAGCTATCAAGCTCCTCTCCTGTGGAACCAGGTTCCAGTTTGGGTTCAGGAGGCAGACACCATCTCCACATTTAAGAGTAGGCTTAAGACTTTCCTCTTTGATAAAGCTTATAGTTAGGGCTGGCTCAGGTGAGTCCTGAACCATCCCTTAGTTATGCTGCTATAGACCTAGACTGCCGGGGGATTTCCCATGATGCACTGAGCTCCTCTCTCCTCTACTTTCTCTCCCTCTGTATGCAACCTCATCCCATTATTGCATGTTACTAACTAAACTTCTCCCCTTTCTGGTAGTCTTGTGCTTTCTCGTCCCTCTCCTCTCTCCTCCTATCACTTCCTGCAGGTGTTTTCTGGCTCTGGAGCTGTGGAGTCTGGATCTGTGGCTGCGGGTCACCTGCTGCCCCCATTATTATTATTATTACTACTACTGTTATTTTTATCATTACTATAATTATCTGTACTGTTATTCATTTTCAAACTGAACCACCATTAAGTTTACTGTCTGTATTTCTGTGTGGATATTGTTTTGGCTGCCCCCCCATTCCCCCCATAGCCCTCTCTAGCTCTCAGATGGCCGCCCATCCTGATGCCCCATTTGTTTTAATTTTAAAACGGAGATCTTTTCCTACATTTGCACCTCCCGTCCAGACTAAAATGGCGAACATGAAGACCTAAAACGGAGAAGTTTGGAAACGCTGTCGACCCCGTTTGTCGTTTGGAAACTCTGGGTAGCTGTAGTGAAGACGTTTGGCTCTCTGATTGGGTCTTGTAAGACATGCAAAGCAGAAACACAATGGTACTGACAGAGTTTTTGATTTAGTGTTTTTATTAAAATATTTACAGCCTACACTTGTAGCCTAATGTGTGTCGCTGTAATTACTTTGCAACAACAACAACAACAGTCGGCTTTCTGCCGCCACAGTCGCTTTTATGTCCAGTGTTACATTCAGTAACAGTCCCAGCTCGTTATTGGTCCAAGTCAACAAAATATGTGGTGTGGTTCTTCGTCTGTATTACTTTATCAAATGTCAAATTATTACCTGGAACTTTAGAGTTAAAGTCTGATCCTAGTTTTTAGTTTCAGTTCAGTTTCTAGTAAAAATATAATAATAAAATCATCAATGACTAAAATCTTCTCTCCGTCTCTGAGTGTCCTCATGTTGTTTGTTTTTCACGTGCGACTTGGCTAAAAATCTGCAATGTGTAACAATGATCAATAAATCTCTCTCTCTTTTATGTAATCTTTCTAATAACAGCTAATTAAAACTTTAGAGCCTGTTTTAGTTGTACAATATTAATTAATTTGTTACACACGCTTTTTTATTCTCAATAGTGGCACAAAAATTTTGGTTAAAACGGGTCCTGGTGTCTTTGTCTGGTTAGTGCAGTTAATTTGGGCTGATGTGAAAAACACTGGTTCTGACCAAACAACCACAGAGAGACCGCCTGAAAAGGAGGGTCGGACTCTGATGCAGGTTGCTTGTGATGTGAAAGCAAACAAACAAACCAACCAAAGGATTTAATGATAGCAGATGTGCGATTTTAGTATTATTTTAAAAGCTAAACTATTAATAAATCCATCTACTGAAATCTGTCCAGTAATTGATCAGTATACAGTAATGTATATATTTATACAAGTCATTTGGTAACCACATTTGGACGTTAGAGCGGATATGTTCCCTCATTAACAGGTCAAAAGCTTTTTAAATTTGCTGTTTGTTGTCTGTGTACTTTGTCAGTTAATTAAGTCCATTAAAAAAAAGACTGATCCTACAGTAAACCCAGAATAATTTCTGTACAAGACGCCTCCTCTTCATCATGTCTTTCTAGAAAAACCTTCATCTTTAACTTCTTCTAACTAATATATATATACTAAAATAGAAACTCTTTTCAAACTTTGAATGTCCACAATCGTTGGGACCTTCTCACTCTGCCTGTCATTATTCATAACATGCAGTCAAGTTGCAGTTTAATAATACTAAAAATGCTTAAAATCAAATTTTGATCGGATATTTTAATTTAAACACGAGGTGTGTCCAAACATTTCAACACTTATATTATACTGTACTGCACTACAATTGTTTAAAAACTTTTATGAACTCTGAAACCTGTTTTTTTAAGCAAACAAACGTTTTGTTGTTTCAGAAATTTTATCAGTAAGAAATTTCACACTGCTCAGATTCAGGTTTTGTTGACAGGTTTCAGACACCGATTACCACTCAGTTTAATTTAAATCTTTCATTTTTCTTTCATTTTCATCAAACTGATCTCAAATTTCCTACAAACTGCAGTTCTTTCTGTTACTTTCCTCCAGACCCTCTCATTCGTGAGTCTCAGTATAAGAGTGAAGCTTCCACTCAGTTTGACACATTTTCAACTTGTGCAGACGTCTTCATCACAACCTGCTTTGTGTTCAGTGTGGATATACATACTTACTTATTTTTTTAAACTAATGACACACAAACAATTACAATTATTTAAATATAAAAATATCACTAGGAAGATTCTCACCATTGACTGGTATGTAGATCTGAGCATCAATCTGATGGTGGATCTCCTCCTGTGTGGCTACACAGCGATAGCGGTCAGTCTTGGTCACAGTAGTTTGGAGGATGATGTAGAAGCTGCCTCCTCTTTCTGAGACCTGTGGCTCCTCAGCAGGAAGTTTGTTTCCAGCACTGTCCTGCCACTCTACTGTAGGTTTAGGAGAAGCACCTCGAACTTCACACTGCAGCAGCATCCCATCATTTGTTTGATCGAGTATTGTGACATACGGCTCTGGAGATGCTCCTGTGAACACAGTAAACAGACACATCAGCTATAAAAGGACAATAACAGGATTATAAATGTAACACTGTGATGTTTCTTGTTCGTCTCTTCTGCTTGTAAATGAGGATTAAAGTGTGTTTAACAGAAAAACACAGAGGAACAGAAAAGCACAGTATCAGCCTCAGTTGCTCCTCCCAGCATTGTTAGATAGGACATGATATTTCAAACATTTCTAACTTCTACCAAAAGTCTGGAAACTATTTACAGCTGCAAACACTGTTTCTGACTCATATCATGACAGAAGCTCAGATACAGTCAAATGATGTACATGTACATTCATACAGGGTTTCCACTATGTCCTAAATTTAGCAGTGGCGGTATTTATAACTTTATGAAATTTCATGATGTGTTCAGTTTTAGCTGAAACGGAGACGTGTTAATTCAACTTCATGGTCATTTCGGAAGTTGTAGTTTGTGCTGATGTTGAATTGTTGGTGTTATACTAACAGGTGTTTCTATAATATTCTTCACCCCGTTTATATCAAGGAGTTTAGCCACATTAACAGAAACACCATGCAGGATAATCCAGGTTTATTAAACGTTTCATTTATAAACTTCTTATATAGTTAAAATGTGTTGGTGAATGAGTGTCTGCAGTTATCAGTTATGACGTCACTTACAGGTTATCAGTGACGTCATCAAAGGACTCACCTGGGATGTTTTCAGCTGATCTGTCCTTTAAGATAGGATCTAAAAGACAAAACAAAACACAATAATGTTAGAGAGCTTTTCTGATATCATCAACGTTTATCAGGCTGATTTAATGTTTAGAAAGAAGCCACAGTTTCAGATTTCACAAACGAGCTATAAGCTGGCAGCACATTCACAGACTGGTTTGTGTCGGTCCTGGTTCTGGCAGGGTCCTGGTGTGAGAGGGGACGACTGAATCTGCGTCCTGCATTAAGGGCCTTTCCCAAGAAGGAAGTTCAAATATTCAGGATCTTTGATTTATCTAACTTCACTGTTGGTTGTGGATAATCAGTCTCACTTATCTGATCTAAAACTTTATTAACCTAAATATTTCCCAACCAGCTGGAAGTGCTCACGTAGAAATATTCTTTATAACAAGCAGGGCTTTTTTATATATATATATATATATATATATATATATATATATATGGGTATATATATGTAGCTTTAACAATATTGTTGTTTTACATTCATGCCAATAAAGCTAGATTGAATTAAACTGAAATATAAGTTTATAAGCAGCTGGTTATCTTAGCTTATAATAAAGTCTGGAAACAGCAAGCCTGGCTCTGACAAGGGAAAAGAAAATCCACCTGCCAGCACCTCTAAAGGTCACTGATTAACATGTTAAATCTTGTTAATTTAATAAAGAAAAAACTGAAATGTGAAAATGACAGTCTGTAGTTTTTCGGGGTTATCTGAGGGACTATTTCTTGATTAAGAGCAGTAACTTCCTGCAGTCTCTGCTGGTTGCCTGACCTGTAAAACTGAGAATTATCATCTTTATACTTCACTTTTTGTACAGATTTCTGCAGCATTATCTTATCTCATTGTCACAGCACTTCCAAAATATGATATTAAATGCTTATTAACATTAAATTCTAGTGTGTTTGATAGCACCATCATACCCTAACCCTGGAGGGAAACTCTGTCATGTAACATGGAGACCAGATTAAACTTTGGTCTCTGAAGCACAAATATTTTACTATTTGTAAATACTGTTATGATTCAATGAGGTAAAAATGTGCAGAAAGCAACATATTTATTAAATGCTGGATGTTTCTTCTAGCTGGAGCTAATCTGCAGCCCCCCTCCACCTCGGTTATTCTGACTACTTGATGTCAGTTTGACTTGAGCCCATCTGGAGCATTTGAACCAGTCGCGTCTGTAAATGAGCCGGCGTCTTTATAACAGTGTCACAGCAGCACTCACCAACAACGAGCGCAATGCGGGATTGTCTTTTTCTCTGAGGAAGTGGAAAATCACAGGTGTAGCTTCCGCTGTCAGTCACCTTGGTGTTTCTGATGACTATGGAGGCGTTACCGAACTGCAGCTGCTCCTGAAAATGAAAGACTCGTCCTTTGAACAGCTCATCTTGACCCACTCGGCCGTTGTTGTAATGGTTGCCCTTATCGTACAAGAACACTTCCTTCTTTTCATCTTTCTTCCAGTCAAAGAGCTCTCCCTTAATGTTCGTCGTGCCGAGGGAACACGGTAAAATGGCTTCGCTCCCTTCTTTCACGACCATGCGGATGACCTCTGGCTCTGAGAGAAAAACAACAAAACAAGTAAACAGGTGTTATTCAGTGTGTTCACGAGCCGAGTCATCAGGTAGAGAGAAGGTCAGATAAACACATTCACAGGCCGCCGCAGTTTATAAGCAGTCTAGAGAGAAAGCAGTCAAGTTTATGAAATATTAATTCTGCTCATGTCTCGTGCTCGTTCAGACGCATTTTAAATGTATTTCAGTGTATAGTTAGTTAGATAATACAGTTTTTGTTATCAGGCCTTGTGTTTGAACTTCACAAATTCTATTTAGTTGTGGAAACCGTTCAGCTAACATCAGGAGAAGTTGTAGTTTAAATTATTATAGGTATTGATTTAATGGATTGAATTCAAAGATACTAAGAACTAACAAACTGTCCCGCTTCACTGCTGCAACAGATTTATTTTTATTTATTTATCATGTGCACCTTTTTAAGGACGTCCAATTAAAGGTACACATGACATAATCATATTTTTTTCCCAACAGATGTTCCTAAAATTAAAAAGATTGTTGCTGCAGCCATGTTAACAGCTCTGTGAGGCTCAGCATGCTGACACGCTCACACTGACGGTGTAGACATGCTGATGTGTAGCAGGTGTTGTGTTTAGCTTGTTAGCATGATAACATGTGCCTATTAGTCGTTAGTTGTCATTAGCTGTGCAAGTATTTGGTCATGAACCAAAGTGTCGGACAAACCTGACGATGGCGCTAGATGAAAAGTCAGAGGATCTTCAGAGTCATTAAAATTCAACCTGAGAGGAAAGTGAATTTGTACCAAATTATATCACAACTGATGCAATAGATACTGAGATATTTTACTCACAACCACAAATGTGAACTTCATGGTGGCGTTAAAAAGGATGTCAGGTGCATGTTTACAGGTTTCTGTGTATGTGTGAATAAAAAGATTAATTTCCCCAACAAATAAAGTAATAATTACTCTTTACATTGTTGAGAGCCAAATTCATTGTCTGCATATTTAGCAACAAACTTGTCCAGGAAAGCTGATTCTGGATGTAGACTATGTTGTTGTTCTTGTTTTTTATTGCCCTTTAGTGCAGACAGAGAGCTGGACAAGGATCTGGCTGTTGTCAGTATCCACACAGAGCCTGACTGCCTGTATCTGAACACAGGTGGAGGCAACAAACTGAACTAAACACTGTGGTTTCTGCTGATTTAGAAAAGCTTCACTTAGCGGACACACGAATGTTTGATCAGAGCTACCAGAGTCCAAAGTTAAGCAACCAATCAGGTTTGAAAGGAGAAGAGTTTCTCGGAAATAAAGGTTCGTCTTCAACACATCCGTGCTTTGCTTTCTCACCACAGGATGGAGACGCCGCCCTGCACCCCCCCAACCCCCCCACCTGCAGAAGTAATGACGCCACGTCGGAAGTTATAAACCACCTCTGCAGCTCTAAATATGAATACTAACACAAATACTGAGCAGGTCTGTTACAGAATATAATTAAGGCTGTAATTACGCAGAAGGATGCTGGGATATCATCACATCACGTGAGCTGTGGAGCGTGATTGATCCGTACTAATTATTAAATAACAATATCAGAATAAAATTCAGTCTGAATCTCAGCTTTCTTACCGTTTTGATCAGCAGACGTTCCTGCAGAGCAGCTCAGGAGGAGATAAAGGAGAGGAAGAAGCTCCATGGCTGTGGATGTCTGCTGAGGACTGAACAGAGAAGCTGCAGAGACCTCTGACGGCTGATTGGCTCATCAGAAACACTTTCGGTTTCTAAACTTCCGCAAGCTGCAACAACCGCAACACTTCCGGTACAAATCCTTCAGAATAAAATCTACGCAAACATTACCTATGACTCATGAATGCTGCAGAACAACAATTCAGCTCGCGAGTCAACATTCCTCCTCAGAGCAGGACTTTATCTTTACACTAAATCAAAAAAAAAATACTAGGGCCTCATTTTCAGACACAAGTTCACTGTTTCAGCATCACTATTAATCCACTCTGTCTCTTCTTTGATGCACTTCCCCTGACATGTCCTTTATCAGCAGGAACAAAACCTTTCAGGGCCAGTTTCTCCAGAATAAAAGCAAATTAACTAAATTTCCTTCAACAAAAGCTAATAAAGTACAGCAGGCAACAGGTTGAAGTTTCTGTAACATTAATTTGTTCTACGGTGTTCCCTCTGTTCCTACAGTTAATCTGAGGTATTAGTGTGTCTCAGTTTGGTGACAAACTTTCAGATGTGAGTGCAAACATGATTTGTTACTAAGATAACGCTCTTCTCTGAAACGCTCATAAAGTGAAACTGTGAAAGTTCAGATTCAGAATCACCTTTAATCAGATAGGCCTATGTGAACACGTGAGAGGAATTTGACTCTCAGTGTACATAAACAAAACAAGAATAAACAAACAGGACAACAAGTTCAACAAACATACACAAGTGTGCAATTAAAAGTAAACACAGACACACAACAATAAGAAAAACAACTATATTTGTAAACCTCAAGAGAGCAAAACACTAGTGTTGTGAAATAGTGCAAAGGATGCTGGAATAAGAGCCTATTTTTGTGCAGTAAGTTTAGGGTGAGATGGATCTGCAGTTTCCTGACTCTATCTTGATGTTTTTAGCCATTATATAGTTCAGTCTAAGCCACTTTTGTTTAAAACCCTCTACTGGCCACTCGTTATGGTTTAAGAAACACTATACATACACACACACACATGCGTTCTAATATGTTTTAAGGTTTAAAAGTTACTCTGTCTGCACGATGAGTCTTTGCTCCAAGCAGTGAGAATGATTTTGTGACCATTTCTTTTTTGCATGTGAATAGAAAAGAACCCAGAAGGTAAACTGTAACCACATGGACGTATGTAAGGTCAAAGGTTCGATCCCACCAACGTCCAGATCTGTCCTCCTTTTTCACCTGAGCTTTCTTAACGTTAATGAGCTACACACCTCAACCCTTACACATGTCAAGTTTATTTATCAAGGCAGAAAGCTCCAGTTTGTCTCAGAGGGCTTTATATCTTTATATCTGTGCAACACATGATACCCTTGATCCTCAGAGACTCTCAGACACACCCAGATTAAATCCATGCTGCTGTGTTCAACAAACTAAACTGGCTCAGCCAGCCAGCATACCCAGGTTTGGTTCCTCAGAAATATGAGTTGCACAACAGTTGATGTGTTGCAACAGAAAGGATAATTATACACCTGAAGTTCAGTTTATTGTATTGTAATACTACTCACCCTCAGAAATAACATCTAACAGGATGTAGAGGGACTCCTCCAACCTCTTTCAGGATTACATGGAACTGTAATCAGGAGGCTGTAATCAAATCACACCACCTGTGTTGAGGAGTGATGGTTTCAGGATATCACATCAGAGTTCTGTGCTGATGATTATTCAGTTTATTTGCAATGGTTAGCACCACAGTTGTATAATGTCTTCTGCGGTTCTGACAGGAGCTTTTTTAAAGTCTGATGGAATAACCTTGAGGATGTCACAGTGATGTCATCATATTTAACCACCCTGGTCATTGAAGGAGACGACCATGGGCACCTCAAATCACCAAACCCGCATGTCAGGATTTAATTCATGAGCTTTGCATCTGCTTTTAATCCAGTAAACACAAACACACTTCTGCACAACACTGGTTTTATGGATTAAATCTTTTTTAAAGGACAAACCCAACACGTCAGACTGAATGGTCTTAAATCCAGCGACATTGTTTTAAAGACCAGGGTCCCACAGGGCTGCGTGTTGTTACATCCTCTACATCTACTTATACACAAACATATACACTCGGCAAGGAGGACCTGACAAAAGAGTTGCATTATGGGAATAGAGAGCAGTAAGTGGAGATATTTAACACTTATTCATCATTTTGGGTCATGAATAAAATAAAAGTCTCCTGCAGCTCAATACTCAATTCCTGGCATTCAAATTTACGATTTAGCTGCTGTTGACAGTCTGACTACTGACCAATCAGAATGACTCTCTCATCATGAGACAAAATGAGCAAGTCACATTTCTAGACGTATAAACATGTTGAAAATGCCACTGTCTGTAAAGTGAGAGTGTTTCTACAGCTTCTTATTCTGTTATTGCATTGTAAATATTTTACTCTGGCTTTCCATTTCTAAATATCAGCAGCCAAAGTTGTTCAATCAGTGTTTCTAATATGAGTCACATTTACATTCGCTTCAGAAGCAGAAGCTCAGAAAACCACACACTCATTCGACGCACATCTGCTGGAGGCCAAATCAAAAGCACTTTGAGAACCACTGCTTAAAAAAAACAACAACAAAAGAAACAATGACCTCAGGCACCCTCGTCTGGTTCCTCAGAAATATCTACGTAAAAGTCGATGTGTTGCAACAAGTTTGATTTACCAGCCAGGCTCTCGAGACTTTCTCCAGGACAAGCCGGGGCCCAGTGTGCTGGCAGCTTTCCTCCCAAACTTAATTTTGTTTAATAACTTCCTCCAATGCAAGAAGATCTCTTTTGGAAATGTTGCTTCTTTTTGTGGCTCTTCAGTTGAATTCCTCTTCTCGAGTTATCTTTTTAAATATCTACAGGCCACCTAAATACTGTGCAACCTTTTCTGATGACTTTACTGAACAGCCTGTTTTCAGCTTTGTGTCGATGCATTTTCCAGCTGATCCATGTTGGGTTTAAATAGTTTCTTTAGCTTCAGAAGGAGGACGA
>NC_060156.1:13873621-13876932 GCF_021292245.1 Micropterus dolomieu | reverse complement strand
CTGTAATCTGAAAAGTTACTAAAGCTGTCGGATAAATGTAGTGGAGCAAAAACTACAACGCTGCATCAGTGTCCAGTTTATTAGGAACACCTGAAACTGATGCAGTCTGACAGTCCTGCAATAAATCTCCTTCATCAAGGTTTTAATGTTCAGTTTGTGTTCAAACTGTTTCAGAGACGTGTTTCTGTTATTTAGCCTGCACTCACTGATATACATGGGGTGGACAAAATAATAGAAACACCTGTTAGTATAAAACAGTTCAGCAGCACCAAAAACTACAGCCTCCAAAATGACCATGAACTCAAATCAATGCCTCTCTGAACATTTTAACCTTCATGAAGGAGATTTACTGCAGGACTGATTTAGATGTACCTAATAAACTGGACACTAAGTGTAAAGTTCAGTGTGTAACTGTACCTGACAGAGTCTGGCTTTGCACCTTAAGAAATAAAAATTAGTAAAACAGGCTTCATCTAAATAATTTCAGTAACACAAACCATAAAATAAAAAAGTTACATCTCATATTTCAGTTTAGCTACAAAATATTCCCATTTACAGCGAAACAGCTTTATTTCAATGAACGCATGTTTCTGTTAATGTCCATGTCTCCCTCAGTTAAGATCTTTAAGAACTACAAGCAGTCTGATAATATTTGGTAAATGGACAGTATTTACACAGTTCTGTTCTTCAATCATCTCTTCATCATATTGTTTTGAGTAAAACTTTGTTAAGTCAATATGTTTTTCTCTTAAAGCTGCACAAGAGTAGAACTCAGTCACACCACATATCAGAATTTAATGAACAGAATGATTAATAATCACTTCTGTCTGCATTAAAGGCCACTTGCTCTCTTCTGTTTCACCTTGTTAACTCCAACCTGTCTGCTGACAGAACATTTACATGTATATCGGACGATTCTGCAAAACCCCAGATTATAACGTTAAACAATTAGTTAGTTGTAATAATTAATAATTAATGACTTATTCCAAAAACATCTGTCCAGGGAAACTAAGATGTGTGGAAAAGATCAAATAAATGATGGTTCCTGTTGGTGTAAAACCTGTTTTTTATAGGCAGGTTCACTTGAAACAAACTAGTTTCTATTTTGTGTTGTTTGTTTTGCTTAATCAGATATTGAGTGCTGTGAGATAAAGGTAAAGAAAATGTTATCTTACTGTCCATGACTGACAGGGAGAGTTTATATAAACACTTGTTAAGGGAAAGATTATGGACGTGATATTGGGATGTTGTAATGCTTCCATGTAAAAGCAGAATGAGCTTCGTGCACATTCACCACATCAACCAACTCACTTTCATCTTGCCACCATCACAACTCTGTCTAACCTGAAACTAGTTTTAACTTGAATCTGATCGGTGTTTCCTGTGTTGGGTTTCTTCTTGTCTGCATGAAGGAAAGAAAAGTTATCTTGAAGAAAATCCCTCCTGCCTTGATCCTACCCTGGTGTAAATACTAACATAATGCTTCATGCATTAGATAAAACAACTGTTAAGACTCTGAATTAGTTTTGTTGTCTGCTCATCATGAATATGTTGACATTAAACTTACCTTCCTTACAACTGAGTTTGATGCGACCCGTGAAGACAAGGAAAGCTAGAATAACACCAACAACTAAAAGAGTAACGAAAACTCCACCAACAAAGTGGTGAACATTTGTGAACTCCTGCTTTCAGACTCAGAGGAGGATGATTCCTGCTCAGATTCTGAAATCAGAGTGAGGACAGTTTCCCTTTTTTCAGCTTTATTTCGTTTTAAGAGTAAGAGTTTTAAGTTAGTTCTGCTTGTAGTCAAACCTACTGCAGAGAATAAATTGTACAGAAGCTACACTCACCTAAAGGATTATTAGGAACACCATACTAATACTGTGTTTGACCCCCTTTTGCCTTTAGAACTGCCTTAATTCTACGTGGCATTGATTCAGCAAGGTGCTGAAAGCATTCTTTAGAAATGTTGGCCCATATTGATGGATAGCATCTTGCAGTTGATGGAGATTTGTGGGATGCACATCCAGGGCACGAAGCTCCCGTTCCACCACATCCCAAAGATGCTCTATTGGGTTGAGATCTGTGACACGGTGCATTATCCTACTGGAAGTAGCCATCAGAGGATGGGTACATGGTGGCCATAAAGGGATGGACATTGTAGCAGATCTAAAAAATTTTAGTTATGCATTTTAATAAATTTATGAGAATTGATACCCAATTATGAATTCATAATTGAAGATTCATAAAATCAAAATTTATTCCTCGTTAAGGGCACCACCGGAGTTGTTATAATCCTAGAGTCTCCAGACCTCTAGGTAGTTTTAATAATTATACAATTATTACTAGTGATCAGTTAGTTAATAATCGCTCAATTATCTTAAATCAGTCAGTCAGTCTCATATCTAAAGGGTCAATTCTCTTGGCAGGAACTAGAAATAGGCAACACACACAGCTCTTGATTATATTACAGTGAATTTATTCTCTAACTAAGGTGATAAAAAGATGGTTGGATACAGGGAACATTAACATTTGCTGAACAATGAGCCTGGAGGTTCGATTGTGGGAAGCATTTGACTCATATGGCATAGAAGAGCTACTGAAAGTAAACTAATGCTATAATTTAGGAGTTAAAATGGACATCTGATCACAGGACGTGTGTTAAGTCTTACTGCTTGTCGACAGCCTGCTTTCGGCCTGTTGCTGGTCCCACGCTAGCTGCCGATCCTGGCTTTTTGCTAGGGATTCTCCAGGGTTTTCCGTGTCTGATTGAAAACGCCGTCCTCTGTCTGGCAATTCGGCTGTTTTCAGGTTTCCTTCGTTGCAGCTGGCGAGACCACGTGGCTTGGTCTGACCTCGGTGAAGTTGGCTCGACGAAAAAGGCTTAAAATGGAACTTGGTCGTTCCTCAATTAGTCCAGTGTAACTTAACGGACTCATAACTTTAACAAACAAAAGAAATAAAGAAAATAAAACAAACTGAAGGCAGATCGATGTCGCGGCACTTCAGGTGTGTAGCTTCAGGCGCCTTGCCCGGCGAGGCACGCCACACGTGCCGAAGCGTCCAGAGGGCCGAGCAGAGTGTGCAGAGCCAACAGCGAAGAGAAGAGAGAGAACGAAGCAGGTCGCGTGTCGCTCTTTTGTTGCCTGGGGCGTGGTTCCCCAGGGGGCGTCTCAGGTTTCCCCAAGGGACTGCCTTTCTAAACTTAATGTTTAAAGAAAAGAAATCTATTTGCACGTATTATAATCAAATATTTTCCACAATCGAACCTCAATGGTTGAACGGTTGTACTGTTCTAGGCATTTGGTAAC
>NC_060156.1:13866661-13873601 GCF_021292245.1 Micropterus dolomieu | reverse complement strand
GCATTTGGTAACAGGAAACAATTGTCACATTAGTGGTCAGGATATTTATACATTTAACGGCATTTCCGACGAGGGCATGTAATACTTATTTCGCCCACTTGGGGGAGCTCAGGTTACATGAGGAAAGCTTGGATTACATTCGATGAAGGAGTGTCTTGCTGAAAATAAAAACATTGCACAAGTAACTTCTTTTCAGCACTAATATCAACAACAGATAGCAACAACAGTTAACATAACTACTCAAATAGAGGCAAACATATTCAGGTAACTAAAGATTTGATTAAATTTAATTAGATGCTTTGAGTCTTTTGGAGACTGCAGTCCTTTTACATTGAAAGTTCAGCTGTCCTGGACAATGTCACACTTAGGTGAGACAAGGAGTATCCCTTTGATGTGGTAATAAAACAAAGAATAAGGTCAGTTGCCACGGAAACGTGTGTGGGGGGCCAGTTTTGATAGGCTGTTCCGGGAGATGCCAATGGCTGGTGCGTGTCTCTTTGTCAGTTTAACAGTCAGGCCCCGCGTTATCAGCTTCGGAATCAAAAAGCTGCCAGTTTTATGGTCGGGATAGCACTTAGAGAAAGCAACTTTGACCCCTCCCCTTCTTCTCTGGGGAGGAGAGAGGAATTTAGGGTAGCTCCACATTTATTCCATGTAAAATGCACAAATCCACACCGTTGTTCACTACAGTGTCCTTGTTTGTTTTTTCAGCAATGGAAAGATGTGAACTTGCAGTGGAACCCAGAGGATTACGGTGGTATCAAAAAGATCAGAGTTCCCTCCACTGACATTTGGCGGCCTGATCTGGTTCTCTACAACAAGTACGTTTTCAGGCTAAATTTGAACCATGTCATGTTCCCTCTTTTTTTTCATCACAATAAGCTTTACACAGTCTAAAGCACACAGACGTCTAGAAACAATCAACACACCTGTCAGTGATGTTTTGAATCACACTTTCCTATACTCCAGTATGCAGCGTGTGAAAGCTCAGATTTCATCAGGCTAAATCTGCACTATTGCCGGGTCCCCCTCCTCCTCCTCCCACCATATGCTGCATCTGACACACTGCTGTTTTTCCCTGACAACCAGCTCCACTGCCACAACAGTTTGTGCCAAGCTGAGTGCTGGTTGGCTGGGCTGTGCGGCAGCAGCACTAACTCATCCTCAGGCTCTGATGTCCCCCCACGTTAATATTTAACTTATTATCTCCAATGTTGATGCTTCCTATGTTTTTCTGTGCCCGCAGTGCTGACGGTGACTTTGCCATCGTTCATGAGACCAAAGTGCTGCTGGAGCACACAGGAATGATCACATGGAACCCACCTGCCATCTTTAAGAGCTACTGTGAAATTATTGTGCTGCATTTCCCCTTTGACCTTCAGAACTGCAGTATGAAGCTGGGTACCTGGACCTACGATGGAAACTTGGTCGTCGTCAATCCTGTAATTCCATCAAGACTTATTCGCTTTCTTGCAAAGAGTTACATGAGAATATTGATGCTATGTCAGTTAAATATAAAGCAGAAGCAAGGAGATAGTTAGCTTAGCTTAGCATAAAGCCTGGAAACACTGGGAAACAGCTAGTCAGGCTCCGTCCATAGGTAAAAATCTGCCTATCGGCACATCTAAAACTCACTTATTAACATGTTATATCTTGTGTGTTTAATGAGTACAGACAATGAAGTGTAAAAAAAACATTCTATGGGGGTTTTGTGCCAGACTATTCCCGCTGCTTTCAAGCTAAATGCTAAGCTAAGCTAACTGTCTTATGGCTGTAGCTTCATGTTTACCACACAGACGTGACAGTGGTATAGATCTTCTCGTGTAACCCTCAGCAAGAGAACGAAATGCATGTATTTCCCAAAATGTAACCATACAAAAAGTGTAAATCTCTGTGAGGAATATAGATGGCTTTACATGATACTTGAGAGTGTCAGATAACTCAGAGCAAACACCAAAGGTCATTTTGAACAACATCTCTTTATAGCTTAAGAATTTGGATAAACAAACAAAATTTGAATACTATGGCATCAGTTTTATTTCTTATGTTGTGTTATGTGTTGTGCACCATCCTCCTGCGTTTTATAGAGAATAAGCAGCCTTCCCACATCTATTGGGGAGGTAACTTCTGTCACCACAATACAACTATATACATTACATTTGAACCCAAACATAATTCAGAAAAATAGAAATATATACATATAAAGAATTTGAATGAACAATCATCCTTTAATCACCCTGTTTTATTGCTTTTTCTCACCAGGACAGTGACCGCCCTGATCTGAGTAACTTTATGGAAAGTGGGGAGTGGGTGATGAAGGATTTCCGAGGCTGGAAGCACTGGGTGTACTACTCTTGCTGCCCGGACACACCTTACCTGGACATCACCTACCACTTCCTCATGTTACGGCTCCCACTGTACTTCATAGTCAATGTCATCATCCCCTGCATGCTCTTCTCCTTCCTGACTGGCCTTGTCTTCTACCTTCCCACAGACTCGGGTATGTTGACACTGTTTCCACATTGTTTCTTTTCGCTGTGATATAAAACACACACACAAAAGAAAGCAATAAAATATGACATGTACCAGTGAATATGTAGACATATTTAAACGTCCATCACACACAATATATTTATAATAACTCTCACAGTAAGTCACATATGTCCTTTGTCATTACTCCTATTGTTTATATAATTAGTATGTCTTGATATGTTCCTTTTGATCATTATAATTTGTTGAAGGGCATGAGCTGATTGGTACATTGCCTAAGATCATACAGCACTCTACGTGTAACAGCCCTTTTTCTGTATTTTCCAGTTCATTAAGATTTGACTGAAATGCAAATGTAACATGGTGTTGTTGCTTTTGCGTTTGTTATTTTCCTACTTTTGCTGCTTAAGATGTTTTCCCAGTAAACATATTGCTGGAGTGAAGGTACAGGTAAAGCAATAGTTCCACATTTTGGGAAATACGTTTATTCACTTTCTTGCCTAGAGTTAGATGATAAGATTGATTCCACTTTCATTTTTGTCTGTTAAATATAAGGCTACAGCTAGCAGCCTGTTAGCTTAGCTTAGCACAAAGACTGGAAACAGGGGGAAACAGCTAGCCTGGCTCTGTCTGAAGGTAAAAATCTGCCTAGCAGCAGCTATTAACATCTATGATTTGCACCCTCGCTGTGACAACAAGACTCCATGAAATAGTCTACACAGAACCCCCCATAAAACTGCTAATTGTTTTTTATGGATTATATTACATCACTGTTAGTAATTGAGCTTCTCATCAAACTCTCAGCAAGGGCACAAATATGCCTATTTCCCAAAATTCCCCATAATACACATTCTGGGCAATACAGACAAACACATTTTCTCACGCAAAGCAGGGCAAATTAACTACCAAACGTAGGAAACGCTCTTCTGGACCACCACTGACCATGAGGGAGGTGAGGAATTCTGATTTCCAGTGTAGATATATAACAGGAAGAAAATAAAGGAAGGAAAAAAGAAATCACTCAATACAATCAGAAAGACTAAATAAAAACAGTATATTATTGGTTCATCTCATTTCAATTTAAACACATTCATTTAGGTTTTTTAAGCTACCACACATCTCGATTGCTTGACATTTCTTGAACATGGATGACAGTAGATGTCAATCACTTCCGAAATGTCCAGTGGGTAGTCCAGGTTTGATGTACTATAACCTCTGACCTAGTGCAAATTGTCAAAAATAATTCATATCTACTTGCTACATTGTCTTTCATGTCAGATCACAAAAACACAGACACGATATGATAACTGTCATCATGTTGGACAAATCCTTGTTCCTAATTCTCCCCGTCAGTCTAAGGTGTCCCTACACCAACTGCTACAGGAACTGCACTGCTTGTGTGCACATCTGGCCGTGTTCCCAGCATGTAGGACTGCCTCATTACCCAGGGTCCCAATGTGCTGTCATGTCTGAAAGCAGGCCTTTGCTTTAATGTATAATACATCACTTGATCCCTGTTTCTGATGTGGCTGCTGACAGGATAGTGTTGAGGAGAAGCTGGTGCTATAAGGTGCTCTCTCTGGGATAACTGCTCTTACTGAGTAACAAAAACAACATGTCTTGCATTTTTCTTGAAATGCTGTCAGAATCTGTTTACTTGGGATATTGTTGAACAACAACAACAACAACAACAACAACAACAACAGTTAAATCGACAACAAAAATGCTCCTCAAGGTTTAAATTGTGATTTGCTCGTATGGGTGAACAGTGCAGTGATTGTGTTGTTGTGTAAATACTAGAGGTAGACCCCTGATTGGATGGCTAGGGAAGGGAAATATTGGACTCAAAGTAACAGCTCCCCCTTGTTGCAATGTAATAAGATTGCATGTTGTAGGTATCGTGTGCCAATAGACTTTGCAGCTCCACTTTTTAAACACCAGTTTCAGGGTTTTTTCATTGTGTCTTTTAAAAATTGTGTTATTGTATGTGGAAATTGCTTATTTGTCTTACTAAAAACACAATATCTGCATGTGTTAGATGAGAAACATCTTATCAGTTCTTTAATGTATGGGACACACTTCATTAAGTTCATTTGTGAACTAGGAAATAGCACCTGTAAAACTGTCTTATCTGAAGGTATTTTCAGTAGCTATTTTAAAGCTTTTGATCATATCAAATGAGCAAAAACAGCCTTGTGGTAAGTTTTAGATTAAAACAGATTAAAAAGTCAGTTTGAAGCAGAGGAGATGGTTTTGTTGTGTCTTCCAGGTGAGAAGATGACTCTCAGCATCTCTGTCTTGCTGTCTCTGACTGTGTTCCTTCTGGTCATTGTGGAGCTGATCCCCTCTACCTCCAGCGCTGTACCACTCATTGGGAAGTACATGCTCTTCACCATGGTCTTCGTCATTGCCTCCATCATCATCACTGTCATCGTCATCAACACCCACCACCGCTCCCCAAGCACTCACACAATGCCGGACTGGGTCCGCAAGGTGAGCAGAACGGAGCTGAGGGGAACACAATGATATCATTTCGAATGTTGAGAACTATAAATAAAGTTGTCCTATTTTCAAGCTTGGCAAGCTTTGGAGAACAATCCTTAATCTTTTTTTCTCTGCGTTATGTTGCCATCTAGTGGTAGCAGACAGAATGTCTTTTATTTAATCCAGTGTTGGGTACATCTTGACATAGTGCATATCTTTTGTCTTTTTATGGCAGGTCTTTATTGAAACCATTCCCAACATCATGTTCTTTTCAACAATGAAGCGTCCAGGAAAGGAAAAGCAGAATAAAACCATCTATGGTGCTGATTTTGACATCTCAGACATCTCTGGCAACCAGACCACTTCTGTTCACTATAAGTCGCCCATCACCAAGAACCCTGACGTCCGCAGTGCTATTGAGGGAGTCAAGTACATTGCAGAAACCATGAAATCAGACGAGGAATCCAACAATGTAATCACTCTCACACAGAAAGTCTCTCTAATATGATTCTTTGATGAGTTGCTTGCTTTTGTGTGCGTGACACATTGTTCCTCTTCTCTTCCCAGGCTGCTGAAGAGTGGAAGTTTGTGGCCATGGTGTTGGATCATATTCTACTGTGTGTGTTCATGGCTGTGTGTCTTATCGGCACATTAGGTGTGTTTGCAGGCCGCCTCATTGAGCTGAGCATGCTCTGAAGGACTGTGCCTTGTACTTTACTGGTTTAACTTCTCAAATGACTAGTTTGTTGTCTCTACTGCATGTGGAAGTCTGTGTGTTTGCTTTTTGGTGTCTGATCAATGGTCCTATATGTGTATGATACACAGTCATGTTGTGTAAAGTGTCATATTGTATGCCATTTATTGAACTACTGAATCAATTCAAAAGGAATCAAATATTTTGGAATATTGTACTATTGTTTTCTGTGACATGTTTATAGGAACCAACTGAATAAAATGGATTTGTTTCCAATATTTTCTTTAAGATGCTTTTACACATGCCCCTGAATTGTAAGGGCATGGGGTATCTGTTGGACAATAGAAACACCAGCTTTCTGAAGCACTCACGCCTCTCCAGTTGTGCCTTTCCTTGTTGTTTCCCACTGTTTCCCATTGAACTCTTCACGAGTACTGTATATTTTTCTTTCAAGCCTCTATTTGAAATTCAAATACATATGCAGATTATGTTCTCTTGTGTTATCAACACTATAACTCAGCAAACAACTTTCCAAACAACTCTTTAACAGGTTTTACATACACGTTTAATTTTTGGTTTGAGGCTTCAGGAAGCCTTGTACTTTACTGGTTTAACTTCTCAAATGACTAGTTTGTTGTCTCTACTGCATGTGGAAGTCTGTGTGTTTGCTTTTTGGTGTCTGATCAATGGTCCTATATGTGTATGATACACAGTCATGTTGTGTAAAGTGTCATATTGTATGCCATTTATTGAACTACTGAATCAATTCAAAAGGAATCAAATATTTTGGAATATTGTACTATTGTTTTCTGTGACATGTTTATAGGAACCAACTGAATAAAATGGATTTGTTTCCAATATTTTCTTTAAGATGCTTTTACACATGCCCCTGAATTGTAAGGGCATGGGGTATCTGTTGGACAATAGAAACACCAGCTTTCTGAAGCACTCACGCCTCTCCAGTTGTGCCTTTCCTTGTTGTTTCCCACTGTTTCCCATTGAACTCTTCACGAGTACTGTATATTTTTCTTTCAAGCCTCTATTTGAAATTCAAATACATATGCAGATTATGTTCTCTTGTGTTATCAACACTATAACTCAGCAAACAACTTTCCAAACAACTCTTTAACAGGTTTTACATACACGTTTAATTTTTGGTTTGAGGCTTCAGGAAGCCTTGTACTTTACTGGTTTAACTTCTCAAATGACTAGTTTGTTGTCTCTACTGCATGTGGAAGTCTGTGTGTTTGCTTTTTGGTGTCTGATCAATGG
>NC_060156.1:13843415-13866561 GCF_021292245.1 Micropterus dolomieu | reverse complement strand
GTCTCTACTGCATGTGGAAGTCTGTGTGTTTGCTTTTTGGTGTCTGATCAATGGTCCTATATGTGTATGATACACAGTCATGTTGTGTAAAGTGTCATATTGTATGCCATTTATTGAACTACTGAATCAATTCAAAAGGAATCAAATATTTTGGAATATTGTACTATTGTTTTCTGTGACATGTTTATAGGAACCAACTGAATAAAATGGATTTGTTTCCAATATTTTCTTTAAGATGCTTTTACACATGCCCCTGAATTGTAAGGGCATGGGGTATCTGTTGGACAATAGAAACACCAGCTTTCTGAAGCACTCACGCCTCTCCAGTTGTGCCTTTCCTTGTTGTTTCCCACTGTTTCCCATTGAACTCTTCACGAGTACTGTATATTTTTCTTTCAAGCCTCTATTTGAAATTCAAATACATATGCAGATTATGTTCTCTTGTGTTATCAACACTATAACTCAGCAAACAACTTTCCAAACAACTCTTTAACAGGTTTTACATACACGTTTAATTTTTGGTTTGAGGCTTCAGGAAGCCTTGTACTTTACTGGTTTAACTTCTCAAATGACTAGTTTGTTGTCTCTACTGCATGTGGAAGTCTGTGTGTTTGCTTTTTGGTGTCTGATCAATGGTCCTATATGTGTATGATACACAGTCATGTTGTGTAAAGTGTCATATTGTATGCCATTTATTGAACTACTGAATCAATTCAAAAGGAATCAAATATTTTGGAATATTGTACTATTGTTTTCTGTGACATGTTTATAGGAACCAACTGAATAAAATGGATTTGTTTCCAATATTTTCTTTAAGATGCTTTTACACATGCCCCTGAATTGTAAGGGCATGGGGTATCTGTTGGACAATAGAAACACCAGCTTTCTGAAGCACTCACGCCTCTCCAGTTGTGCCTTTCCTTGTTGTTTCCCACTGTTTCCCATTGAACTCTTCACGAGTACTGTATATTTTTCTTTCAAGCCTCTATTTGAAATTCAAATACATATGCAGATTATGTTCTCTTGTGTTATCAACACTATAACTCAGCAAACAACTTTCCAAACAACTCTTTAACAGGTTTTACATACACGTTTAATTTTTGGTTTGAGGCTTCAGGAAGCCTTGTACTTTACTGGTTTAACTTCTCAAATGACTAGTTTGTTGTCTCTACTGCATGTGGAAGTCTGTGTGTTTGCTTTTTGGTGTCTGATCAATGGTCCTATATGTGTATGATACACAGTCATGTTGTGTAAAGTGTCATGTTGTATGCCATTTATTGAACTACTGAATCAATTCAAAAGGAATCAAATATTTTGGAATATTATATGTATGACTCAAAAAGTAATTTATATTGGGGGAAGACTTGGAAAATGTTGCTTTGCAAAATGCTTATTTGCAATAAAACACACATTTAGTTAAGTCTTTCCTCCACAATACTACCCAGAGCAATCAGCAAAAGAGTGAAACTGATTACTACTCATTACAAAAGGCACATTTGCATATTGAAAACTGCACTGAACCGTACACTGTTATAAAACAACTGAACACAGGGGTTTAGGCAAGTAGATAAGCCCCACCCCACGACCGCTCTTCAAAGTCTGATTGGTTTAGATGTTGTTGACAAATCAGGGGGTGATAGCGAAAGTTACTTAACGGGAACCAAAGTAATACCCATGTGACACGACAAATGAACAGCTAGTCCGGGGTAATATGATTTGTTTTGTAACTGTGGAGGTTAAAGTTTTGTCATGTAAGTTAGCTAAGTAACGTTACCTCCAGAAAGTAGTTTCAACGACACCGCGGGTCTCGTTTCATCGGCTTAACGTTAGCTAGCTGGCTAACGCTTAGCTACTCCCATTGAAATTTGATTGACACCTGGTACACGAGAGGGCACACAACTGCACTCAGAGGTGAGAGTAACCTTTATAAGCGCACTGACGTCGAGGTGTTTGCTGACTGTCTGGTAACAACTTCACAACCTCGCGTATAGTAGTCATTTCAGTCGTGTGATGTTGTTTTAGGTTAACTCACCTTAATGCTTTTAACGCTGCCTATGGAGTTAACTTATCTGTTCGGCTTTGCGTCACCCCCCCTTTAAGTGCTAATAACTACTTCTGTTTCCCTGTTTGTATCTGACAGTGCGGAGCAGTAACGACATTAACATGACTGCATAATTGGCATGACAGCAGACACTGGAGGGAGGATCGGCACGATGGAGGCACCGGGCCGAACCACCAACTTCAACTTTTCACATGAGGAGGAAGACCCGGATTCCCCTGCCCTCTCGTCCACCATGTCCATTGACAAGCTGTTCCCGGCTCTCTTGGAGTGCTTTGGGATCATATTATGTGGATACATCGCCGGGAGGGCAAACATCATCACGTCCACCCAGGCCAAAGGATTGGGGAATTTCGTGTCTAAGTTTGCCCTCCCGGCGCTGCTGTTCAAGAACATGGTGCTGCTGGACTTTGGTAATGTCATCTGGCCATTCCTATGGAGCATCCTCATCGCCAAAGTGTCTGTGTTTGTCATTGTATGCGTCCTCACGCTGATTGTTTCCAGTCCTGACAGCCGTTATAGTAAGGCTGGACTCTTCTCAATATTTGCCACCCAAAGCAATGACTTTGCTTTGGGGTATCCCATCGGTAAGTACCATGCCTTTAAGCCCACACCATAGACCCACACCCACAGTGCTTTTCATTCACTGCTGCAACTGTAATCATGTTGTCTAAATGTTGCCCATCCATCAAACCAAATGTATAATTATCTATTTATTACACTCTAAACTACCTTTCCAGGCCCTCCTTTTATCGACACTGCTTCCATGCAAAACATTTCTGACACCAAGAGTGTTGATCATTACTGAGCAAAGTGGGATTCTTTGTGTTGTACAAGGATTTGCAGAAATATAAACATGTGTGAACATGCTTATGCTCAGCTACCTGTGGTTGAAATGGAGAGGTGTACATGAAATTTTGAAAAGAAGGATAATCAATGTTACTGTTCATGAAAAGTTTGTCTTTTACAGACACTCAGCCTTCTAATATTCTTCTCAGGCTTTTATCAAATGTAATACACAAACACAACTTAATAACACAATTTTGCAAGTTACTGATAGAGTTTAAGTTAATTTCAGCAGTTCTTTCTCATTCCAGCAACACAGAATTTAGAGCAGCATCAACTTGATAGTCATATATTTATGACTATATTATTTTCCTCACATTTGAGAATCCAGTGGTGACATTTCCCAAAAGTGTTTTGTTTTCACTGCAGGACACTTCCTGTATTTCCATTTCCAGGGACTTTCTGAGTTGAACTTTTGTTGTGCTTCATGTTGAAAGTTAGAAGAAAGATGTATTTTAAACATTTTTTGAAACATTTTTTTAACTGACGCTTTTATCCAAAGCGACTTACAATTGCTATACATGTCAGAGGTCGCACGCCTCATGAGCAACGAGGGGTTTAGTGTCTGTTAAGTGGATGGGTCATAGTGGTGGGGGATTGAACCCGTGTCTCTCACACCAAAGGCATAGTCTTATCCATTGCGCCATCATCACCCCTCTTACATAGGGCCATTTTTTTGTGGGAGGCTTGCTGCGCACTAGCATGGTTACTTTATATGGTGAGGTTTACCAAGGTAGATGTGAATAATTGTGCATCACGCAAGCATGCTCAAATTTGCAGATTTTTCTTTGAAGCTGTGAATTTAGAACCTTATTTCTACCTAGGCAAAGGGACCCTGGGTAACACTTACGCACAGGGTTCTATGTGTAAACATTTCTTACACATGAAAAAGTGCATAAACCAACATATTTCAAGTTTTATATTCCAACAAGTTAGATGTGTCAAGTAGGCTATGCTAATATTGAGCCATTTGTCTTCATCTTTGTCCACAGTTGAGGCCCTGTACCAGAGCACGTACCCAGAGTACCTCCAGTACATCTACCTGGTTGCGCCGGTGTCCCTGATGCTTCTAAATCCCATTGGCTTTGCCTTCTGCGAGATCCAGAAATGGAAGAATCAGGGAAACCACCAGAAGAGCAAATTCCTGATTGTGGGACTTGTAGTTTTACAGGTCCTGAAGAACCCTATTGTATTCATGGTTGTCATTGGCATCATCGCCCACTTTGCCCTGCACCAGACAATTCCTGCCTTCATGGCTGAATTTGTGGATGGCTTGGCCAATTCTTTCGGGGGAGCAGCTTTGTTCTACTTGGGTCTGTCCATGGTGGGGCAGTTGGGGAAATTAACCAGATCCACAGTCGTGACACTGATATTACTAATAACAGCAAAACTGTGAGTGGAAAAAACAAACACCTTTACTGCACCGGAACTTTATTTGGTACACAAGATGATTTAGTATGACCTCTCTTTTATAATGAGACATGCTCTAGGAGTGTAGAGAGTCAGCAGGTCAGAGCTTTGTAAAGTGCTTCCAGCATGTTGTTTTGTGCTCATGGTTTGGGTGACTCAGGCTTTCTCAGACCACAAGCCTTTTACCAAATGGATGACATGTTAAGATGTTTCAGGAGTGCGTAGCATGATAATAGCTAGTGTATTTAATTACTTAAGTACCACTGCATTACTCAGCATAGTGTTAACTAACCTGTCAAATAATGGGTTCATGACACCAGTCTTCTGATTTGACTTTCAGGTTGTTAATGCCTTTGATTTGTAAGGACATGGTGGATCTGTTGGACAATAGCAACACCAGCGCTTTGAACCACTCAAGCCTCTCCAATTATGCCTTTATTTATGGAGTGTTTCCCACTGCGCCAAGTGTCGCCATCTATGCTGTCTATTACAACGCAGAGCTTGAAGTTGTGAGTTGTTTACATCTATCCCCCAGCCTCCTTTCTGCCAGTCAGATACTGTACTGTTTTTGTCTTTGTAACTGGCTATATGCGATTTCTTTATTCTGTTTCCTAACAGGTCACCTCTGGTATGGTGATCAGCACTTTTCTCTCAGCTCCGATAATGTATGTTTCTGCCTGGTTACTTACAATCCCTTGGATGGATCCTCAGCTTTTGATGAATTCACTGCAGAATGTCAGCTTTAACATAAGCATTGTGAGCTTAGTTGCACTGGTGAGTCGCAACTAGACATGTCAGTGTCGCATATGTAATCTTGTTATTTGGCCAATCTTCTAAAACTTGACTTGTTATTGGCTGGTTTATTGGTGTTTTTTTGTTTTGTCTCAGTATGTGGAAACTCAGGTCAAAGGGAAGCATTTATTATAACATGTTCCACCGGGCACAATTCACTATTGACATTACACACTTG
Organism: Micropterus dolomieu; assembly: GCF_021292245.1. NCBI lineage: Eukaryota > Metazoa > Chordata > Actinopteri > Centrarchiformes > Centrarchidae > Micropterus > Micropterus dolomieu. Next base: position 13,861,276 of record NC_060156.1, on the reverse strand, counting down.
CTGTTCATCTGGAAAATACAAAAACATATCTTGTTAGATGTTTGGACCACTGTGGCAGGTTAGCATTAAAAGGTTCTGTCATTTAGAGAATGTACCAGCAAACAGATGTTTTACTAACCGACATACCTACTTCCCCATTTATTCTTACTTTTATCTTGTCTTTTAAGGAACCTGAAACTTGTTGCTATTGACAATGAGAATCTTTGCAGTGATGAAACATATTCACATTTTCTATTTGTATACTTAAATTGTTCCTCTGCAGTGTTTCTGTTTCTTAAATTTTGCCATGCTGTTGATTAATTTCACCTCGCCTTTGCCTTTAAGAAGAATAACCAGACAACAATGTCATAATTAGCATCTGTGCAAAGGCTTTGTGCTGTTAAACATGAATAACTTGAAATCTATGTGCTTTTTTTCTAAAAGGTGTGGACAATTGCTGTCATGTTTTTAACTAAGAAATTCAAAAGGCTACCTCACATGTTTACAGTCAACCTTTTCTTTGCACAGGTAAGCACACTTGCACACTCTTATTTACTATCTAAATTGATTTCATTATCCATGAATTTAATTGACAAAGATATCAAACTGTACTTAATGTAACTTTACATCAGTAAATTCCTGTATTTGTTATGGTATGGTCTCTAGTTTCTTACCAGTATTGGAATGATCCTGTGGAACTTTGTGGTGAAAGAAGACAACTGGACTGGGCAGGTCCTGACTTTCACATTATTATGTACCTCACTCTACAGCAGTTATGTGTGGCCAGGTATGCTGTGTGCACACAAACCATCCACCCATATTTAACCACACAGTAAACTTGTAAACAGTAAATCTAACGATGAAACTATCGTTTTGTTGTTAGGTTTGATAGCACTCTCTCTTGTGCTCATGAAGAGGTTTGAGGGTCTGAAAGTTTCACCAGCCGTGTTTGTCACTGCAGGCTGGGGGTGAGTCACTTTAAAGAAGAATGAACACAGAAACGAAACTAAGCTAGTTTGTCTTGTCCACTAAAAGGTGGTGCCATAACCAGAGCACTTGCCCTAAAGTAGAATTCACATATAGGTTTTGTATACATGAACAGGTGGCATCCAAAACAAAGCTCCACAATACTGATTTTCACAGGTGTAATGATTCCTCACTTCAGTGTAATGATTAAACAAACGTTTAAGTTCCTGCAAATTTAATCATCAATTCAGTGTCATTTAGCTGGTTTATGTTTTACACTTTGAAACTGTGTGTGGTTTCTTTATATAACAGGGTTCCAGCCTTAGTAACTGCTTCGTTGCTCATTTCTGGGGAAATAATGTCTGACACAATTAACCCATCGTTCTTTTACGGCAAATCACAGGTAACAACATAAGTAGAGATCATTTTTTCTATTTTCCGCCATTTAAGAACTGTTTCTGAACAAGCAGAGGATTATTTTAAATTCTGCATGTCTGTATGTGCGCTCTTTGACAGATAATCTGCACTGCAGTTGTAGCTGCCATTAGCATACTGCTGGGAGGGGGCTGTCTTGTGTGTCTCAGTAGAGGAAGCTGGGCCCAGAATGACCAAATCCAAGAGGGAAACTCTGCAGAGGATCTTGTGACCGAAGTGGAACCAGAAAACCAGAATCTGTCTGAGTCATCAGGAGATCTCAGCAGAGGTACTTTCTCTCTTATGGAGACCATTTAACTCCATGAGTGACTATTATTCAACAAGTGTTTGAATATGTCACTTTAGTGACACTGAATAAAGACCAGGTTGTCAAGCACAATAGTTTAGTAATTAAAACCAAAGCACATGATAATCTAGAGAATATAGAGGCAGAACCCACGTTGGACAGGAAAGGAATGGCACAATGAATAATCCAAGTCAAGACCCACAAGATCCACAAGTCGTCCAGAGCAAACTATCTCGTAGGCAGTGCAACTCCTGTCTGATGTTCACCCTTCCACAGATAATTTTCAGTTACGTGAGTAGAAAAATGCCTCTGCAGTTACAAAATCACAAAAGAAACACAGAATAGACAAAAGTAGGGGGGGAAAAAACATTATCTGGAGAAAAACATGATACGCTGAGTTCCTGGTAAGTTTAGTTCCTTATTTTAAGTAAATAAGACTGTAGAAGCACATGCCTTTGACTTTTAATAAAGCCTCCCTGGCTGAAGTTTGTGTTACTTGGAAAGCAGGAGCAGAGTAAGGAATGTCTAGAAAGGAGTGGCTAGATGCGTTGGTCTTCTAAAGTCTGCACGCGGTAACTGAATCATGATCTGCTCAAGACTTGCATTTCAAGTTTAAAGATCATCATTATGATAACAATGTAGGCAACCACTGCTAATGGATGCAAACCAGTATTGCATGTGTTGAAGGCAATGTGATAAGTTGGATACTAGGCTGTTACTGTACATCATAGCAACACATCAAAGTACTGTAAATATACTGATAAAGACTTAGTCAGTAGAAAATAGAGTAAAATAGAAAACTAAACCGTAGAAGCTGCTGAATGATTTCAAAAACGCTCAAATCACAAAGGGAAGTTGCATGAAAAGATTCCTGATCAAGGCGAGATGTTTTTATGTCAACCAATGAAATGAAGGCTGTATTCTCACCTTGGTGAGAGTAATACCAGTACATTTATAAGTGTTGTATCACTTATAAATTCTAAAAAAGAAAATTGTAGTACTTTGGTACTACTTTTGGTAAAAAATCACTCTCACTTTTATCTCTTTGTTATCAGCGTGCCTCATATGCGACTGTGCCCCAACCCAGCCCATGCCCGACATGATCATCAGCGCAAATATCAACAACACACCACCTACACTCATGGGTATTGTATTGACAAGCACCAGACATAACATTTTCATTCTGCTGGAATTTAAAATGTCTCAATAAGTGAAACCTAAACATATCAGCACAGAACAACAATAATCATGTAACATTTGTTTGAAGAATGTGTAGCTTTCTCTATAATGAACAATATTCAGTATTTTAAATCTCTGTTCTGCTGCCACCCTCAGATCAGTGTGAGACTAGGTGCGAGTCCACAGACTGCCTGCTTGTCGAAGTGGAGGAGCTCCAACAGGCTGCAGATAGACAAGTGGCCCGTCATGTGCTCCTATGTCTGCTCCTGACTGTCACCTTGCTTGCCGTGAGTAAACCACCACCTTTCACTTCTACATCGACATGAAGTCAGCCTTAACTGCCTGCATTATTGTGTGTAGGGCATCACAAACCAAATTAGAAAGAAACGGCTGAGTGATTTCCAACTCTTGTCAGCATCAGTGAAGACCTTTCTAAAGAAACCCATTAAAAAAACATTTTGTTGTGTTATTTGGATTATTATTCATTGACAAAAAAGAAAAATATTAAATAATAAAATAATAAATACCCATAAATCTTGTGGCACATGGTTTAATGTGTTTCTGGGAATCTAAAAAAGGTTGAGAAAACTGTAACTAAGCCACATTTTTTAAGGCAGTTCAGTAGTACACATCAACACTTAATTTCACTCTACTGGTTTTACAAGCTAGTACTTGGTAACCGGATTTGCTTTCTCAAACATCTTAATCCCTGTTATGACAGAACTTGTCAAGCTGCTTATGGTTGCTCTTTAACCGTGACCCTGGTAGACTTTACCTGGAGCTGCAGTTCTTCTGTGCTGTGGCCAACTACGGACAGGTTGGTGTTCCCGATGCTGTAGTACCAAGATTGTAGGGATATGTTATCTCACAGTGTCGTGACATGTTTTTTCTTACCAGGGGTTTCTTTCATTTGCTCTGTTTGGGCTGGACAAGCATTTTATTATACTGCCGTTTAAGAAGAGGTAAAATTTATTTAAAGTCACACTCTTAAAAGCCTATTTGAAGTTTTTTTTAATACACACAACATACTGTATGTACTGTGTATAAATGTTATGTGTACACTAAACAGTGTACTGTGACCATGCATTTATATTTTGTTTTTGTGAACGGTTTTAGGTTATATAGTCTGTGGTATCGAAAGAAGCAAGAAGATCAGCTGCAGACTGATTTACCTGAGGATGTCAGGATGACCTGCACCCAGTTCACAAAATACCACAAAGACCAGTGTTCTCATGACATTGTCAAAAAGAGAAGGTGAGGGCACTTAAGTCTTACTGCTCTGCTCTGGTTAGAGGTTGATGAGAACATGTCTTGAAAAAACATGTTCAATGATGTGTGCCGAAACAAGTCCTGGTAATCATTTCCCCACCACTCATACCTAAAGTCCTTGTAACTTTTATTTCTAATAGTTTTAGTGCATGTGGGCTCTGTCTGCTTGTTCTTCTAGACATTTGGGTGAATGCTTCCTTTGATTTTCAGGTGTGGTAAGAAGACTAGGGTGGATTGTTTTCTTGGCTGTGAACTTGTGGAGTGGCTGCAGCAGGTGGGCTTGGCTCAGGACGTGGGTGAGGCGGTACTCTATGGAACGCGGCTACAGCAGGGTGGTGTGCTCCAACACATCAAGCAGGAATACGACTTCCAGGACAGTCGCCTTTATTACCGCTTCATGACATAAAGAGTACCTGCACCCAGACAGAAAATTGTGTTTGCACTGCCGTGATTTGTCCTGAACAGCACAAGGCAGTATTATGCAGCGCAACATCAAAGTCGGGTGTTGGAACAGACCATGACGGACTGTGCTATTGGGTGTTTAGAACATACTTGTGCAACAGACTTGTAACTTTCAAACAAAAAAGGCTTGAAACAAGACTTTTTTTAAAATACTGCTTTTAAAATACTTTTTAAAAATACATTTATATGCAGTCAACAGATGCAATTTGACTTTTAGTTGTTGTACTTTATGTTTGGTCATTGACTGATGATGCACAAAGCGCTTCCTCACAAAACAAATTATAAGTGCAAATCCCACTCTACATTCTGCTGAATGTATTATTTCATTTACTGGGACACTTCACACTGTATTATCACTCGTCCACCAAAGCCACTTGCCAAAGGAAAAAAAAGGGAAGATGTGGTTAAATCTTCATCCACTTTTTTAGAGTTTATTTGTAGTCAGTTTAACTTGTGATTAAGTTAGTTTCACCAGTTTGTTAACTGGTAATGTAGCATGAAGCATGAGTATTGTAGCTTTGATAAGCTGCAGTTTAACATGACTCAGCATTGATGTGAGTCACTATGTAAGCAGTATCCCAAAACACCATTCCAACATTAAAAACATTATTACTTTATTTTAAGTAACAATAAAAGCAAAGTTTAAAAAAAAAAGGTCTGAATATCGATGACCGTGGGACTGAACACCTGAAAAAATGAATCTCAGAACTCAGGGAGTGTTAATGCATGTGTTTACAACGAAGTGTATCCACCTGAAGAAAAAAAAAAAAAGCTGCTGTAATTAATTTTTTCTCTCAGGTAATAGTAGAAAACTAATTCTTTCTGGCTTTAAAGATTTATGTTTAACAAAGAGAAAACTGGTGTAAAAACAATTGTCTTTTTATTCTGTCAACGGCTGAATATTTATGATATGGATTTGTTTGAAAATAAATTCTATTATCGAACCTCATTTATGCATCACGTAATGATTTTGTTCTGTCCTGTATTTCTTGTCAATGGAATCATACATAAGTCTTTTTTTCAGTATTGTATGTATTGTAACGTAGGATTTGTGAATTACTCTGGGCTGCGTAATGCTTATACAATGATGTTAAAGGGTAATTTCATTTTTAAACCCAAGCCCTATTTTCACATATTTTTGGGCTGTGAACTGGCTGCCAGCTGAAGCCATCTCCTGCGCAGGACCAACACAAAACATCTTGTACCAATTTGTTGACTCCAATAATGTGAAAATTAAAATTCAGAAATTGCCCTTTAATAAATATTCAGTTGTATTCTGATTTATCATACGAGCATATTTGTACTTCTACCCGACTAGAAGGTAAACTGCAGAGGCAGATACTGCTATTGTCACCCTTGAGGCCTGTTCTGTGGTTCCAACAAGTAGTGGGTCTCTCAGCTTTTGTTGTACACAGCCATCTCCTCCTTTACAGAGCTTGAGAACAGATCTGCCCAAATGTCAGGTTCCTCAATACCATGTGTAAGAAGGCCCTCCATCTGTGCCATCTTTTCTTTCTCAAGCTGCCTCAAACTTTCTGTGATCTTCTTTCCTCTGTCCTATAGACACCAAACAAAAAAACAATTTTAAGTAAATTTTTTGCAGCTAAATTACACATTTAGGTAAAGGCTTAAATTAAATAGAAAACCTTGTAGGATTCAGTGATGGCAGCCACCAGTTCATGTTTGACAAACAACTCGTGTTTGCGGTCAGGTTTGCACTGGAAGCGGGGTTTCTTCTTCACAGGGTCATCCTGACCATAAGTGGGAGAAGTTGTTTCTTTCAGCGGAATGAGGTTCTTCACAAAGATGAAAGGTTTGAACAAAGACCTATTGCACAAAAGATAAGAGATACTTATTAAATCACCATTAACGGTGTTGTGGAAATTATATTCCTGGTGAGGGGTTAAGCAAAGAATTGAGTTACAACCAACTGTTGTCTTTAAAGAATTTATTTAACAAAAGAGAATAAACAGAGAAGAGTGGTCCAGAGACCTGCAGCCTAGGGCAGCTTCGGGCGTTTGGCCTTGAGCAAAGGGATGCATCATCATTAATATTTTTGATAAATTAATTATTAATATAATATAAAGTCAGATTATACATGATTTGCAATTTTTGAGGCAATAATTTTTACATAATTATTCTCATTTTCATTGAGAAATATATTTTAATTATTATGCTGTGATTTTTGCATCGATCTGCACCAAACAAATTTGTTTTCTTAAGTCTGTATATGATGTGTAGGCAGCACGACAATATTTATTTTTGTTGGTATTTTGACACATATCACCTTTAACAAATCTTGCAACTCTTGCAATTTGAAAATTACAGTAGGCCACATAGCGATTTCGAAAAGATTTCAATTAATTGTTCAGGCCCAACTGCTGTCAAATTTAATTTAAAGGACACTTTATCAGCCCAAGTGAGATGAAGCGCTGTACCTTTCAGGGTCTGGAGTTGCTGTAAAATAGTGAACCCCTGGCAGAGTGGGATCACTGGGTATCACAGACACCATGCTTCCTGTGGTCATGAACATGCCCTCCATGTTGATGCCACTCTCTTTATCCCTCAGGATACCCATCATTGACTCAGCAGTGATGTGACCTTCAGTACAGAAAATCAACACATGCATAAACAGCGGTAGAAGTCACGTATCATCTTCCTCCTGCGCATTACTTACCATTGCTCTTTTCCAGCAATTTCTTCCCCGCACAGTATCGGGTCCCAGAGGCTTCAATTCTGGCTGTAGTCAAAAAGGAGAAGACTGTGGCAAAGTTGAACTGAGTCTTTCCATCCCACCAGCCTTTGCTTCGTGCATATTCCCTCATTCCTGGATGTTCCTTGTCTATCTTAGTCGTTATGCCATACTCGTTTGAAATGTTGCGGTATCCACCTAGAGAAGTGTAAAAAGAGATGATTAGTCACATCTTACTGATACAATACATTTAATGCCATTATTCAACAGAAACCACAAAGTGTTCAGTGTTACTATATATCAATGTCCATGTGATGATCTGTTTATCTACTACTTCACTTGTGAGGCTGTTTTAAGCTGACTTTTATGTTATGACTGCAGTAACACAAAAAGGAAGGTAGCCCTTTAATTTGAAAGTGAAAAATTATTATCATAAGAAAAGCTTGGACTGGCATGTTAAAGGAGAAGGACCTGGCTGCGGACAAGATGGTAGACATCAACCGCATTGTCGTTGGTTTACAGTTACTTAGAGGCTGCAAGTGGAGTAGCATTTGAACAGGTTAGCATAAATGCCAAGTTCAACTTTTATCAATTAAAGCCAGGTTTTAAAACTGCCACTATCGCTTTGTTAATTTCTGTTATTAAATTATATTAAATGCTGCCACCTGAAAATGTAGCATCAGTTAGTTAGAGTTAAAGGAAAAATTCTGCACATTTTATGTGGATGTCCAATCACTGTTGATGTCAAATGCAGTCCAATAAAGCAATAAATCCATCAGTGTGTGTTATATTGAATGAGAAAGCTGAGCCAAGTTGTTCTTCCTGCATCCAGCATGTAAAAGTAATTATACTTAAAGTATAATAATAATAATTTGGCAGTATATCTTTTTTTCCACTCCATTGAGACTGAAGAGATACCTGTCAAACTAGCTAGTGACAATTTTACACAGTTCAGCTAGAATATGCTTTAAAATTTTACATATCTTAATGGGAATTTTGATGTAGCTAATAAGTTACATGACTGCTCATTGAGGTATAAAGTCATCACTTGACCAACCGACCAGCAGGGTCAGCAGAGTGGTTGCAGGTTACAGGTGTTTGATTATGTAAGTAACAAAAAAGTAACTAGACTCTGCTACCCAAATACTTTGTGTACTTTTGGTAAGTTTCATGGTTTTAGGTTTACAGTACATATTCAACTATCAAATATGAGTTTAACATTCAGTTATCCGTATGGACAACTTTTAATCATGCAGTGTGTGTTGAGCTTTTTTGCTGAAGGTTGTCGGTAAAGCAGAGTCAAACAGAGTGTATGATCTTGTATGGTCATTGAAAAATCTTAAATTGGACGAAGTCGAACAATAATGTCCTAACATGCAAATTGACAGTTGATGTCAATGCTGGCAATGAGACTCAAGTTATACAAACTTTTCTTTTCTGTTATGACTGGGTACAAAATCAAGACTGAGATTTTCAAATGTCTTAAAGATCCAAAAGAGATACTTTCATTGTTTTGAATAAAGATGAATCAGAGATGATGGCAAAGGCAGAATAACCCCCGCCTTTGTTATTGTTAGTAACTTATTTAAATAAAAGAGACCAGAGGGAGAAGTTCTGCTATTTTTAAAAAGCAACAGCCAGGTCCTCTTGGGCTACAGATACTGTATTTCTTGAGCCCAATACCAATATTGATTTGAGAGTTTATAAATGCCTTAAATTTGGTTATTGAAGATTTGTAACTAATGCTGCATTCTAGGCTCTCGGAAATTTCAACCTCCAACTAGAAAAAGTACTGATGTCGGAACACCACCTGAAGTGGGAATTCTTGAAAAAACCTCAACTTCACGAGTAGCATCTGAATGATGTCACACAATAATGGCAGCGCCAATGGAAGCACACATTATAAATGGTAAACCATAACCTATAAGGCAACATGAAGCATATTTGCATGTATTTTAATTACAAGTATACATACTATCATATATTTTAAAATGTTCTGCATATAAATTGATATAGAAATATTACCCGGTTGTTTGTTTGTCATTATAGGCCTACAATACAAGGTTATATAACTAAACCAAAGTTTTTAGTCCCTTCATGCTACACACACACACACACACACAGAGCTTAACAGATAATTAAATGTACATAAAATATGGTAAAATTTATAATAAATTATATTAATTAAAACAATAGGCTATATGCAGTTATTTATACAGCCTACAAAAGCTATGTATATAGAAAAATGTTGCCTATATTTTTATAGGTACACCAAGGGCACTGTTCAGGTTTCAATTGTGTGCACACTTCACAAAGACACATCAGTTTGTCCCGGTAAGCCATGTTTTCCGTTCACTTTCGGAGGAGTCATGCACCACCATGCACCCGGGACGCTTTGAGGTAAGAAGTAGTGTATTTCATCTTGGAAATTTCACAGTTCCGAGCAGTCTGGAACGCAGCATAAGACATGCTGAGTGGAACATTTTACAGTTGGAAAACTAACCTGCCAGCGCTCTCTGGTGGACAAACTATGTAATGGTGACACTGATTATAAACAACCTCAAACATATCTTTGCCATTTTGTACTGCAATTTCTTATATACTTCTTTTATACACAGATACCAATATGTCTGTGATAATAAAATCAGTCAATATAATTAATCTAGCAGAGTCTGACTGCAATGTGTTAAAAACTTTGATTTACCAAAAGCTGTAAACTGTCACTTTATAGTTGAGGCTTTTGACTATGGCATAGTTATCATGTCACTTCCTCCTTTTTTCTTATTCCTAGAGACATGTTGTGCCTCTAGGAATAAGTGCCTCTCTTTGTTTACATACTGAGCAAATTTCATTTCTTTTCTGCACTTAATTGCCCCTTTTACTACTGACCATAGACTCTATATAAAGCTACTGACCTGTTTAGGATGCCTACTTTCCCATGGTTTCTTTGTGGATTTAAATTATGGTACTGCAGGCAGAATAATAAAGTGCCTTTTGAACTCATTTCCTCGCCTTGAATTTCCAATGAGCATCTATCCTTTATATTCTTTGTGCAGTTACCTTCCACTCTCTCTGCTGCCCAGTACTTCCCTGATGTCTCCAGCAGCCATGCCTCTGTCCTATCTGAGATGAGGAAGCTGTTGTGGTAGGTGAAGCCACACTCATCCTCCATGCAAGATCCCCCCTGGCCATATTTCTCCAGCAGCTCAGTGATAACATTCACAGCTCTCTCAGCTGTGTCGGCTCTCTCAAGTCCAAGCCTGGAAAATTGTAGTTGCAGAGTCAGGTTTTGTGTTTCTCACAAATATACTCTGAACAGACAGAAGACAAATAAAGAAAAATACATAATAAATTGTTTCTGGCTGATACAATGGCATTACATTTCCCTTTGCACCTTAAGTTGAGGATAGTTTGGCAAGTAGCAGAGGCAAACAATTGGCTTTTCCCGGGGCTTTACCTGACAAGATCCATGCCGAGAAGAGCTTCGTCGCCGTCAGCACTCTCTCTGCCCCACACTGCTTCATTTCCAATACACACTTGATGCTCGTTTGCGCCCATTTCTGCCCCCCACAGCCACGCCGGTCTGCTCAACACAACTGCATGAGTGTGGGCAACCTGCTCTATCTCTATGTATGTACACTGTTCACAAGAGGACACAGGGATATAAGCTGGCATGTTCACACACCAAGGAGCAGTCACAATGTGGGAAATTGAAGGTTGGAGGGAAATAACAAGCTGTCTGTGTCACCTACCTCAACCTTCTCCTCTGCACCATAGTCTCTGGCAGGAAAATACACAACCTCTTGGACTTCATCACAAGGCCTGTCAGAGTTTTTTCCAAAGACGACGCGTTGTCTTTCAGTGGAGGGGGGCAGAGCCACAAAGGTGTCACAGGAGGATGGGTGCATTTTGAATCACAAACCTGTTGAGAGTAAACAGAAAGAACCACTGATTGGACAGGTTACATTACTCATATTTGATTAACAGAAGCATGGTTACCTTAGCATAAGCAGCCAGTGCACCAATACCTTGAACACACCTCACTGATATAAATTCAGATTTAGAGTTAGAAGTTAGCCTTATGTATGCTGTGACGCCAGATAGCCAGACTAGCCAATGTGCAGTCATGTAATGCTGTGACTAAAGATTACTCATCATTACAACCAGCTAACATTACCTATGTTTGTCAGTCCTGCCGCGCACTGTCAGTGTCAGTTTCTATTCTCATTTCTGTTTCCATATGATTTAATCGGTCATAGTTCACGTTCTCTGACACGGAACCAGTACAGTGAGTCACGTGACTGAGCTGAAGTCAGGTTTATATTCATGGAATAACAGGTTAAGAAGGCACAGAGGGTTGAAAATCCCTCCTTTTCTTACATTTGTGCCTTATAATTATTTGTTTAATCTGTATTACTCTCCCAATATTATTACGATAGCAGTTGTTGTCCAAAAAGTTGTCTTCCAAATCTTTTTATTTTATTTTAATGATGTTGAGAGATTTGTCATCAGATAGAACATAATTTTTCATAAAGAATCACTGTGTAATTGCATCTGTCTGTGAAGCAGATGCCCATGTGTAACGATAAAATTTTAATTCAAATAATTAAAATCAGTCAACGTAGGTTTTGTCGTATTATATTTTCTAAATAATGTAACTATATTTTTAATCAACACTGATTGTTGTGGTTCGGATTTAAATATGTATTTTATTATTTTATTTTTTATTTCGCATACATGAAGTTTAAATGTTATTTTAACTTCTTTCTGTAGTTCAAAAGCCCCCAGCCCCCTAACAACCAATATAGAAGCATCTTCATTCGCATTTGTTTACTTGCGGAGGAAGCTACGCTAGCGAGTCCGTTAGCTAACACTACGCAAAGTTTGCCTTTACAGATCATCAGCCATGGGGAAGTCGTTTGCAAATTTCATGTGCAAAAAGGATTTTCACCCTGCGTCGAAGTCAAATATCAAAAAGGTGAGTGGTAGCTACACTTAGCGTTACTGTTTGAGAATAGTTTGACGTTGCATCAGATTAGCCTGCTAGCTAACGTTATGCTCATTGCTTATCATAGCCCCGGTAGCTACTAAGAGCTATCGTGAACCATTTCATAATTACTTGATAGAAAATGTAACGTTATAGTCCCTAGAGCGGACGCTTTATTCTGTATTAATCATGGGTGAAGACAAAACACCTAAGCTACATAGATGTTTTACACCGTTAGTTCACACGAAGTATGCAGTTAGCGTTGAACAAAGCTATTGGTAACGTTACAGTTAATCTTAGCTAAACTAAACTTAAAGGTACAGTGTTTCTTTAGTTTGCTGTTGTGGTCTTTAGATGGAGAGCATCTCTGTAAAATTTTAAATCATAAGTTGTTTAATCAAAATCTCCATAATTTATGCCTAAATAAAAGTTGACCAGTCGTGGCCATATAACTTCACACAAATGCTTTATACGTGTGAGTACTCACATCCTACTATTAGGTTTTGGTGGAATAACAAAGATACTATCAGTGCAGTTGTTCTACAATTTTATGTGCTTTTGGTTGCTAATATTTGCTGATTGCTAGATTTAATGTGGGTTATGTGATTTTGGATGTCAGTGTTGTTTCTAGATGTTGTAGTGTTGTATGTCCTCTTTGGTGTGTGTATGTTGTGTAATTTTAGTTATGCACTGCCCAGAGACAAGCTCTTAGGCACACCTGATACACTATATTAGCTGGCAATCATTATATTGTGTGTGTGTGTATATAATAGTAATAATTAGTCATTTAGCTGAAGCTTGTATCCAAAGCAACTTATATATGCTATACATGTCTCAGGTTACACGCCTCTGGAGCAACTAGTGGTTAAGTGTCTTGCACAGGGACACATTGATGTGTCGCATTGGGAATTGATCTCAGGTCTCCCACTTAAGGCATGTGTTTTAACCACTGCACCATCTCTGCCCCATATACACCTTTCAATCATACCTCCCAAATACATTTAATAAGTGATTAAATGCATGTTTACGTGCTTTATTCATTGATTTGCATTACTGCTACAACTAACAGTGAAATAAATTACTTTCAGAATTTATCTTTGAGTTTAAGAAGTACCAGAAAATAGTGAAACATGCCATTCACTATTTCCCAAGAGCTGATTTCAGCTGATCCAAGCTGATTTCCTCAGATATTCACTTTTAACATAAGTCAAAGAAAAGCAGCAAATCTTTACATACAAGAAGCTGAAACCAATGAATGTATGCTGTTTTTGCTTGAAAAATTGTTGCCAATCCATCCTCTGTTTGATCATTCAACACATCATCTCAGCCTGACCTTGGTTTGAAAGGTGGGTACAGGTCTATGATTGCATGTACAGCTGTGTAGAAATGAACTGACTTGTAGCCATTTAACTTGTCTGTGAGGCAAGTATGTTGACCCCAAAAATGTGTTGGAAATGCAAGACCAAGCAGAAAGAATGTGTGCTGTAATCATCCTTTTGTCTTTATCTTACAGGTATGGATAGCAGAACAGAAACTGACGTTCGAGAAGACCAAGCAAGAAGAACTTATGCAGGCCTATCTGAAAGAGCAGGACATTTACAACAACAGGTAGGATCAGTATTGCAGAGCACTGTAACTTATTTAGAGTCTAATGACAAACTAGACATATTGAATCATTTTTAAAGTTTCAAGGCCAGTGGACATTTTCTGAATACCTTCAACTTCTTGTTTTTACAGAAATGTTTTGAAAATGTTGAACAAAATATTTTTTCATCTCTAGGTTGTTGATGGGGGATGATCGTGTTAAAAATGGCCTCAATTTTATGTACGAGGCTCCACCTGGAGTATCTAATGGTAAGACATTACATCATCTCATTGTCATCATCTGAGCCGAGCAGTTGTGATCCCATCTAACTGAACTTCCCAAACACCATGTTTATTTTGCCAAATAATGTTTAATACTTCATTTGTTTTTGTTTTTTCTTGTATGATTGTCTTCTGCACTGAAGAGGAAAAGAAAGAGGTAAAACAGAGATAAAATATCAAACCTATACAACTCCACAATAAGAATGCATTGAAAATGTGTACACAATTTATGCTTGTTGGGTCTGTTTTGCATTGATTTTCCATTCATTTATAACAACAAGGGTTTTGCATACTAAAATTCATGTTGAAAATGTGTCTGCTTTTCAGGACGGGGAAGAAGAGTACAAGTTTGAGTGGCAGAAGGTGGCTCCTCGAGAGAAGTAAGTAGTTAATGTTTAAACACTGATATTTTCTTGCCATGTTGTCCAACACTCTTCCAGAATATGCATTCTTTTTAACCCTTAATTTTCTCATGTAGGTATGCAAAGGATGACATGAATATTAGAGATCAGCCGTTCGGAATCCAGGTGTGTGATGATTTTCATTTATCTGAAACATACTGCACCAGGGATTCCCAAGCTTGGGGTTCAATCTAAGGGGTCACAAAATTACAGTTAAACAAAATGGTTTTATTTTCCTTTTTTTCTTGTGAAATACTGGGTACTTTCACCTCTGCACCACCATGAAAAATCCTACAAAATTTAAACACAAAAGGAAAAGTTATGCCTTGGTTGCAACACATGTACAGACTCAAATATAACCTGTGACTAGCAGTTGCATGTAGACAGTGATTTGTAATTAGAGGTCACAAGCTGAAACAATTGGGAACTTCTGTATTATATAATACACTTTGTAAGTATAACACATTAATGGGATGCATTTTGCCTTACAGGTATGTATTGCCATTATTCAACGATGTGTATTGTGGTTTTGTTTAAATTATTATGCATACATCTCCAGTATTGAGACAATTCAAAGTAATTGTGTAAAGTAATGTTGTTAACTTTCCAGGTTCGCAATGTGAGATGCATCAAATGTCACAAATGGGGACATGTGAACACAGACAGAGAGTGTCCTCTCTACGGGCTGTCGGGGATCAATGCCAGCTCTGTGGCCACAGAGGAGGCAGCAGGTAAAGTACATACAGTCATGTCACAGTCAGTTTTATTTCTTGATATGTATGTAAAGAAACCACAACCATTTTATTTGCAGATTTATTTTGATGTTATTGAATAAAACTTAAGTAATTAATTAACTGACATAAGCATCGGCGGCAAGTTGCATTAACATTATTATATAAATATTTGGATCACTTGCATTAAGTAATCATTACAAGTTTAATTAAAAAATATATAGACATTTTACCTGCTGAAATTTGGTTCCCAAAAAGTTATATATATTGCATTTAAACATGGGTTGTTTTTGTAATGAAAAAAGTTAAAAAGAATGACTTGTATTTGGTACAAAATAAAACAGGGAGGCATAATATCTGTGGTGTTTGATATTTGTGGCCTATGGGTTAGCTTTAGTCTGTCACAGACTTTGCTGCAGGTACACCTACTGCATCTTTCCTCTCCAGTTTCAGCTGGAGCTCCCAGTTTTGAGCTGATTCTGACTTCTGCAATCAGCGAGTTGCGTTGTAAAGTAATAATGTTTACCCTGGGAGAGTCCAGTCAGTGCATGGTGTTGATGGTGGAGTGCTGTAATGGTCCCCCTCCTGTGCCGGGAGAAAAAAATGTAATTATTGTGTATTCTGATTCCTCTAACTGCTGCTTTGGCAGAGAATGATATTGTATGATTTGCTCAGCCGGAAGTGGAGTGAGTTGATTTGATGTCCCATTCTGTTAACAAAGCCGCCCCTGAAATTCCCACTGTGGAGATAGTGGTTGGCATGGGTTTGACATCAATGGGACTCTGAGGCTGTGATTTGTGCTAACAGGTCCGTCGATGCACCCCTCGGAGTTAATGGCGGAGATGCGAAACAGTGGGTTTGCCCTGAAAAAATGTGTCCTTGGTAGGAATGCTACTGTTTGTGATCCATCGCAGGTAATTGTCTGTCTCGCACTCTTTGCACACACAGGACTATATATGAACACACACACCTTCACAGAGAGAACACTAACAATATCTTTGGTGTGTCCCTAGCCCATAAATATGCCACAAAGGGGCAAGTTATTAGGGCAACTTAAGTCAAGTGAACAGATTTTCTAAAACAAAAAAATCATTGTTTAAGGCTGTTGATTTAATCAAAAATAGATTTGCTCAAATTGGCCCTTTTTAGTGTCATATACATCTGTATGTTGTTGTTTTGTGCTTTTATAGGAATATGTTGCCAGTGATGAAGAGGATGATCCTGAGGTGGAATTTCTGAAGTCATTATCAACCAAGCAAAAACAGAAGCTCCTCAGGTAAAAAGTGTAGCACAGTTTACAAGTCTTCATGTACGAAAGCTTTAAACTTGTTACCTTTTGTTTTTTGACAGTTTGAATATATATTTATAAGCCTCATTGATCGAGTAAGCTGAAGGGAAATCCTGATAAATGATCTGATGAGTTTCAAGGTTATCGTGATGTTTTATTCTAAATTTATTTAAAATAAAGTAAAATACATCTAGTTTAAAAAAAAAAAAAAGGTGTAAAAAGTGTTAAAGGTCCTTAAACACTTTCCTTTAATTTAATTCATAGACTTTAATGGTAATGCTCCTTTTGGAGAATGTTGATTGAATGTTTTTGTTCCTGTTTTACAGAAAACTTGATCGCCTAGAAAAGCAGAAAGCCAAGAAAAAGAAGAGCAAGAAACAGAAGAAAAGCAAAAGAAAGCACAAGAAAAAGCACGAAAGTAGTGACAGCTCTACGGACTCCTCCGATAGCAGCGGCAGTAGTGACAGTGGCTCAGATTCAGACAGTGATGGCAAGTTCAAGAGCCAAAAGAGAAAGAAGAACAAGAAAAAAGATTCCTGTCGGGATAACAGCTCTAAGAGCGAGCGGCGAGTCAAGAGTCAGAAAAAGGCCTCCTCTCATAGGAGTAGGTCACCGAGCCCCCACACTAGACAGAAGCAGCCTGAAGAGGAGTCCGGAGATTATAGACAAACAAGGACAGAGAGGGGAAGGACCAAGAGTCGAAATCGCAGCCCTGAGAACAAGATCAAGCAGGAGGGAGGTCAAGAGAGAAAGAGACACAACAGCAGGGACAGGCAGAGACCTAGCAGCTCTAAGTCTGGCTTGGACAGAAGTAGGAGCCGCGAGAAAAGCAGGGAGGACAGAGGTAAAGATGGGCGTCACAGTGGAGCTGGTGAGAGGAACAGAAGTAGCACAGATGGAAGGAAGGGCAGAACAGCAGATGGGAGGAGCAGAAGCAGGGAAAGGAGGAACGAAAGGGAGGGCAGAGGAAGAAGTAGGAGTAAAGAGAGAAGAGAGAGAAGCCAAGACAGAGCCAAAAGAAAGCACTGATTGTTTCCCTCTTACAATATTAAACAAAAAATGAAAATGTTTATTATTATATTATTTTTTTGATGACTGTTAGGTGCTATTGGTAATCAGTGTCCCTCTATTAAAAATCGCAGATATTGTGCGTGCGTCTTCTTTTCCTCCAGTAGAGGGAAGCAGTGGACAGTTAATAACTAGATGCAACTCATTGCACACTTGTGTTGTCTTGTGCTGTATGAAGGGGCCTAAATTAATTGATTACCATTGGAAGCAATTTTGCAGCTATGATCCCTTGATGGGGGGGGGGGGGGGGGG
>NC_060156.1:13730071-13843395 GCF_021292245.1 Micropterus dolomieu | reverse complement strand
GGGGGGGAGATGTTGGACTCGTTCTAATGGTCAATTGGCCTCTAGTTTCTGTTGCTGCAGCTTTTTATGTTATGCCCATTATTGTGTCGACGTTGTAAGCTGTATTGTTTCCTGGAAAAAAATCTGGACTTTTATTTTCTGAATAAAATTTTAATCATCTGAATTTAATGCGTTTATTTGCGATGGATGAAATAAATGTCAGCATCAAAGTATCTGATGAAAATGTGGATTTGTCTGTTGATTGATTACAGTTACCAGTCTTTTACGACTTACTACTAAATTGTCTTTAAGCTCTGGGCACCTGATAACAAATTATTACACCTTTACGCATGCACATTTAAAAAAAATTGTTTTCATTGTTTCTTTAATTTCCAGGCCTGTTTATCTTAATGGCATGATATAATGTGTTATCCCTAAAGCTTTAAAATATGTCCTGCTGACTTTTTGCAGGCGTCAAACTCAAACAAAACGATCAAACGAAATGATTTTTCTCCAAATATCCAGCGTATACGCTAAATGCAGCATATAGCTTTCTAGAAACTAAACATAAGCAGGCAGTGAACTAAAGCTTCGCTGTGTATTTTTATTAATGCATATTCTGTATTTTGAAATAAGAAAACGGGGTAGAATTGAATTTTTTAAGCCACCTAAATTGGACAGTTCTTTCTTTCTGTTATTTAATATTTTTGTATTTAGGCCTAAATTTACATTTCTTTTTTTGACACGTTCAGTTTAGTCCCCAATATCTAGACTCGAAATAACTATTTTGATCTAAATAAAAAAAATCAACAGTTCAATTTATCTAAAAAAAAAAAAAAAAAAAAAAAAAAAAGCAAGTGAGTAGATGTGGCCTTTAAACGCTTAAATTTCGACATTTTGACCCAAGCGTTGTTTCTAGTTTGTCCTTTTATATTTTGATGAAATTCAAATAGTGTTATTTGGTAGTTTTCACTATCTGACCGTTTCCTTGAAGCCGCTGTTGCACAAAAGGAAATGAAAACAATTTCCCTCTATTGCATTCTGGTCAATTTAACATCCTCTTCAAAAAAAAAAAAAAAAAAAGGCGGTGTCTGGATGAGATGCTTTTCCCTGACGTATTCCCAGACCTGGACTCACGCTGTAATTATTCCCCGGCTTTTTCTTTGAGAGTCGGACGCTGCACTGGGTAAGCACAAAGAAGTCAGAGAGCATCCTTGAACCCTTTCAAAACGGGGCCACTGATATTCAAATAACATGCAGGCACCATTTGACTGCGCCAAGCAAAGAGCATTTCAAATTCAACATTTGCATGTGACTCTTTGCCCCTTTCTTTTTCTAAAGTTTAAAAAACTGTTCCCATATCTATGTGGCTTCTGGCAAAAGAGAAAGAAGCCATATCCTTATTCTCCGTCCATCGATTGGTATGCAAATTGAAGCAGTTAATTTGGACAATTAGAATAAATATTCAGGGACCTTTTATCATCCAACCCCCTTGGAAACCCCCAGATAAAGTGAAACTGAACAAAAGATGTCTCGGAGATTAATTAGATATTTGATAAGACACGAATCCCTAATCGCAGATACAAGACACATGGGGCTGCGATGTGCTCCAAGTCATAATTAATAGCATTTAACAAGATTTTCATTTGGGCATGAAATGTTTTTTTCCGGGGCATTAAACATTGATTTATTCCATAGGGGAAATAAAGTCAAGCTATAGGTGATTTCAAGAATAAAATACCCTATGCACAGCACTCACGATTTAAAATAAATGTCTAAATTAAATAAAACAATTGTTCAAATTAAATCCTAACACAAATAATTAAACAAAATATAAAATCTACATCACACAGTTACAGCCTTTTTTGAGATGTTTTAATTACGATAAAATGAAAGTCTTATACGTGTGACTTTATACAGGTAAACATTTATATATAGATATTTTTTAGCAAAGAAATAAAATGGTTAACCAAAGTTGAAAAAGCTGTGTACATACATATCCACAAAGTGCGTCGAAAGTAAACTCCCTGATTTCCAGGATACCATCACGAATAAAACAATCATAGCCTAACATTTACATGAAAATAACACATAGTTTAGTCGTCAATATACAAGATGTCACTCACATTGTCCAACCAAAGTTCAACAGGTTTCGCGCGCCCTTATAGCAAACATCCATTTCATTTTCAAGTTGCCCCTAAAAATCCCCAAAGGCCTACAGCAAATCACTGTGTTTTCTTTAGATGGATTTTACGAATGAAAATACTCGTTACGCCTGTGGAGAATATATATTTTTTTAGACTTTGCAATCGCTTTCTTGAAATATTTTCTCCGCTATTGTCTGTCAGATAAGACCCGTTTTTCAATTCTGTGCAGTTTTGAATCTTGTGTGATTTTTGGGGTGAAGCCACATTAGGGCTCGTCATGAGGAGACGGATCCTTAACAGTGATTCTGGGGTTTACCCCGTCCAAAATAAGTTCTGGGGACTCGGACCTCGGGGTCTCCAGGTTACTGGTGTCGGTGTCACTGTCGCTCCCCTTTTTGCCTCCTCCACCGGCCGTGTGCGTTTTGATGTGCTTGCTCAAATGGTCACTCCGCATAAAGCGCTTGTTACACACAGGGCAAGCAAACCTTTTCTCGCCGGTGTGGGTGCGGAGGTGTCTCTGGAGCTCATCGGACCGAGTGAACCTTTTGCCACAGAAAAGCCAGTTGCAGACAAAAGGCCGCTCGCCGGTGTGCCATCTCAAATGCGCTTTGAGATGGGATGTCTTTCCATACACTTTACCGCAGCCGGGAATGTGGCAGCTGTGGAGTCCCTTTCTCCGCAGGCTGGCCCCGGCGGGTCCCAGCCGCTCAGCCTCCTGGCAGTTCGGACAGTCACATGTTGCTCTGCCGGAGTACCGCCTGGACGACCTTGAGGAGCTACTTATTCCTGAGCTGCCCCCAGAAATCATGGCGTTGGCGGCAGAAGCGTCTGTGTAAGTGGGGATGACTGTTTTGAAACCGTCCTGTGTTAACAGGTGCTGACTGGTGGACAGTAGATGAGACGCAGATGGGCTGATTCCAGTGGAGCTGAACGCCGAGTGCGTCAGCGAGGAGAAGTCCGGGTTGTAGCCACTCAGCTGGGAGTGGATGGCTTGAGGCGTCCCGGAGTGCAGTGAGGTCTGGAGGGTGCTTGCAGGATTCTGGACGTCGAGCCACGACCCGGGATTAGTGTGGACGTCCCACCACGAGGACGCACCGTTGGCAACATCGCCAGAGATGGTCGAGTGGAACCCGGACTTGTACCACGACTCGTACGGATGCGCCATTCCCACCCGCGGGTAAAGAGTCTCTGCTGATGTGTGGACTTTGGAGATAAAAGCTGACTGCCCGGGCTCTTGGGATGTGACGCTGGCAGAGTTGGAAAACAGACCACTGTACTCTGTGGAAAATGCAGACGAGGTCGGGGAGGTGGAGGCTAAGCAAAAGGCGCTGTTGCCTGTGCCACTGGTTGGTGTAAGTCCTGTCGATGAGCGGCTTGTTGCTACTGTGAAACCGGGCAGACTGGATCCCAAGTTACAGCTGGAGGAGGATCTTTTCCACGGATGAAATCCACCTTTTGAGAAAGCGCTCGAGTCAGGCAAAGTTGTAAGAGGACTGGTGTTACCAATTTTGTTGCAAGTTGCAGCCAGCATAGCTAGAGGTGTAGTTCCAAACCGCGGTTCTTCCTGAAAACACACACACACACACACACACAAGTTGGAGTTAAAACAGCCAGCTACAAATATTGCTGTAATTGTTGACGGTAGCCTATGTTAAAAGTAGCCTATAATTTGAGCTGAGATAAATGTGTTTGGAGAGACGGGGAAATTTGTTTTAACACGCATGTATCAAATAGGCTACAATATAACCTACAAGTTAACCTAATATTATTGCAAACTTTCTAAGAATATTAGCCTAACTGCGTCAGATATCTGCTGGGAATACAGCCTACAGCCAGTACAAAATACCAAAAACACATAGTTTTAACAGCTCTGTTTTTATCAATATGACGCCAAGCTCTATCGGCACTTATACTAACAGTTTATTTTTAATAATAAACCACTAACAAAACAAGTACAGTAAATGTAAATAATGTAAATTCTAACTTGAAAGCAAGCATGTTTATAAGAGCAGCAAACATTCCTTGTTGCAGAGGAAAGCAGGGTGAGTTAGCCTAACTTTACGCACAACTTTTAGGCATAAATACAAAATCAGACTCACCCCAAGTATAGACGTAGCCATATCCAGGGTCTGTGCCGTGATGAAAGTGTTCGCGATTCTAATGCTGTACGGCCCCAACTGATTCAGACTCGCCGTGTCTGACTCGGGTCACACGGTTCCTCTCTTGGCTCGCAGCTCCCAACACTACCTAGTTGTAGAGAGCGTGTTCTTTGAAGTACAGCTGGTGAGGACGCGCAGCCAATCTGATAGCCGCATTCATGTCTGGGGATGAAGTCAGCCAATGAGAGACCCGACCGCAGACAGAAACACCAAAAACCCCGCCGTCAATCATCTGTTGTGCAGCCTCTGCTCAGACTGTCATACAAGACACGATTTGGTATTTTTTTTAATGCATACAGTTATTTTTATGTATTCTCACACGAAGACTCAATGTCTCTTTTCATTGCAGAATTGAGTTCACGCGTCAGTTCTCCGAGAGGTAAGCTTTTCACTCACTTTTAAAGCGTTTGTGGATTTTGGCGACACTGTGTAGCTCCAGGTTTCCCTTCGGATTTTCAATATATGGAACATGCGCAACACGTCATTGAGAAAATGCTGCTATTTAAGTATATGGTATCCTGAACAACGTGAGAGATGCTGTTGTTGCTGATGACTTTATCAAAACAGTATAGCCGGCGCATGCAGCTACGCGTGAGGCATGGCACAGTTAATGCTCGGAGGGAAACAACTTGTATTATATTCTCTGTCCTACAATCTATTGCATTAAAGTGCTGATGTTCATATTGGAAAATCACAGACGGATTAAATTTAGTGAAAGTGTCCAGAAACAGGCCTGAGAGCGCAGACTTAACTGCTCCACCCGCGGTTAGAACATTTATGAGCTGTCTGAATAAAATTACACTGAATACACAGATTATGAGTCCTAATTGATGTCCTACAGTTTGTTTACTTTCAGCCGAAATCTACCAGCGTCTATGCTCGTGCATGTGTGCGTGTTCGCGCTCCTGCCCCCACCCTCCCCCGCTCACTTGTTAGGGGAGTGCAGGTGAGGGTTACTTAAAATGACAGCTTGCTTTATCGCGTGGCAGATCTGTTGAGTATTTTATAGGCGGAACAAAGTTTCAGCATCCACGCGATGCCTCCTGAAAGGCCGCAAGTCGTGTCCATTTAAGAGCTTCAACAGGAGGCAAGCTGCCTGTCTTGTAGCTGAGAAATATAATCTAATGCCAACCTAATCACTCATTTAATTAAATTAAGACAATTAAGAGGATGCCGTGTTTCAACAATTTTCCTAAACTCGCTATTCTTATTATTTTTTGTCTTTTAATATCAAAATTCAATCAGCCCGCATATCCCATAGCGTGCCCAGTGATAATGGCATAATGTAAAATTGACCTGCTCTGACGTGATTCATCATCCCTTTAAAAGTTAAAGCAATTTTCCAGAGAAAGGCTTGACCGAAAGATGTCCATTACAGTATTCAAAACGGGCAAATAATGTCCCATTATAGAGTGTGAATGCTGCCAGTCAACACAGGCACAATTTGTTCAAATACTTTTTTTTTTTTTGCTTTAAAAACCCACCTTAGGAAGGGTGAATAAAAATCAGACTCATCAAATACTGAGCGCTGCCAAGAAAATGGAATCATTTTTGCAATCATGACAATTTGGCAGAGTGCTGTTAACAGTATAAAATGTCTGTTCTACATAAACAAAGTCATTTGTTGCTAAAGAAGTCGAAATAGTTCGAGCATTAAGTGAAAATGAATGCAGGATGTAAGGACATTTCTTTTCATTATACTTTAATAGTAAATAAAAAAATCTGACAATGGATTTACTCTTAAATTAATTTCACATTTTTTAAAATAAAAAAGCATGATTTCACTGGTTTTAGTCGCCATTAATAATGGATATATATTACAATGTTTATATTCGTGTGTACGTGATTATTTTAGTATTATATCTTAATGTGGAGCAGTGTGGCCGTTCAGATTGGAATAATGATGCTTCTAAGTCCTAACAAAGAAATCTGACTATAGGGATCCTTGAATCATTATGCACCAATAAATGCGCTTGTCTTTTTATACACATCACCTTAAATTTAGAAGGAAGGGAATTTATTTGTCACATTAACCTAGAATAATAAAATAATAGTGATTTTTTTTCAGATGATGTTTACTTGGGACAAAAGGGGAGAACATGATTGCCTTGTCATTCAAGTGAGAATTTTGAGTTGAATCTGTAATTCTGGACTCCATTCGTGAGCACTTCTCTGTGGCAATTAGGAGCCTATTACAAGCCATTAGATTGATCAATGTACCTTAAACAATGGGAATGATTTATTTGGTCGAACAAAACGCTCTGCATCTATTGTGATGAGTGTAAGTGGGGGTGCATCCATCAACAAAAGATAAATGATTAATTCAGACCTATTCATTTAAATTCTTTCTACAAAGCCAGCCTCACTTGCCTCAAATCCAGATTATTACAGCCTCATTTTCTGCATGTTAAACCAGACAGGCTGCTGGATTTGGCGATGGGTTTTGGTTGTGCCCCTGTGAGCTTTAATTTGTATTTCTGCTGAGGGAAGTTTATTTGAGGACATTTAACTAATTGTTGTAATTTCACATGCTCATGTGGCTACACCTGTTTCTCTCAAAGGGGGCTGAAGGAGACTATGACTGCAAGGATGTTATAGTTTATTTTTGTGGTGCTGAGGCTGTTGTCTGACACTTTTGCCTTACACTTGGATCATAGTGGATCATAGGAAGCTCATTAAATTGATAAAAACAATTCTCAAGATGCTTTTACTTAGGGTGTCTTCGCTTTCTTACAGATATTTTTTTATCTTGTTGCCTTATAAAATGCAATGATGATTATAAAAATGGGACTAATGAAAAGAGTATTTATTCTTGGTGGCTTTAAATGACTGTCTGTGTCTCATCTGCCATTTCCCAGAAGTTAAGGTTAGGGTTAGGGACAGGTAAATAGAGACCACACAAGGAAATACAATTGAAATACATTAAAGTGCTCTGTGAAATAAATTGCTTGACAATAAGGATATTTTGCTGTTGGATGTCGATATGCTATAAAAGAAGGGGAAATGGCAAAGCTGCTCGGACCTGTCAGTATAGAGATGCAACTTGTGGATGTCTTGAGTCAGGCAACTATCAAGACAAATGATTCAAATGTTAATAGGAAGCAGGCAGCTGTTGGCAACACAGTCAAGCCTCTGATAAAACTTAACTACTAATAGTTCCATTTAAGATTGATCTTGTAGCAGCTCATCAACCTGCATCAATAGTATCGACAGCTAAATTTGGAAGTAAAGGTCAGCTTGCCAGCTTACAGTGTCAACTTTCATTTCCAGAGGCTGCATGTTCTATTTTGAGAGCAGGGAGCGAGCCAGTTGAAGTGCGGTCGACTGGTTACATTCGAGGACTTAGCCTAGCACGTTTTCTGTCTATGAATGTGTTTTTTCTCCGAGCTGGTGAGCTATTGCGGAATTCAGCAGAAACCTAACTGTGGGAAATGGCTCCAAAGAAGGTGCCCTTTATGAGGAAAAGCTCCATTCAAAAATGAGCATGTACTGTTGATTATGTAATGGCAAGTGCTTGTTCTGACTACAGGCATCTCCACATTGTCTTTATTAGGGAAAAGGAGATGATGCACCAAAGCCGCTGCCACTGATTGGAAGGTTTGGCACCTCACTGAAAATAGGAATTGTTGGCCTCCCCAATGTTGGGTAAGTAAAGGGTATTTATTTGCATAGATAGGTTTGCCTCCACACCTTACACACTGCATGCACCAGCACATGCTTGGTCCACATCTCAGCTATGTCTGCCTTCCATGATACCATAAATATAAATGTATGTGAGGCATGATGTAAGCCGAGTACAGTAGAATGCATGACTAAAGAGTAGGAATTAAATTTATAGAAACGTTGTGAATTTAGATATGCAGACAACTTTCAGACTTTGTTTGCATTTTGGCTGGAGTTTCTCCAAATGGAGCTTTCACACATTGTTAATGCCACACATTATATTGAAACAAACAAAACGACGCGTAGCATGATTTAGCCTACAAGATTTTAGACAGAAATACAAAAAAATCATGCTCCTTAGATGACTGTCCGCGGAAAATGTTTCAGTGTTCCTTAACAACCTGAGGAGTGTTCCTAAGGCTGTTAAGTGTCTGGAACCACGTGTGCCCCCACTAGCCAAGGATCAAATCCCAGAAGAAGCTTTTCATCCCATGCCTTTCCTTTCCAGCGTCTTAACTTTCCCTCTGTCTAAATGAAGGTGTGTGAGCTTCCCAAACTTATACAAAATGCTTCAAATATTATCCACTTTTTTAAGGGTGTTATAGCAGATACGTGATATGATTGAGGATACGCCAGTGACTTCAAAGAATTGTAGTAGGCTACATTAAAAGTTTTAATAAAATAGTTAAAGGTTTAAACATTTTACAATATATACTACAAGTATGTATTCTCTATTCTTGAATTTATGAATGTGGGTTTTATTATTAAAGCAGTGTGTTTTTAATTAGAGAAACTTGTTTAATTCTATGTGACATCGTATTGATAAGTATGTGTCACCACCCATCTACATTTGAATAAAACTATATGACTGCAGTCATAAATTAAGTGACCACACAACTATGAATGCAGAGAAGAATGTTGGTTGAATGAAAAGCATTAACAAACCCTGTTGTCCGTCGGTTTAAAGACCCACTGGTCAAAGGTCAGGGTACATACTAGACAGTTCTCCAATCAATAACATGGAATACACATACTGTAGACAGTCAAACAGAGTCACTATCACATTTATCTCAGGTATTTTTGAATTTCCACAAGTCTTTGAGGTGTGGTAGAGAAAATCTGTGACACAGAGTCACAGTAACATAACAAAGTGAACGCAGGACTTCCAGTGCTTAACACTGAGCCACCATGCAAACCAGTCTCTGAGACAGCACATTTACTACAATGCATTGAATGCATCCCACGTACCAAGGCTTAGACCTTGCAGACCTGCAGGCCCGGGTTTGAATCTGACCCGCAGCCCTTTACTGCATATCGTCCCCTCTCTCTCTCTCTCCCACATTTACTGTCACTCTCCAGCTGTTCTCTCACGAATAAAGGCTAAAAAGCCCTAAAAAATATCTTTAAAAAAAGTGAAGTAGTATGCATGAAGTAGTACATTGTTTAGGAATTCAACATGGCTATTTGCCCATAGTTGCTTGATACAGTTCCCAGTCTCACAGGTACAATCTTTGCCTATGGCACCTTAATAAAAATAATTATGTAGGGGATTACTGGTCTTGCAACTTTTGTAGATTTTCAGATTAATCAAAGTTTAAGATACATTAAAAAAAACAGAGTTTTAGAACTAAATAGTACTGGAAAAAAGTCTTGCATCATAAAATTACTCTCTTGTGCCGTTGTATGTATTCTTTTTTTCAGTGATCTCATCTTGTTCTTTTTGAAAATTAGAACTACAAGAATAGTCTTAATGTGCAAAATATGCTTTGTTGTTTTGCAATTATAGAGTAAACTTTTGTAGCTAACCTGAAACTCTTTAGCACAATGAGTCCCCCTTCACACTTATATGCACATGGTGTTTTTGTAGGAAGGGAAAAGGAGGGTGCATGTCCAATGTTGATAATAAAGGTATGGTACCTTAAAGACAAGCTATTTCTTAAAGGGAGAGTAAATGATTCTGCAAAAGGATTGATTTGAACTGTACTGCCAAACAAATACACCCATCCCTTCAGTGCTGCCTCAGAAGCTCCACCCCCCAAATTTTAAATCCCTGCAATTTCTCCTTCACGCTTGCCTGGTCATATAACTTTCTTTTATACTCTTCAGACCTTCTCCTCTTTGGCTGTTTCTCGGCCATCTCTCCTTCTACACAGTGCCTGAGGTTAGCATGTTCGAACTGCCCCCCTCCCTCCATCGCTCCTGTGCATGAGCGCTAACACCAACTGTTGCTGATTTCCTGGAACAATGTTGTGTGGCAAGGTCCACACCACTTTGTTTGTTTTCGAATTACAGAGCCAAGGCTGTGTAGGAATTCTTTTTCAGAGCACACACAAAACGGAGAGCTAGCAACTGTGAGGAAATATTTGCTGATTTTAACTAAAAGTATTTATTATCTCTTTAAGGCATAGATGGAGAAAATGGGGAGTGTGTAAAAATCCGTTTGAGGCGTCAACGTCTTGTTGGTTCATAAAGTGATGTATTCAAAAACAATGAATTATGTATGAAGAGCATTTAGTGATAGGACACGTGATTGTTTGAATCATGATTGTGAATCACTTTGGATGTTTCTCTGTAATATGAACCTGTTTTGTGACAAATCGAGAGTCAAAGAGTTTCTCAGTCTGGGAGAGATTTTTTTCCAGTAGGGTGGACAACTTGAATATCTGTACTGCACGGCCGCAGTGTGTGTTAGGAGGCTGACTCTCTGTCTGCATGTCAAACCTGGTCAGACAAATCCACCTTGTCAGTATGTACCAAGGCCTTCAACATCAGTGACAGAGCATAATCACAGGGCAGACCCTACATGACTCTCCTGCAGCCCCCTTTGAGCTACAGGAAGGGCCACAGTGATAGCTAATCATCTATTCAGCTGACAGGTTCTCATCTTTCTGTAACTACTTAAAACATTAATTTAGTCATTTTAAACAGAACTATTGCATTCAAGTAGCCTAGAAAGTTTTATAAGATCCAAACACTGCAGATTTTGAAGGGTCAGAGGCCTGTGATGTCGAGACATTATCCAGATACTGTCCAGGCTGAGGGTATTTTCATATTTTGTGCTTCCTCACATGTAGTGCATCTTAGCTGTTTTGCAAGATTTTTGAACATCCAGCTTTCTGTGTCCAGTGTTTTCATTTCTTACCCCACCAAAACCACAATTTCTTCCTGGTATAAGAAGTAGAACTCATTGAGGTTGTGGCCTGCCATACCACATTTGTGTCAAAGTACAACTTGTCAACCCTCCTATGGTTTCTTCGTGAATGAACCATGTTCAGATGCCAGCCTGCTGTTAGTTGGGCGTAACTGACCATTCTTCACACACATGGGAAACTTCAGAGTGTGATTCAGCCAAGCTTGCAGCTATTTCTACACTTAGACCAGCACGTGTTCTACTTACTGCCTTTCTCTCTGCCCAAAGGCATGAAAAAGTTTAGTCTTGTCCATTTAACCCCTTACTGGGACATACTGTAAAGTAGATGGAATAACTGCCCCATGTCAGTCTGAAAACTCTCCTCCAGGTCACCTAGACTGAATTTAATGGGTTCCTGCCTTTTGAATAGTGCATCAGAAGCTCGTTATGCACTTGTGCTTGTCATGTCTCTAGCAGACGTAAATTAAGAAGCCAATGTGAACAATTAATCTCTAGATAATTACTTCATGTATCCTGTGAATCTCTATTAACTAAATGGTCTCAAAAGCCCAACTTAATATGCTTAATAAATTAACATTTTTCCAAATTTATATATATAGGGGACAATATATATGTTCTAAATGTGTGTGTGTGTGTGTGTGTGTGTGTGTGTGTAGTAACAGACATACAATACTCTTTTTCATTTTTTTTACAGTAGCTCATTAGCTACCCTACATTTTTACTTTTCATGTATTTAGCCTGGATTGAAGGTGAAGAACAATCTAAAAGTGTCATTATGAAACTGAATCAGGCAGCTTGAATGAGGATAACCAAATGATTGAGATTAACGAACCATTCAGCCACAAAAACAAAGAATCTAGAATCTTCTGAAATTAACTGTTGCCGATACAAATATCAGCTATAACAAAGGTAATGTAATTCATTAGAAACAATTTATTAGAAACATGGTCCCCTTTTATATGGCAAATGTGCTGCTAACATGTTTTGTCATGGTCTTGCAAATTTATTGTAGGGAGCCGACCCTGCACTCTGACCCCTTGTAGGAAAATTTGTATGTGTGATTAGGAAATGAGTTGCAAAATTACAAATTTAAATAGGGTGTGCATTGACTGTACAGTTGTCTTCTTCCTCATCTTTATCATCTTCCATCTTATTTTTGTATTTAGCTTAATTTGCAAAAGGAAAAAACTCTGTTATTAACCTTACCCTATTAACCTTACAGATTTTGATTTCAGGCCAAAACTATTCATTATTGATCAATTTCTCCACTTAATATTCCACCAGCCCTGGAATTACAAATGTTAGAAAGTCATTGTTTGTTTTGGAGCTTTTTCCAGGACATTTGGGTCAAACAGTTAATTGGAGCAATTGACTTGGATTAATTAATCAAGCTAAAAAGACATAGCAGGCTATGACGGAAAAGTGTACACTAACAAAAGAGATGCTTCACTTGTTTTCAGAAACACACAATGCATTTTTATTTACCGATATGCCTTATAACACAAGTATTATCAAATAATATTTTACTACTAGTACGAAAGCATTAGTGTGATGTTAAAAACCCCTTTAGCCCCCAAAGTATGAATATAATGTTAATAGAGTCAAAAGATCAAAGTATTTTGAATCTGAGTCAAATATAATTTGTGACACTAAACCTTGCAATAACTATAGTTGGAGATGAAATCAAAGCTTTTGAGTAGACTTCTATCACCTGGATTTTTTGTTAGTTAAGTTAGATGCAAATTGACAAATCTTAACTCAAGATCCACTTACTAGCTTTTTTGTGGAGATTTTCACCGTCTTCTCAGTCTTCATCGGCAGCTGGAGTTTACTCATTTGTCATCACATGACCTAATTATGGAACTTTGGTCACATGATCTAATGAGGTCTATAGATCTGTAATGTGTACAATACATAGTTTTGTTTGTGACATTCCTAGTCGTCATTGTAAACCCAGGCCAAGGTTTTAGGTTTATATTGGGCCCAGTCACCAATACGTCTTACCTAGAAGGAGTTTCCACTACCCACCCAGTGGTCGAAAACACACTAAAGTCACGATTTCCATTACTGACCAGCATATTACACTCTAATTTGCATGTAGTATTAAGTTATTTGCAATTATTTATAATATTAAGACATTTTTACACCAGATGATGGTTGCAGTTTTACTGTGGATTTATATTTCCTATTTCCACCAAGGTGACCCAAGAAAAGCCTTTAAGTGTGTTAGAGAAACAATCTAGTTTTATATAAGGAATTAATGCATGCTCTCTAGCAGTCTTGAGCAATTCCATGCATATAAGACTTAGCAAACAATCATTTCAATGTGAAGCACAGAGTGAGGGGATAAAGATGGAAAGTCATGGATTATTGTTAACTGCCACGCCATTATTACTCTTAGACATTTGCCATTGTCTGTAGATTTTTGAAGTACACTTGAGCTGCTTGTGCCATAGAAAATAAATCTCTCACTGATCACAACATGGGGCAGCGTTGTGCTGATCCTGTTCAACAGCTGAGATCTATCAGAAATGTAATTTGCCCCTCGATTCCATGTACAATTGATCTATTATGGGATTATCTGACCTTGTAATTGGGCATAGTATTTTTGATTCAAGGGTTCAAATATTCAATCCATTTCCTTGTTGTGCAGAAAATAAAAAAAGCCAATCTTGCATGATTTACTGAAGTGTTTCAGGATCATACTATGGAACCATCAGGCTCCACACACCAGCACTTTTAGATGGATTGGCCTCACTGCTGTTTTTATTTTCAGGAAGTCAACCTTTTTCAATGTGCTGACAAAGAGTCAGGCTGCAGCTGAAAATTTCCCCTTCTGCACCATTGACCCAAATGAAAGCAGAGTACCCATTCCAGATGAACGCTATGATTTCCTCTGCCAATTCCACAAACCTGCCAGGTATGGGGTCTCATCGTTCACCTATTATTCACACTTCAGCTCTGTAGTCTCTGACGGTCTTCTTACTATAGGTATGAGAAAATATATAACAATGTTGTTGACATAGCTGCCAGTTCTGTATGATGTATGATTGCTGCTCTTCTCTAAGGTTTTCTGTTAAGGAAAAAGCTGAAGCATCTGAACCTCCAACAACTGGTTATCATACACATTTATAGAGGCTGTTAAAGCAGGGTGAATTCAGATTTGCTGTGCTATAGTGACAACTCACTAGCGAGATATCCCTTTTTGACTGACTAGAATTTGTATGTCGAATAGCACAGAACATTTAAGTGTATGAATTTTTGTCACAAGAACTAAGCTCCTGCTTTTCAAAGAGCAGTATGAATCTCACTGCAAGCTTGTACTCAGTTCTATCCTGCTTATGTTGTATGTGCTCTAAACTGTAACTTAAACACTTGCAAACTGATTCCACTGCTATTACTAAATAACTACAGTGGTAACCATTAAACCAACCATTAAAATCTAATGCAATTTACCTACCCATCCACCCTACCTACTACCCTCCAAAGGCAATATTCTAGATAATTGCAATTGCAGAATCAGAACTGAACTGAATCAGCTAATGGCTAAGTATTGCCTGTGATCTATATCTTATTCCTCTATTCCACAGACCTCTTTTATTGTTGTCCAAACAGTTTTATTAACACATAAATGAGCTACACTGTTAGACAGATGTTCCTTAATTACCATAAACATGGACACATATACACCATCCTGCTGCACTAAATTCTAGAGCACCAAATGTGCATAAATGCATGGCTGAAAATAGTCCCCAACAATTGCACTACTTATTCCTGTTTGAGTAACATTTGCTATAAACTACAGAGCCCATCGGACGTGGTGAATTATATATTCTTTTTATGAAACTGTTTTTAAATATTTACATCTTCAGTTGTAACTTAGGGGCTTGAAACTGAGTGCCACAAATATGCAGGGAAGTCAGGAGGAATTGAGAGATGGACTAACACAATATTGGTTTTGGCTGTTTCATGGGAATAACACTAACCTTACATGTCCACTTTGTGCTTCATTAGTTAATTTTGGGTTGACTATGGCACGTTTCGAGGTTATAATTTGAGGCAGTTTTATTTAAAACATTCATTATATTGAAAAGAATAGCTGGTATTTTGCCCACCACCTTACAAGTATGAAGGAGGAATCTGTTCAAAACACCTTACAATGTAATGTAATCCAGTACACATCTCAAACTACAGACTTGAATAAAAGAGTTTAATCGGCACCTATTTGGCACAGAATTAAATAAAATAAAAACTTTTTTTTACAGAAACTGTGTATTGGATTGCGAGCTGTACATGTTGTTGTTAAACTAATATTGATGATGTTTAAAGTCGTAAATGGCTGACCTTTTTTCCTTTTACATCCTGGGTTGCAGCAAAGTCCCAGCGTTCCTTAATGTTGTTGACATTGCGGGCCTGGTGAAAGGTGCTCATGATGGCCAAGGCCTGGGAAATGCCTTCCTGTCCCATATCAGCGCCTGTGACGGCATCTTCCACATGACACGTGAGTCACAGATTGAGACGTCATATCATCAACAAATTACATTAAACTTACAGCACATGTGCAGTTCTGAATTATATTTTATACTGTAGCTAAAGTAGTTGCATTTGGTCATACTAAAAAGCTCCAGTACAAGCTTTTTGAAAGCAAGGGCATCTTGTGTGGTGGGTGCCAAGATACACAGTCAGGATTAATGAAGTCAGACCAAAACCTCACATTCCTACTGGGAGGCTCCCTGAATGAGAATCACAGAAGTGGGAAGTGAAAGGGTCTGTGCCTGATTTAGGCTTCACACAATCAGTAGCATATTTGGAGGTTTGGAAACATTACAAGACAGTTCAGAAGGAGCACCACATGATATTGTAATATGATTCCTTATGCCACTTTTGATTAAGTTTGGTTGCAGTGGAGGTAAGTAAGTTATTAATAAACATATTATGAGAATGAAGGTTTCCTTTTCTTTTTGTTTTTTTTACCTACAATAATGGTAATCATAATATAAATAATGTTTTGGAATGATTTGAAATACTGCCTTCTCTTACTTTGTGAATGTACAGATGTGATTATCTCAGAAGTCCCTCAGCGAGGCAGGCTTCAAATCATTATCCAGGGTCCCTCTGTCTCAAGTCTCTTCTGTGTCTCTGACATGGTCTTTGTCTTACACAATTTAAGTGTTACACGCTAGAATAATTCAAATTACAGCAAGTGAAATGAACGCAGAGCTCCTTTTAAAAATAGCTGAATTGTTTACTGATTGTATGCTGTTATTGACTTTCGCACTGAGTGGAAGGAGCTCTGATTAGAGGGTCGGTAGAAAGGGTTAAGATCAAGGCCATTTTCCTATATTGTTGTGAAGATGTCTCTGTGTATCACTGACAAGTGTATTACTTCCTTTCCAACACAGTTTTCAAATAGCCATTGACTCTTCGTAGTTTGTGAGAAGTGGAATTAGAAGACCACCCACTGTAAGACTAATGATTTACACAGTGGACAAGACATGTAAGGTGAGATAAATATATGTCTATATTTTTCTGAGTCAACAAATCCCTTGAAAAGACCTAAAACAACAAAGTCTTTCAATACTTTCAGGTAGCACGTCTGTGGCTCTCAGTTGGGGGGGGGTTACGGTAATTTACTAAAACAGCTGGGCACTGTAGTTTTTAACAAACTTTACTAAAACAGGAGAAAATAGTGTATCTGTTATCTACTATTTTCAGTTGTGGATTAATACAGTACAATAAGTATTTACAGCAGCAGGACTTTGTGTGTGGGATTGACTGAAAATAAATTACAGTGCCTCTGTTCATGGTAATAAGGGATTGTGTCAACCAGCTGATTGATGTGTTTTTCATAGTCAGAGCTCTATAGCACAAAGGAATAAGCTATATCATGCTTTGGCCATACAGTCAATACCTGTTAGTAAGATCAATTAATTGTTGGTTTGCATCTTTTCATGCGATGTGTTGATGGAAAGACAGATCTAACATTCTGTCAATCTTATTCTTTAAAAGTTTACTTTCGTGTTATCAGAATTAATCTTTTCATTTTCTTGTGATTGACTCACTTTTTGAAATCCTAGTTGACATACTGATGTATACATTACTGTTACTCATGTGGGTTATATGTGTTTTTTTTATACAGCATTATGTATGTACATGGTTAAAAACACCCACTGTTCCTTTGATATGGGCCAAATGGATGTGCCAGATCCTCACCTAAAGCCAACCCTTTTGTTTCTACTCTCACAAAGAAGACAAACATCCTCAACAATCGAAAATAGGAAGATCGAAAGCTTCTTCTGTGTGCATGTTTACATCTATTTGCTTTGGCATGCCATTGTTTCCGCCCTTGCGAAGTCCTTGGAAACAATGTGGTGTGTTTCACAAGTTAACCATTAAACATAGCTGGTTTTGTTTTGCAATTATATCTATCTGGTGTCAGGCAGACTGCAATGTTGAAGCCACTACTTTTATATAGCTTGATTATATGGTTGTGGGGGATCACACTTTTTCGTGTCTGGAGTGGTATGTTTTTTGTGTCTGGGAATTAGTAGAAGGGTTTATAAAGATACTACAGAGAGATGCAGAAGATGAATTGTGATTGTTAGTGCAAACTGAGGACAGGCAATTGATATTGGGTCCTTTACAGTCCTTTTTTTAGAGTTGTGAAATTTAAGAAATAGTGAACACTTCAAAGGCACGATAGATGATGAAGAGGTTACCAGTCAGTCTTTTACACTAACATTTTTAGAATTTTTGTTTTTACTATTTCCAGGGAGAAGTCTAACTGGATCTTCCCCTAGATGTCTCAAAGTTCCCCCAGTAGTGTGCACGTTATGAATATTTTTTCAACCTCTGATACTTTGAAAAGCCTGTGTAAACAGTGGATTAACTTTCAACAATACCTTCCAAAAACTATTAAGGTGCTTGATG
This sequence comes from Micropterus dolomieu, assembly GCF_021292245.1. NCBI lineage: Eukaryota > Metazoa > Chordata > Actinopteri > Centrarchiformes > Centrarchidae > Micropterus > Micropterus dolomieu. The sequence goes on along the minus strand of NC_060156.1, from coordinate 13,825,366 downwards.
ACATCCTGAAAGCTGATTCTCCTAAATGACTGGTGTTCCCCCGGTCTCATAACAAAATGGTTTGAAGGGCTAAGTGTTCCCAGTGCTTCTGCGGTGACTGGAACAACGGCTGGATCCTCTCTGTCTGAGACACGACACAGACATGTTCTACTTCATCTGCTCTTCTGTTTCCCGCAAGCAACTCTGCCAGCTCACCTGGCCTTATTCCCAGATGTTTGGTTTCCAGCAATTAGATGTTTGAATGCTCACACAGTGCCCCCCTCCCTATCACTGCAGGAATGCTTTGGTTCACTTCTAATGAAGACTTTATTTATGGTTGCGCGACACTCTCTAAGAATCTAGCCTTAAGATACTATGATATAGCACATTTAATCTGTAGGGACTGGCGGTTGTGGGTAACCGACTGGAAAGTAGCTGTTATTTTTGGCATAGAGTCTTCTCTCATTGTGATATTCACGCTGTCAGCACCTGAACTCCTGGTTAAGTTAAGGCTCTTCCCTCTCCCCTCGCTATAGACATTTTTGTCATCTTTCCTATTCTTACATTGTAGTAAACTATTTTTCTTCGAGTTTGAGAAGACATTACCTTGGGCTCTAGGAAATTCTAATGTGTTCCGATGTTTTATTGAACAGTGAACAGTTAGTCAATGAACTGGGAAAAAAATGTTGTTGTTTGAAAATGTTAACAACTCATATTTAGTTGCAGTGTGTTCCTTTGTGCTAGGTTCTGACTATTGTCTATTTCAGTTTTTGGTGGTGGGGCTAATTTGATCAAATCAAAGTGTCAGGCAACAACAAATTGATAACAATTGCACCTCTCCAGAAGATGGTCCTATGCGTTTACTTCTAAACATTTTCTCTATTTAAAAAATGCCAATATCCTCTACCACTTCCACATGAATCATCATTGCCTGATGAATATCAGAATCTGATGAGAAAAAGTGAGTGATTAAGGTAGGACATTGTATTTCTGTGTGGGTATTGCATCATTCAGACATCAGCCCACACTAATCACTTCTAGTGAACAAATCAAACCAATTGTTAAACTACAGACATTAAGTGCAAACTGGACTGACTATTCAGACAGAGATGATTTATGGCCAACCTGTCTCCCCACTGTCGCCAGTGATGGCTGCTCTCCAAGAATTCTGCCTTATCACTCACCAACTCACAAATTCTCTAACTTGACACACATCCAACACACCCAACTAAACAGAGAACGCAATTAATCCATTTCTCAGCAATTCAGTTGCTGAATCAGTCGTTGCAGTCATTGAATTCATTTGAACATATGCTAGTAACTTTTATATTTTATTTTTACAGATAAATTGTTTAAAAGAGAGATATCCTCGAAAGGCCTACAAAAGTATGCTACAGTTAATGCAAGTGTAAATATGGAGCTTAGTCAGATGCCTAATGGTGACATCTCCTTCATTTCTGTCATTCATTTCTGTCCTACTGTAGGTCCACCTGATGTTTATCTTTTTGTATTGTCAACAAAACCCATGAAAAGAATATACCAACAGTACTTTAGTCAATGTCATACTTTTGCTAATGAATTCGTTCAGACTCCCTACCAACTGAAGATGTAAATCTTTAAAAATGATGCTCAAAGATATAGTTTCATTTGAAAAAGTTGTAAATGTTTTCCTTAAACAGCTGGGTACTGTGGTTCCTAGCACACGTTATTCAAAAAGAGGTAAATAGTGCATTTGTTGGGGGCTTTTTTTTTCAACACCAGGACATGTACATGGGATTGACTCACAATAAACAACGGAACCATGTTCATTGTTATAAAGGAACATGTCACTCAGTGCAACAGTATGGCTCATTGATGTGTTATTAGTAGTCTTTGGACAACATTGCTATTGTATATCTGGCTTTTGGTACCAAGGCAATACATGTGAAAATATGAGGGGGATTGATTCAGTGTTGTTTTTAGTCTCTTCATGGGATTTGTTGAAATAAGAAAAATATCGAATAATAACAATAAAGATTTATCCTTAAAGGCATGCTGAATAGTGAGATGAGCGTAGCTTAGCTCAGGATCAAGTAGCGTATAGAAATAAACAATACTTTCCCGTGATGGTAGTTTAATATGCTGTTGTCATTAACTTAGCATTAACATTACATACATCGTTTAGCCTACATACATAAGGCTTACATTATAGTTGGACCACATTTTTCTAATATTAATTCATCATATCAGTATGTTCTATATAGTAGGCTATATAATTGTACATTAATACAAAACAATGGGCTCTCAAAGCCTTCCAAAGCCTGTATGAAACATTGTTTCCAATAACTATAATTTTTGTCCAAGTAATACTTATGATTACTTATTCATTTCAGAGATCAGTTATCTCCTATTCCGTGATGAATTTGGACAAATATTCACTTTTGTGGTCTGTGTGAATGTGGTGGAAGTTTAAAATTTGTCTATACCTACCTGGTATATTGTAGCATGTATTGTCGGGTTTTATCATATTGCTTCTTTATCTGTTTTTTTATGTTCAGCCATTATTCACTCTGTTGTAGCAAAGTTAAATGATTTTTAAGGAGCAAGCAACCCACTTCTCACACCATACTTGGACAGAAGTATACTGCGTTGTACAACAGTCTCAGCTGTGTCCTAGCACCCGCCTGACTTTTGTGTAACAGTGATGTTGCAGTACAAATCAGTCAGGAAAATGAGATGCCCTGTGCCGTATGTGGTTCTTTGTTTATGTTAGCTGTTGTTTTAACCAATACTGCAATTCTAAATCTAGATCATTTATCTGCGGGGATTGTCCTCCTTTTGTGGGTTTTCGGGCCATGTTGAGGTGCTGTCACAGCATTTAAATGAGCATTTTGCTTCAGTGAGAATGAAGAGTTTTTGTCAGCCTCCACTCATCGTGGATGATTAGAGCAAAATGTCTATCCATCTTGACTGGAGATCGCCACAGCTCCAGATAACATGCTCATGATTGAAGGTCGTAATATTTTGAATTCTAATGGGGCTGCAAGATGAATTGCCTGAAATAGACTGTAGAATCTTCCTGCTTCCTCCTCATGCCCCCCTTGCCTGTCCGCTGTGAAAAGAACCACTGGGAATGGCAAGGCCCGATGATCATAGAATTATTGGATGGTGATTCTAAACCCTTCAAAGAGGAGTTGCTATGGAGATCTCGCTCCAAACTGTGAAATGATTCACCTTTGAAAGGCTGGAGGGCCTGAAAGCTGAACACATCATTGTTCAGGTGGCGGTTGGTTAGGAAATTGCTGGTGCCTGTGCAATCAGCAGCACTATAGTAGTTAAGGATCTAAAAAGGTTTGTTCTCTGAATGATGTGGGACAACAGTGGTGTGCATACGTTGGTTCCTTTCAATCAAGGCACTCTCATGCTCCGTGGTTTAACAAAATAAATGGAATGACAAAGGTTAAGCTAATGATAAGGGAATTAACGCTGTTGTTTTCTGTCAGAGTTCATGAAAACTGGAACCTTCCCAGTTCCCCATTCACTTTTCAACTGCACACAGAAAAGGCTTGTCTGAACACCTTTCCCCTACATGTATTTTTTTCAGTCATTGATATCAAACATGGTGGAAAGATGCACCTGTAATGCTGGGTTTGGTATGAGACACGGCGGTTGACAGTAGATTACATAGGAATTGGAGGCACCTTGTGAGGTACTGATATTCATACTATTGAGCACTGTGATTTCACTGTGATCTATTTTGAAAGATAGGATCATGTAGAAAACATGAGTGTGTCTCTGAAGGGCTCAAATCCACCACTTTCTGGTGTCAAACTGCTTTTTAGCAGCCAATGTATTTGCCATAATTGACACATGCAAAGAAACAAGGCTGAATATGGCACAAACTCCGTTACAGAAGCAGCATACTACAAATTGCTGTCAATTTCATGTATCCTAATGTCGAGAAGATATTTCCTGAATGAACATAAATACCCTTGTGTGCATTGCCAGTGTTTTTATACCGGGAAGACATCCATAATGTGCTTTTCCTGACAGACTCATAAAATAGCTTTTACTGCTTTGAATACCAGGAGAATTGCGGCACTGAGTTTGCATGAACATTTTAAAAGCAGCGTGAGGAATGCAAGTTCTTTAGATGTGCTGTTACCCATCTTGCATGTCAAAACATGCACAGGAAGTGAAAAGTCAATGAATACTGTAATTTAACTGAATTATGATGACCACATATCCTCCCAGGTAGCAACATCAGAGGAAGTAGCTCAATCAGTATTGATCTTGACTTGACTCAGATGACTGCCTTGTCTGTGTACCTGACAGGGAAGAAATGACATAAGCCAGCTCAAGCTCACTTGGTGTTTTTAGGTGTTATACTTGTACAAACTGAAGATAGATTGCTAATTGAAAAAAAACATTTCTTTGTTTATGCTGAAGACTAAGTTCTTAAATGTGTTACAGTGAAATTTTGAATGGTGAGGTGAATGTAAAAAACATAAGAAGTTACTAAAATGTATTTGTTTTCTGTTTTTTTCTTTTAAAATGTTTTCATTTGTAAATGTCAGTTCATGGAGTTATATCTTCTCAGGCTACACTACCCTTACAGTCTCTGCTGTAAGTCCATAATTTTGCAGAGCTTAGCCTGATCCTCAATCAGGCCATTGAACACCACTCACCCTCTAGAGACTAATCCTTTTGTTCTGTTAATAAAGGAGCACCTGTTAATAGTGTCTTCAAAACATACACTATTTGAAATGAAGCAGTAAAATTGTAATTGTGAGACAGACCTGACTCCTGAAACTGGGCCTTTTCAACCTCTTTCTCAATTTTTTGTGTGTTTTACTGTCTTGCATGTGGCTTTGTGCGGCGCCACAGCCTCATAAGAGCTGTCTTCACAGAGCTACCCACACCCAGTTGTTAAAGGACTAATTGTGGAGATTGCCCCCTCAGATTTCTCTCCTCTCTTTCACCTCGGGCATTTGTTCTCCAGCTCTAAGCCTTGAATGGGACGGCAGTAAAGTAGATGTGAATGTTAAATTAGGCGAAATTAATTAAAGCAAATTACTTTGGAATATGTGGTAGTCAGAGGAGAGTGTCAGCTGATGACTAAATAGTGAGTGATCAGCTGCTCCTGCTCTTTAAAAGCCTCTGAAATTTTGATTTATCCGCTTTTTTATGGAAGATGTACAACAATAGTTAGCAACAAAATTACTTATTTAAGAAAGTAAGAAATATGTCATGAAATGATTGCATTTGCGTTAGGTATTATAAACATTTTTAATAAATGGTCAGACATATAGTCATTTATTATGCTTTCATTAACAATTTATACCAACCATGAGTGGTTAAATAACCATTTAAACCTGTTTTAATCATCTTTAATCCTAATTAATATGTATTAAATTGAGCACCAGACTCATATGCATTTTTCCATTTGAAACACAGTGTATCAAAACTGTACATCACAAGTGTTTATAATGTATGTATATTCTTGCAGCTAACAAAATGATTACATTGCATTATATTTTCTGAGTTCATGCAGAGACAATAGGAAATTTTCATTCCAATCAGTGCTGAACAGGGTGCTGGTAAATTGGAGCAGCAAAACAATAATTCCACTGATTAGCCCCTTTCTGTGTGGCGTAAGTGAACTGTTTATACTGTGGAGTACCTCTGCAAGAGGAGAGGAACCAAAACAGCCTGATTAGGCAAAGAGTAATTGGATAAGTTCATTTCACCATGAGGACAACGCACAGGATGACAGCTTGCACAAAAGTCTGCAGCTTCTGTTGACTTGCATGAGTAATAAGGCCAGTGGTGTAGGATTTTTGGGTGTCTGTCAATTTGTTGTTGAGCTTTGATGTTTAGATGTGACTAATGAGTGGTGCTACATTGTGTAAGCTCTATAGTTTAGTATCATAGAAAATCAGGTACTTACCCCTCCTTAATGCAGTAGAAGAACAAGTGTGTGTGGAAGATCATTGGGGCGTTTCATATTGGTTCAGTTTACAGTTTAGTGTCCTTTATATTTACAGACATTCAGAGCTGATTTCAGAGGCTTCTTATTAATGAACAAGTGTCTACAGCTACGCGTGCAACTCTTTGAGGCTGTACTTAGGGCTAAAGCTAAAGGCGTTAGTTTAGCATGTTACCATACTAGTTATTACTGTTCATCCAATGGGGAACATGAATGTCCATAAAATTATTTGGCATAATGTCTGATATTTCACTCCAAACCACAACTGTCAACCTCATGATGGCACTAGAGGAAAAGTCAGGGGATCACCAGAGTTTTTATAATTCATCCTCTGGGGACCATGAATATCTGTACAATCCATCCAATAGCTGAAATATTTCAGTCTGGATCAAATTGGTGGATAGACAGATAGCAGACTGACATTGCCGTCCCCTGAGCCACACAGTTAAAAATCACTCAGAGATGGTCTCAGCGGTGCTGTTTCTTGTTAATAAAAGATATAGCTTCTTCTGTCGACAACCAAGACATTTTTCTGATTAGGGGAAAGTGAAACAGCAGAACTTTACTGTTCAGACTTTATGAAAACTTCTCTTCAGTAGTCTTTCCAGTGATCCAATAACTCAAAGATTTGACTGAATCTCAGGTAGGCCTACGGTGTTGCCCATCATGACAACTACACATAGATATGAATCATCAATATTTTCTGCATTTATCACCATTGGAACTTGTTGAGAGACGATGTGACGTTATTATCTCGCAGGGCCTCACCTGTCAACACTCCTTCACAGTTCATGTGTCAACACATGAATATGGATAGTTAATGTCAAGTGACTCCACCATGCACATTCCAAACATAGTGTCCCTCATCACAGCAATACTTTAAGCCAAGTCATCGTTCACCTGACAACCTCTTCCTCGTTGAATGAGATGGTATTCCCATTATGTCACAGTTGATTTATGTTGTTTTTTATGTTGCCATATTCCAAATCAAATTAATCTAGCATGTAGGCGCTCCAGTGGTAGAACTACAACACAGCTAAAATCCTTCTTACTTACAGTAATAATTATCCAATAATATAATAATAATAGTAATAATAGTATTACAGGCACAGAAGACATTTTTCTGAATTATGAATATTTGATTCTTAAAATACATTTAGCTAATAAATATGTATGTGCTACTTTTTATTACATGAAATTTCAATGTAGAAATCTTATATGTAATAGATATTTTTATGTTGCAGTATTACTACTAGGATCAGAATACTCACTTCAGCACTAAGGTGTCCTCATCCCCTTTTTATTTGCAATAGTCCTGATATTATAAAACAAACTGTACACCAGTTGTGTATGCTGTAATTTAAAGAACAGTAGTAATGTCAAAAACTGTCACTCTCATGTGACAGATGGACGCCTAGGCCCCCACCTCCCCCGAGCTCTGCTGGAGAATCAGAAGGAGTCCTTAGAGCCGCTGCTGGCTAAACGGCCTGCTTCAGAGCCTCATTACCTAATCACCAGCACAGCCACAGCTAAGACGCAAATGATTAGGGAAAGACTGTCATCTATCATCTATGAATGTTTTCATAGGTAGCTGCTATATATAGGTTTTTCTCTTAAATCATACTCCGTTTTGTTTATTTCTCATATTTTTATAAATAAATGGCTAATTTAAGAAGCATAAAAATGCATCACCAGACACTCTGACCTTGATCTAGATTGATAGACAAGACTGTTGTTGCACTTGTTGCACAAGTCAATTTTAGTGGAAATTACTTAGACACTGTAAAGCAGGTTTCATACAGTTCTGACACTTGTACAAAGAAAGTAAAATTTAACATATTCCTGAGTATTTTATTGTATTTGTTGTGACTCCCACTGTGCTTTTTGATGTGGATGTTTATTCTTCTCCATATTCTCTGCAAAAAAAGCTAATGATTTTTTTTTCTTCTAATCACTGTTTCACATTCGATCTCAGAAAGTCAATATAATTGATCCTGTGGCTCTGATTCTGTTGCTTGTACTGTATGTGTCACGTAAAGCATGTGTTGTTGTTGCTGGAAAAAAGATATTCTGCACTGATGCTCTCTCTGTGTGTTTGTGTCCTATCTCTGCAGGTGCTTTTGAGGATGAGGATATTATCCATGTTGAGGGGACAGTGGACCCAGTGAGGGATATGGAGATCATCCACGAGGAGCTAAGGCTGAAAGATGAGGAGATGATCGGCCCTATTATTGACAAGCTGGAGAAGACGGCCATTAGAGGCGGTGACAAGAAACTCAAACCAGAATACGTGAGTCAATGTCCCAGCAGGCCCTTTGCTCCCCCTCACAGCAAGGCACAAATAATAACCCTCCCACACACATGGCCAAGGAGAAAAAAAGTATGTTTTTTTTTAATCTCCCTCCAATAGGTCTCACCCCTCCCCCTGCCCCATTTTTTCCCTTTCTGAGATTGAAAGTGATCAGGGGTCAGGGGTTTTCTGCTGTAGAAATCATTAATAGAGAGTTACTTATTCAGCTGCTGACCCTGGGTCACAGCAATGGGCTAATGAAAGTGTTTCCACACAGCTCTTTTCATCTAAAGTAATACTCAAATCATGGCACAGCTCTTGCTCATGCTTATACACCTACAGCAGCTCAGGAAATTGTACAAGGCCATACAGTGGGTGACACATATGCCTACATCTCGCTATGAATACTGTAAATGTTTAGAATATTCTCTGACAGATGATTTCTTGGTTATATGCAGATAGGTGCAGGGCAAAATGCAGCTTAACATCAGAAAAAAATAATCCACATCCTGCATGTCAGATCACAACATATGTGGATACACACACACACACACACACACACACACAGACACACACACACACACACACACTGTAATGAGGCTGAGCAGCCAACATTAGCAATGATTTGGTTGTAAATGTCTCATGATGCCCTTCCATGATCGGAGCAAGATAGGATGGGCTAGTATGCGAGGGGACCTGGCCTTTCACTTGGAAAGGCATGCCCAATTTCAGGGCCCAGACACACAGAGGCTCTGACCACTCATTACGCTAACGAGAGGGGCTTTTTCACCTGCTGCAGAGGCCCCGTGTTTGGTTGGTTCCCCTCAGACTAAACCCGCCCCCCCTTACAGCCAACACCACTTCCCCACACCCCTGTAGCCCCACAGACAGGAGCCATTCAGGCTAGGCAGGTGGCCGCTTACGCACATAATTGCTAACAATTTTAGGCAATGAATAAAAATGATACATTACTTGTCAAAGGTTGTGCACACGTCGGCAAGTGAAATCTATAGAAGACCTCTTTAGATGGCAAAGAATGGTGCTTATCAAAGGCTGCACCAAGCTTTTAGATGGGAGGGATTGTGTGATTGTCTCACAGGCTAAGCCTGGCGTTTGACGCGCTCAGCTGTGCACAGACACATGTTTATGTCAGCATCTATATGCAGAACATGTGCATCAAGACAATGTCTAAAAACATACAGGTTAAAAGAAATCGCTTCTACTTTCTTTTGTCGAGCCAAAGGATGTTATGAAGTAAAAAGTAAATTTTGTGCAACTATTCTGATGGTGATTACTTCCTGAAATTTTCCTCGTTGCTCAATAATTTACACCTTTGAAATAAGATCTAATTTTCATTGTTGCTCTACAGGTCTTTATGTGGCCTGAAATTTCATGAGCCAGAACTGCTTTTATCCAGCTTGTAGTAGATTTAAAGAATTGTTTTAGTAGCATTGAAATGAGAGGGCAACTTATTTTACTATTCATATATTTGGTTGTCATCATATAAGTAAACCTGATATGATACAAGATGACGCACCGTTCACACATATATAGAGCTGGTTAATTTGACACAGTAGTTTAGATTAAGCTGTGTCCTCAAAATCCTTTATGCACATTTTTATACGTTGCAATGCAATGAGACTACAGTAAACAAATGAGTGATTTGCTGATTGAAAAAAGCTATATTAAAATTATGTGAAATTCTGATGATGAAACTACACAAATTTCTATGTTGCAAAACTCAAAATATGTCTGATGAAAATTTCAGATCAATTAAATTAAGGGACTTTTTTCTTTCAGAGAAATGCAGGGAGTGTAAGCAATTTCCTGTACACTGCTACTGCTATAAAAGGTATAGAAACACTATACTGTATTACTCTGAAAGAGAATTACTGTAGCCTAAATATTAGTGTATAATTAGGCTGTATAGCGTCATACCCTATATATTGTGGATAAAAATTTGCTGTCACAATGAAAAGTCACTTAATATTTCATTGTGACTTTAAGCTAAATTTATGTGCACACAGCAGCACAGTGCTCATTTATATGCATTGTTATAAAGATTTAAATCCGTTTTGCTGGTGCTGTGTTTACAAGAACAATGTTTCATCGCTTTTGTCCGTATGAATCCTCAAAATCCCTATCCTTACAAAACAATAATAAGAAGCCGGCCCACCAGCGGCGCTTCATGGTGGCAGGCATATGTGTTTGACCCCTGTGGGACCTATATGCCTTTTATTAACACCTGCCTGTTAGAGGAGCGCTGCACGGCGGCTGCGAGCTGATGAGGGAAACCTGGAGCGGGTTCAGCCTGTGTCACTGGCCGTTTGCTGTTTCCATTTCACAGATGATTAATCTCTCTGTGAAGACTTGGGACGGCGCGGGCGGAGTGTATGCAGCTCTTCCTGCGCTCTCTCCCGCTGGCTGCACTCTGGCTGCCTGACTAAAAGGCCTTTAGAATTCCTGTGGAGAGAGATGTGCAGAGAGTGAATGCAGCTGGCTGGGGGTCAGTGTGTGGAGCTTTTTCTGCCATTGTGTAATTGAGGCTCTGGCAGGATTTTTTCCTCAGTTCTTTCAAAAGGGAGTATGATTGTGAAGTGCTGCAAGGGTTTGGGGAGGGAAAAGGAGGTAGGGGGAGTGTTGCAGGGGGTGGGGGACTTTTTATATGAAGGGGGAGGTCAAGTTGACAGGAACAAAAAGAAAGTGTTCCGCTAATTTCTGTGGGGCTGGATCAACAATAATAGGCTCAATTTCTTTATTACAAATTTTATAACTACCTCCCTCCCATTTTCCCACCCTTTTCCGCTTCCAGATCCTGTCAAGACCCAGTCTTGCCTGTGGTCTCAACCCACAAGTACCTCAGTAATGAATGTAGCTTACATAGCTGGGAATGCTCAATATTTTCTCCAGAAGAAACAGTGAATAATTAGTTCTGTACCTCACTAGTGCTTATTCAGAATGACTTCACTCTGCAAAGTGCCTGAGGAAGAACCAATAATTTACACCTAACTAACCAACTTCCAATTAGTTCCCAGCACTTTCCAATTTTGTCTCCTCTCTCTATCCTTTTCATTAAACAGTCCCAATGGAATATTGGTGTACAAAACTGCAACTCTAAGTGAGACACCCCAGAAGGCATTTTGTCATGATTTAAAGGAGGGAAGGGGCTCTTGTGCATGCCATCCCTGTCAAAGCTGGGCCATTCCTGCTTGAATGCGAGCACAGCCATTGTTCATTTTGGCATCAGGATGCCATGCATTTAGGAAATAATTACCCCATACCCTGCTGGGTTTATATTCTTTTTCATCTACTTTAATGGCTTCTTGTTCATTCTCTTTTAACCCCAAACAGGACGTTATGTGCAAAATCAAGAGCTGGGTACTGGATGAAAAGAAACACGTCCGCTACTATCAAGATTGGAACGACAAGGAGGTTAGCCTTTGATGTCACAGTCAAATTTATTAATGTGATTTATCTTGCTAATCTTTTCATCTGACCTAAAAGTACAACTGCTGTTTCCTCCTCTTTTGTTTTTTTCCCGGAGCAAGATACGTCTTTTTTGCAAATCACAAGTTAATATTATGCACAGTCTTTTGTTGGTTGTATTTATACATTACTTTTGTACAAGCTAATGACATCTGGCCGTGCTGATCTTGATTTAGAGGCTTTATAGTTGCACCCCACAGTGCCTATACACCAGACCCTAATTTGATTTGGCTTCACTCATCTCTGTCTGTGCTGCCCTCAAAGGCTACTTTGGAAGTTTGGATTCTCAGTACATGCCCTGTCTGTCGTTTTCACAGATCGACGTGCTGAACAAATACTTGTTTTTGACATCCAAACCAATGATTTACCTCGTTAACCTCTCTGAGAAAGACTACATCAGGAAAAAGAACAAATGGTAAGTGCTCCGAAGAAAGGCGGGAGGCCGTCTCATTGCACTCATTAATCATCACTAAAGAGCTTTCTTTCCACTTATGTATAGAGTTACATTGATTTCTACTAACTTTAATTGAATCTGCATTTCAGCTATTAAAAAAAGTGTCTGCATTTGTCTGTGTATGAATGTGCTGGGCTTTGAGTGTCTGTGTGTGTGTGTGTGTGTGTGTGTGAGAGAGAGAGAGAGAGACAGTTAGCCTCGCTGATCTACTGAATGTGGTCTCCTGCTGACAGAAATGGTCATATCTTTTTGAGAGGATTTGCCTGGAGGTGGCACTACGTAAAACTCTAACACAACATCCAGTTCTGTAAACTCTCACCAGCCTCCAGACTCTGCACTTAATTAAGTACATACTAGCATATGGTCCCCATTTTCATCAAAATTTGTCATTTTCAAATGATATCAAAGGGAGTAAAGGCTTTAAATGAAAAAAACAAATAAACATACGTACATTAAAAGCCAAACAAGTAATTAATATCATCTGGAGAGAGCCAATAAATCACAAGGAAAAGACTAAATATTATCTGAAAAAGCTTTGCTCCAAGTATTTGGTTTTGTTTTCACATGTTGTTGCTAAAGTAGCTTTACGAGCATCACTTTACAGCCATGAAATTCCCACAGATCACGATGACAAGGGAAGCTTTCTTGATACACAGTGACATAAAAGAAAAATGTGTGTATACGCGCACAGTATGTTTTTGCTTTTCATTGCTAATATACAGGGAATTGTACTTTTTACTTTGCAGGTGCAACACTATTCATAATAAGCACTGACTCAGGATGACCTTTAATGCACTGAATAAACTTCTTCAATGTGTTTCCAGCTCTGTGATCCTTTGTTCTGTTCAAAAACACTTTTTATAGTAATGTTGTCATCTGGCCACAGTGAGAGCAGATCTAGAAGACTGGTGTTAGACATCCATTATATCTGAAAGGGCTACTTTTCCACAATACAGCCGTTTTGCCAATAACACCAACTTGTGGATTGTTATCACACTTTTCCAATTGCCCTCTAGGCTTGTGGTGTCAAATCTTACAAAATTTGTTTTCGTGCTTTACTTGGCAGCATTGTATTACAAGGGAAGTTGTTTACCTATGACTGTTCCTTAAAATGTTTCTGACACGAAAGTATGACTGTCAGGCGGAGGGAGGAGGACTCATAAATCAAATGATTCATGGCATGTTGAACATCAGTCATCAGTAGGAAGAGAGGTTTTTTTCATGTTGCATGTGTGTGTGTGTATTTCTAACTGTGTGAAATGCAATAAATCTTAGAGTTTTTTAAACAGGCAAACAGTAGTGCTCAGGTGTCCTGAGGGATCCACGGTGAACAATGCTGACATCAAAGTGTTGATGTTTGACAAATGATGAGTCACTTCCCTTGTCCAGAGAGGAGCTCACACCTGTATGGAGATGATTACAGGTAGATCTAGCTGGCCCTAATTGTACAATAAATGCTGCTCTCAGCCCTAATGGCAGCTAGTCTGCAGCAGAGACGCCAGACTGCCATTTGGCTGTCGCCATGCCCCCGTGTTTTTCCACCAGCACAGTTGAGATGATGATACGGTTAAGGACTATTCAAAGCAAACAGCTAGACAAATTGCAATCTCAGCTTTAATGTGTGGAGGAAAAGAAGGCGAATCCCAGAATGAGGCAAATAAGCCAGTCTTATCTGTTTCTCTCAGGACATCTATTCAAGTTCCCTGCATTTTCTCAAGTACTGTTTTATATTTTAGGTGTTCTGTTCAGTACATGCTGCCAATGACGTTTAACAGCATGCTCGGCCAAACATTATTTCATGAGTTTAATATATGTTAATTTCATAGATCTTTTTATTTCAAACACTCAATTGCAGGTTGTAGAGACAGTTATGAGAACACAAGCCATTACTGCAGCAGCTTTTGTCTCACATGGGAGATTACAGTCATTTTATCAGACTTTTTGAGTCTCCAAACACAATCCATTGTTAACCAAGATCATCCTGTTTGGAGTATGGGAACCACATACCAAGCTGCCCTTGTTTAGACAAGAATACACAGTATTAGCTTTAGCAAGCCATCATTAATGGAGGGATCAGACGAGGAGCAAGGCCTCCTTTCATCCCCAGGTTCTCTGCTGGAGACAGTACATCATTTACTGTTGAGAGGAGCACATGGCTCCAATCCTATACAGTGTATGTGTATGTGTATGAGAATGTGTTCATGTGCATGTTTGAAGTCTGTTTCAGAGGCGACTCCATGCTCATTTGGATGCTCGCGTAATTGCGGTGTGGAGATCAAAGGATCGCTGGCCGAGTGATGTTCCAGAGGAGACTTTACCACACAGCCCTCTCCTCTGTGCAGAGGGGGCCGCCTGCTGCTCACCGCTCCCCTCTCCCCTCTAACCATGCACTGCCCCCTGCACATCCCCGCTCGTAAAAAATGATTAAGGCCGCATTTGTCATGTGTTTATGACTGAGAGGCATTGCGTGATAGGGAATGGCATCTACGAGAGTCTATCAAGAGGCTTTCTCCTCTTTCCTCGGCGTCAGTGAGCTGCCTGGAAGACTTTTTCTCTGCGCCACATACCGTAGTTTGTGTTAGAGAGGGTCATTAGAGCACTGTTGATGATGTGGTGGCTGCAGCCTGCCCAGTGTTAGCTGGTTTTCACTTGTCAATTAAGTTATTGTTTATTTTACAAGCTTGTGGCCTCACCATCTTTACCAGTCTTTACTTCTTTTAATAGGTTTGATATCAGATACTTATTCAATCTTCCTCCGAGAACTAAAAGCAGTCATATTTTATCATGGTAAAAGACACACTTAATACTCCAGTTTTGATGTGATGTTACTTCTTTCTTGTCATTTCTTTTTCTGTTTTTTTTCCTTCTTTTTCTTCTTTTGGACAATGTGCATTAAAGTAAATTGGTGCCTCTTAAGTAGGTGAGTTGACCTTTAAGGAAACCAGCAAGTGTGACCTGTGAGTGCCTCTGCAGTGTGGGTTTTTTCCTGGTGAGTGTAAGAACTGCAGGGTACCACTGCTTGGAGCTTTTATTAACTGTGTGTATATATGTTTGTGTGTGTGTGTGTGTTTGGGTCTGTTTGCCTGATTTGTCTATGTCTGTGTGAATGTATAGGAATGGGCTTGTGTGCTTCTCTTTAGTCTGTATAAATGTTCCTTGATTCTTATTATTTCACTCATTCAAACATTTTTAATACTTTATCACGTTGAGCATCATTTGCTTGAAATGTGTGTTACATTATAGGTACCTCTGTCTTGGTACTCTTTATGCTTTATGTCATCAAAACCACAACTGAAATAGTTACATACCACAGCTGCTCTTCCAGTCAACCTTTTTAATAATCTTTTTTTCCAGCCACAAAGGCATAAATTGTTCTTTCGTAATGAATTGCCCCTCATTTTTGTCTGGGATGATGTAATTCAGAAAACCGTATGCCATGCTTGTACTCTCATCAGCCATTTCGGATAACTATGATGTTGAAAAGTCTGCTTGTTTGTCTTCAACAATCCCTTGTCTGGTTTGATCTCAGCAAAAGGCCTTGTTTCATGTTAAGGTGTTGTTAAGAAGGACACTGACTCAGCTCCCTTTATACATTAAAGGATAATATTGGAGGTAGTCTATATTTGTCTTATTGTCAACAAAGACCAACAATTAATCAGTCCTACAAACAGGTATTGTCATTTGTAGCCAAAACCTGATATTACCTTTTTGTCTGTGCCATAGAGCTCCATTTTTGTTTAAAAAAACATATAAAAACACATGAATGAGCCATATAGTTGCACTGTGAGACATGTTTCTTTATTGCAACGAACATGGGCACTGTCATGTATATTGAGTCAATCTCACGTGATTGAGACTGTGGTGACACTGCAGTGACTAAAGCCGTGAAACCATGAGGTGACATTGTTGATACTAATTTAAAAGAAATCCAACCACACTTAAAAGGAGCAGAAAGACAAGAAATTGTTATTTGCTGAGTATAATACTGTGGTTGGCCTGTAGGAGGAGCTTTGACAATTAAAGTAGAGGAAGCCCTGACAGGAGTTGCAGCATGTCAGTTGTGTACCCTCTGTCCTGAGACCTTAAACCTATTTCCTCCAAGCCTTCTCCAAACAGATCATATGGTAAATAGATCCTTCGTCTGCCCAGCTTATTGTTGTATTGTTTTGGTTTTGAAAGAATCCCCGTAATGAGTTAAACTAGCATTTTCTTTTTGTGTGATCATTTTGAGAAACAGACATTTACCTAGTACCTGTCAAGATTTAGAGATAAACTGAGATAGGTTGTGGAGGGCTTATGATTCACTGAAAGCCACTCCATGAGAGCAGTCACTGGAGCCCACTTCAGCTACTCCAAACCATAATTCCTATAAACACAAGTGAAACTTTATTGAGTGCAAACCACTGGCTCCATCCAAGTTTTTTAGGAAAAGCTATCTGGGGAGTTAGAGTTCTCTTTTCAAAGCCAGGAGGGAGACATATGATCTCTTTCTTCCTTTTTATTTTGTGCGCAGTTGTCCGCTCACTGCTTGTGCAGTGTGGGATCCTGAGAAACAGTTTCCCATGGTAAGATGTGTACCCTCTGCCCACAGTCTGTCCTAATGGATGCCTTTAGCTAGCTTTCAATGAGAGAAAACAACAGGAGAGGCTGTATAGTAAAACTGAAACAGATGGCCCTAATAAAGACCTGTCGTTCCAGTTAGCCTGGTTATTGACTGTCCCTAGCGCAGGTAATGAAAGGACACTGTTGACATGTGACCCTGTTGTCTTTGTTGTGTCCTGGTGGCGAAGACACAGTGCTGTTGTTGTAACTAATGAGACAGACCCTAAACCTGAGACTAACAGAGGTTTTCTCGATTCTTGTTTGTTCTTTAATGACCCTGCAAAAAATCAGTTTGCACTCCAAAATCCAATACAGCTTGTCACTTCTCCCTCATTTACCAGGCCCAAGCCCAAGGACGCTAATGCTGAGTGGGTCTCATGCAGTTCATAATGTATGTAGACACCTATGTAGCAGCACACCATGCTTGCTTTCTTCTGAAGGCACCCTGGGAATTGTTTCCCTGTAAAGCCTGCAGTTTGGCATTGCATACATAAAAAGAAATGTCTGCAAGTTTCAAGTCTGTCTAATGATACATTTTGATAGCTCTGTCTATGTTGAGCTGTGCTTTTCATTATCTTTGTGATAAGGTTAAGACTCACCACACATGCCACAGTGCCTGCAGCCTCGACTGCTCTAATGAGACAAATAAATGAATTTAGTGTTGCCATATACGGCTCCTGAACGCTTATTATCTGGATTATTGTTGAACTCTTATGAATGAGGGAGAGAAAAAAATGCCGAATTGGAAGGGGGCATGATTGGCTGATGTTACATATGTCCTTGATTACCTTCCTTCTGCTTTTATTCTAATAAGTGGCATTCTTTGTACTCCCTGGGACAGCTAGACAGTCTGACACACGATGAGAATAAATATTGCATGTGGTAGACATTAAGCTGTCATCCTGGAAAAAAAGAAGAGATGGAGAAATCCGTGAGATGTTCTTCGCCGCTACACTTTGCCTGCTCTTGTCACAATTGTCACATCTTGATGACTCCCCCCACTATACCCAAGCCCCCTTATTTTCTCTCGCCCAGTCAACTGCTGTGAATGACAGCATGGATACCCCATATAGAGAATTATTTTGGGTAATGTAAAATGTACTCCTCCGGGTTAGAGTTTGAATTTCTGATGTTTGCGTATTTTTTATTCATACGCATCTCCCAAATAGCCTTAAACAAGGCCATAGCTTTGATATCGTCCCGACGATGATGGTAAAGACAAATTTTTTTTAAATGTAAGAATTTAATGGGTGTACTTATCAAAGAAAAAGAAAGTTGTTCAAAAAAGCTTGTTACCAGCACACCCTCAAGGTTTGTTTGAGGTATGATGTGAGATGATGCTCTTAATTAAAGCTGCTCCCATTGTGCCT
Organism: Micropterus dolomieu; assembly: GCF_021292245.1. Classification (NCBI taxonomy): domain Eukaryota; kingdom Metazoa; phylum Chordata; class Actinopteri; order Centrarchiformes; family Centrarchidae; genus Micropterus; species Micropterus dolomieu. The sequence continues at coordinate 13,807,217 of NC_060156.1, read as the reverse complement.
GCACTGGGTTCTGTTTCCACCAGCCCATGATTGCTTTGAAGGCGGAAAGAAGTTGACAATATTGGAGATTGTGTGTGTGTGTGTGTGCGTGTGTGTGTGTGTGTGTGTGTGCGTGCGCATGCGTGCGTGTGTGTCAGATCTCCTTCCTTGAAAATGCCATTCCATCCGGCCATGGCCACAGGGAGCAGAGAGCGTCTGCACTCTTGTCGCTCAGGAGCTCACCACTGGGAGGATGAAAAGCATCCCACAGAGCCGCTGACTTCCCAGCCTCAAAAGCCACCATGAGCTCATACCTCTCATATGTGTCTCCCTTCACAGAGGAAGGAAAGGGGAGGGGGTTAGTAGACGCTGTGTGCTGCAGCATCCTAACCCCCTAGTATGCTCGTCCCTGCAACTTGGGACCATCAAAACAGAGGGGAACCTGGGGTTATTACTTGATGAGTCTGTGCCTGGCATGCAATACAGCAGCTGCTGAGATATGTGAAACAGCTCAGTAACACATAACGGCCGGTGTACCCAGGTTCAGGTGCTGCGCCCTCCATCTGTGGGTGTGTCAGTGATGAAGATGCGGTAGTGGATTACTCTTCAGGTCTGTCAGCATTCAATTGCATCTGAAAGGAGCACTCAAACTGGAGATGATGGCCCACCTTTTACAGGCTTAACTGGGTAAGCACTCCTAATAAAGCCAACCTGTATGAATGTATGTCAGACACAGTCCCAGGTCATTGTCTCAGGTAGCTGCCCCTGTACTTTCAAAACTCCCATTGTTTCTCTCTCCTGAGCCATTTAAGCAGATCAAAGCTCTGACAAAGCCCAGGGAAGCCCCAGGCATGTGGAAACACAGGAATTATCCCCCCCTCAGGATTCCCAGACAAAAAGACAAATAGACTAGGCCCAGAGGGTGGTCCCCTGAGGGACATCTCCATTCAAAGCCAGCCTGTTGTGGAAGTACCAATTGTTTTTTGTCATTTCACAATATATTGTGCTTTAAATAAGATGTATTGTAAATACAACAGGCATCAAATCTAAATCTTAGAACAACACGACATGTTTTTCTAGATGTAAGATAAACAGATATTGATTCATATCGCCTTGTTTTTATCAGTTAGAATATCATGTTTTAGATTTGTAAAAGTTTAATAAGAGCACGTATTTTCCTCCTTGAATTGAGGGCAGCAGGGAAAGCACAAACATGGCTTGTTCCTTAGCTTTGTTTGAGCCTTCAAGCTGGTGAATGATTAGCAGAAATAATGTCCCTGTCACCCTTAATCACATTAAAACGTGGTTAACATTTAATTTTTCCCACTTGATATGCAAAAATTTCCACTTGATTTGCAGCAAAGGCCATTGGAATTCCATTATAAAAAGAATAAAAATTTCAGGCATCATTTGTTCAGAGAGGGATATCAAGACCAGAAAGTGCTGAATCTTTCTATTAACTGAGCAGTGAGAGATGGCACAGCAATGCTGGGACATAATGGGAGACTGACAAGACACAGACACACACACACATCCGCGATCTTTCTCAGTGGATTTCTTTTTGTGTAGCTTAGACTTGTAAAACCTTTTCAAAGACTTCTACGACAAAGAATTTTATTATTTGTATTATGGAAATTCACACATCCACATAGAATATTTACAATTTTCTCGAAAAGATGTGGATGATAAGCAGAAAAGAAATTATCCAACAAACATGATACAGCCCCTGACAGATACTGATACGATGCCATTATGCTTAACTGTTAACAGACCCTGATGCACAAAAAACATGATTCCTGTAAACGCTTTGATTTTCATGAACACCTTCTTTAATTTTGAATTTCATGAATGAACAAAGACAATACAATAATCTTGCAGCATGTTTCAAATAAATATTTTCTCCAATTTACACATCCACATAACATTACACACAAATAATTGGAAAGGACATAAATACAAATTTCAAAGTGGCATGGGTAGACAGCGTCAAAGTTGACAGAATTGGTTTTGGGAGTCATGTTGACGGAGCACCAAAGCTCTTAATTGACAGTGCTTTGTTTCCGGAGTTGAGGGAAGGGGGTGTTTCATGTTCCTGTGGCAAGGTGTTTGTCTGGTCCTGTGTCACTCAGTGCAAGGACCCAGAGACCCCCGTGCTCATTTGCAGCTCACGTTCTCCGTCTCCGGCTTCACATTATTAAAATCATCCCTCAGCCTTCTACCAAGAGCCTCTTTGTTACTTGGCTGGCTTGGCTCAGCTCTGTCAAGTCTTCACCAATTACAGTCTCAGGTACAATGGTCTATTCAAAGGATCACAGCCCTTGACTGGTGTGGAGAGAGTGATTTGTGAATCATTATTCAGCCGCCTGTAGAGTATGCAATACCTGAGGAATGCAAATAACATGCCACCAAATAGACAGCTGTGCTGCTAAAAGTGACAAACTACATCTGTTATTATCTCAGATTGGATTTTTTCCCCTCTTGGAGTGCTCGCCATCTCCTGTGTTTCCAGGTTTTCAGCTTTGACTAAATGTGTTTTATTTTTCTGTCTTTTTATTGGTGAGACATTGGCGACTACCTCATTGTGCTGGCAGTCAAACGTCATATCTGCATCCATAGTGCGAACAGAAAGGGAAATATTAGGTTGCGGCTCTTAATAGATGTGCATCTGAACAGACGGACACACTGGCATATGAGCCATTTCAAATTTACCCTGTAGTATTATTCTAGCTTGTTGGGAAAAACATCCAATCAAAGCAAAACTGTGCCCTTCCTGCGCCCGTTACCCTGATATATATTGTATATTGATAATCATTAGATAGGAGCAGTGATATGGTGCTGTAGATGATAAAGCGGTGACATTGTTATTGGAATAGATGTGGTATTGAGGTGGTCGGTCCCTCCCAGTCTTTGATTCTTATGGGCTTTAAACAGGAAACTAGGATTACAGATAATGACAGGGACCCCTTAGAATCAATCCAGCCCAGGAGCTCTGTCAGGGCCGCCGTGTGAAAATGGATTTGTGTGATGCTGTTCTTTGAGACCTGTCCAATCCCAGCCTGAGAGCTTGTGGGGCTAATCTCATAATTGCTCTAACCCCCTTGTATTGTTCTGACTGAGGGTTACTATTAAGTGTGAGGATATCTTTGTCCTGCAATGTCAGGTGTCCTACTGGACTGGAAGACCAACAGAGAAGGGTGGTAAAGAGAAAGACAAAGACACATATGAGTAAGGAAACAGGCTTTATGGTGAATGTTTAGTTTGGAAGAATAAACTTTACATGACTTTTAAAGTGGAAAAAATAGTGTAATAATATTGTGTGTTTTGAACTGGATGGAAAGTAACTAAGCACATTTACTCTATTATAGTACTTATGTGTACTTGATTATTTCCATTATACTTGGACTCCACTACATTTCAGAGGGAAATATTGTACTTTTTTACTTCACTAGATTTATTTTACACCTACAGTTACTATTTAAAGATGATCAATGGTGGATGAAGTACACAAATCCTGTACTTGATTAAAAGTACAAATGCCCTTGTATAATAATACACGAAAAGTAGAAGTCTTCATTTTAAATTTCTACTTGAGTCAAAGTACAAATCTACCTGCTTTTAAATAAAGTATCAAAAGTACTATTAGAATGGCTATGTTTGTCAGGGCCAAACGATCATCAAGACAGTTACCAATTAAATTTCTGTCATTCACCTAATCGTTTCAGCTGTAGACTACTTGTATAAATTGTTGGGTCAATTATTTTTTAAAATCTTCATATTTTTTGTGTGTAAAAAATTTATTTGTAAATTAACTAGTAACTGAAGCTGTCTGATAAATGTAGTGGAGTAAAAAGAAGAGATGGAGAAAAAGAAGTGGAGTAGAAGTAGAAAGTGGCATGAAACGAAAATACACAAGTACAATATATACCTCTATTTTGTACTTAAGTACAGTACTTGAGTAAATTTTGTGCATTAAACACACATATTTCTGTGCTATTGCTATTGGTAAATCTCTGTGAATCGATGCTCTTTTGTATAAGCACATGTCAAATTTTCAGTTGAAAACTTTTATGGAGACAAAGTCAACTCTCTGAAAGAAATGCCACCTTTGGAGTGCAGTTTCCTGCAAACACTCATATGTTCAGCTGCTTTCATGAATATGCATACACCAGCGGATAACACATGCTTTCATGCTAATCAAGTCCTCCAACTAATTTTATGGCTTCTGATTTTTTACCAGGTTGGTGAAAATCAAGGAGTGGGTGGACAGTCATGATCCCGGAGCTTTGGTCATCCCCTTCAGCGGTGGCCTGGAGAGCCAGCTACAGGACAAGAGTGAAGAAGAGAGGAAGAAGTACTGCACAGAGCACAAGACGCAGAGGTTAATTAGCATTCAGTCTCCCCACACTTTATTATCAGCTGTGTCCTCCATGCACTCCTTTAATTGCATGTGCTGATAGAATAATAAATGGCAGAGTAATTACCATTATAAAGCAAAGGATCCCTCTTCTTACTGAACAACTCAGTCAAAGGGTTTTCCTCTAAATTAAGTTTTTAACTGTCATCTGTCATCTGTAGGTATAATTATAACTTGGGCATTTTGGGTTTATTGTTCTCCTGTGAAAACCTTTATGGAGAGAAAAATTGTGACAGCAGATTTTTTTTCCCCTCTTGGTGCAGAACGAGGCATCGGGTTGAATTCTTAAAAATGCTAAATGAGTCTTCAAGCTTTCTAATTAATCAAGGGAACCATTGGAGAGTTGAATGTCTTATGTGAAATGAAGTGACCAATCTTATTCACTTAATGAGTTTATATTGGAATGAATGGGGCCTTGCCACTGAAGTGAACTTTGTCTAGGCATCAGTGGCAATAAATAATACTTAAACAGTTCAGACCCCTCGATTCAAACTGAAATTTTTGTCCACCAGTGCTCTGAGCAAGATCATCAAGGCAGGCTACGCAGCCCTGCAGCTGGAGTACTTCTTCACTGCTGGACCTGATGAGGTCCGTGCATGGACCATACGGGTAAGAGCCAGCTGCCTGCTGTGCACATACATGTGAGTGTGTGTACCAGACACGCACACACACACACACACACACACACACACACACACACACACACACACACACACACACTGAGACATACACACAAACGAATACACACAGTGCCCCACGTTCCACCCTGCTGGCACCCTCACTGATATCACACACTTTCAACTTTGTCATGGTTGTGCTTTAGCTAGTCATTACAGGCCAAGGATAACTTCAATTACTGGTGAGCTGCTGAACAGTGAAAGTGGGGGCTACATTGATTGAGGAGGGCAACAATTGATTTTGCCCATTACGTCCATGAGAATGTTTCCATCCTGTGCAGATCTGGCTGCCCTCCTCCTGCCGCTGGAGATAAGGAGCCTGTGCATTGTGCCTGCCTAATCTGTGTGACGGAGGTTGTCTGTGCCAAAATTGATGTCGCTTTTCATTCGACTGTTTGTGGGCCTTGCTGGGAGCTCCTCCTCCTCTGTGCGTCTCAGTTTACAGAGCCCGGCTCGCCAAGAGCTTTGTGCAATGGGATCGCAGGATTTACATCAGTACAGATGTTGGCTTTGCATGCTGGTATTGTGTAAATATTCTTTCTTTTTTTTCTTGAGCAAATTGAAGGATTGAGTGCAGAAATAAAAGGGTATTTCACTGGTCAGGAGTTATATATATATTATAATTTCTATTATAAGTTCATGTAGGTGGTTTAAATTTAAGTAACTTTTTGAAAACTCAAGATTTGGGTTGTATCCTGTCACACTTAATCATATCAATTCTTCCATCCCATCAGAGATTTCAAGGGATTGCAATTTTAAAGAATTGCAATTTTCCACAATGGCATCTATTTAAAGAATCGCCAAGCAGATCATTAAAGTTTTGTTCCCTGAATGTCAGCTATGTCAGTTTACACATTTTGATGACAAAGAATCTGGAAATTTTCTATGTTGTCTTTGTTCAGTATCCTTGTTGAATAGAATGCTATATTATATTTATTTGGAAGCAAAAATCTCATGTTGTGTGTACACATTATACATGTCTATGTCTATGTGTGTATATATGTATATATATATATATAACCCCCTGACAAATATTCACATTTTGATCATAAATTTATGGATAATTTTTCCACTTTTTCCTTACATAATGATTTTATTGCTGTACTTCACATGAATATCAAACGTATATGTAAAGAACAGCTACCTTCACATGACTAATTTAAATATGATTTGGTATTAATATTAAATGTGTTTTTGCAAATTAGATGAAACATGTCCACACATGTTTGCAACCAGGAAAATGTTTGCGGTGGCATCTCAGACATGTGCAACCCAGAGGGGAAGCTGAGCTCACTTCCATTTTCTCTTCTTTTTTTGTTTGTTTTTACACAGGACACATTACATTTTAGTCAGATGACATCACCGAGTTTAGGTGCATACTCGTCTCAGCTTGACTGATGTCCTTTCTATTTACCAAAAAAAAGTCCTGAAACACTTCAAAGGCATCCTCAAAAACACGCTTGTCCTCCTCCACATAACTGATTACAGCCAGCCTTGATTGTATGTGAGGAGCATTTAGTCAGGTAAGCATCAGTGAGTAACTATATTAAGCCAATACATCTTGCATTGTAAAAACTACACTCAGTAATGTCGTGTTCCTAAGTCCTTTAACATGCTTTATTAGGCAGCCTCGAGGTGACTATTATCTATCAGCCTGCTCTGCATAGCTCTTAACTAGGACAATGTGGATCTCTTGTAATGCTCCGTATGAAAAAAATCCCTCCCTTAATCTATTTTTCTCCAGATAGACAAACCTTGATGCTGATTAATGGTAGTTAAACTCACAAGCACTCTGTCAATGAGATTGCAAAGAGATGGTAATGTATTAGAGTCATTAAATACGCATCATTCTTTTGGCATGAAATATGTTGACCCCAACCTGATTATATACATAATTAAAACTGCTCAACAGTTCCTGAGCACAGAGCTACAGAGCAGAGAGAGAGCAAGCAGGTCGACAGACAGGAGTCATAATGATGCACAGAAGCCACGTCACTTATTTGGGTCATTTGTCATTTCCACCCAGCATTATTTCAGCGCATATAAATTGCACATTTTATCACTCGCCAGTTGTGTCTTAAAGAGGATTCAAGGTGCAAGGAATTTAAAAAACTATTAACTAGTTTTTGTGTTTTGTAAATTGGCATCGGTAATAACTAAATATAAGTTTTGAAGATAAAATCATTCATGTTTATTCAAAATCAATTTAAAGACATCAGAACAGTTCCACATACTCCAGCAGCTCTGCTGTGCTACCACACTGAAATATTATTGAAGGTTTGAAATGAATTTGAATTACCAAACTCTGGTGTGCCAAAATAGTAAGGCCTAATGCAGTGGCCTCTCACTGCAACACTGGGTCTTCTTGCTGTCATGACCAGAGAGCCTGAGCAGCGACCCACAATGAGGCAAGATTGCTTGGACAGAAATCAATACCAACACGAAATGGGAATCAGAAGGCATTGATAGCGGTGCTGGGTCCTTATCGGTGTCCAGGCTGCCCTAGCAGGGCACAGCCGAGTGGAAAGCTATCCAGAAATCAGGACTGAGGCAAGAATACCCCCAACTACAAACACCCCTGAGTGATGCTCACAACACTATCACCCTATCAAACACCATGTCGCTCGCATGCTGTAATCCATCTTCTCCAAAACAATTCATTTGTCCTCTCTTTTCCTTCCCTGTGACAGAAAGGAACTAAGGCTCCACAGGCTGCAGGGAAGATCCACACAGACTTTGAGAAGGGCTTCATTATGGCGGAAGTAATGAAATTCCAGGATTTTAAAGAGGAAGGCAGCGAGAGTGCTGTCAAGGTGAGCAGTCAGGGTGCCAGAGGATGAGGGGAAGTCTCCTGTGATCAGTGGAGCTGACAGTCGCCACACAGCTCCTACTGCAAACTGCTCTTCACCTTTACTCAGGGGAAGAAATTACTGCACACACTCCAGCACCACTCCTGACAAGCCAACTGATTCTGGCTCTAAACACTGCCATTCTGCTCCAGCTGTGCATATCTTTATCACAATGTGTCTTAACTGGCTGATGGTAGTTCTTCCTCGTGGCTCAGCACAGTCACTCAGAGGTAGCACTTCTTCACCTCACCAGGCGTTTATCAGATCTATAGAGTGCACTGTTAGCTCAGAGCTCTCTGTTGCCAATTCCCCAAGCCACCATAGGCGTGAGACAGTGATATAAAGCGGCAAGTTAAATAAAGTGTGAAATTCCTCAAATAAGTACTGTGTCATGGATCGGTTGCGCAGAAATACAACTTGCATATCTTGTTTTTATTATGGCCGGTGTTTGTTTTGACCTTTTAACTGGGGTGTGGGGTGTGCACACTCCTGTCAAATGTAATAATTGATTTCATGGTGAACTTGTGGAGACAATAACTGGGCACCAACTAAGGAGGGACAACATGCTTCAAAATGCTTTCCTACTACAGGTATTGTTTTTAGGTTTGGCATTTATTTAGTTTCATTTTGGCAAACTGTCATTCAGCAGTTGAAGGTACAGATTTAATATTTAGTTAATTAACGCTGTGGGATGCAAGATTCTCTTTTTTAACACTTCATGTCTGCTTAGACACATTTGTAAATGTAATTCTCAGTTAATTAAATTAAAGCAGAAGGGACTCTAACCTAACTATGTGTGACATTTGTGAGCTGCAGCTGTAAGCCATGCTGTTACTATCCCACTATCACCACCATCAACTCCATGTGCCCACTTACAGACTCAACTAATGTAATTATGGTGACACACAGGGACCTGCAGGGACCAGTGTGAAAAGGAAGCACTATGAAAACATTTAAATCTCTTTACTATTCAAGCCTTTTTTAAATACGTATTTAATATTTAATGCAGCGGCAGTGTATTGTCCACACCCTTCATAAGCTGCAAACAGAGGGTGAAATGTGTGGGTCTCTGGGGAGTTTTCACCATTGTTATCCAAGGTTGAGATCTGAGTGTCAGCTCCTTACTGCATGCTCTCTTACTAATCCCTCCTTGGGCCTCATAAGAACATGGAGCATTTTTGACTGTGGCATTAAGGTCTGTGCTATTTAATGCCAGTTGTGGGAATAGGCTGTCTGAATAGGGCCAGTGTACGGGGATATCACATTATTAGTAATCATATCTGCTTAAGCCAAGCTTGCTGCTCCAGATGGCTGCTTTCAAGTGCAAATGAACCAGTTAGACGTGTCTGGTTTAATACATACTCAGGAATCACAAATAGCCATTGATTTTTTTCCTGTCTCCCTCTCCATCCAGTGTTTCTGGTGGTATTGAGCTTGGATTAAATGGTCTCCTGAGCCTTTAAAGGGACATTGATTCTTCTAATTAATTGTGCGCTGTGCAGAACCAGAATGCATAAACCTGTCCATATTAGCACTTCAAGTCAATTATTTTGAGTTTGCCGGGAAGGAGAACAAACACTTACTGTATACAAAAGAAATGTTAGAACTTATTTTGTTTCCTTGAGAAGTTTGATAGTGCTGTAATCAAAGACTTATTAACATTTTGTGCTTGTGCACATGAAACTGAAATGAGCAGAAGAGAGGATTATTCACTCAGTGGGAATTCAGGCACCCCTCGAACAAAACATGGATGCAAGTGTGTGTGTGTGTGTGTGTGTGTGTGTGTGTGTGTGTGAGAGAGAGAGAGAGAGAGAGAGAGAGAGAGAGAGAGAGAGGGAGAGAATATGACATCTGCAATTAGAGTAAAGTTAATATACCTGATAACATGGATTGGACACTAATCCTGAACTATTATTTTCTATTATTATTTACAATGTACACTGATATTATGTATGTGTTGTACCGATGAATGAAAGTAGCTAATAGCTAAAGTATGTGACAGTCCATTACACAATATTTTGTTAATATTTTTTAATGTTAATTTTGGTTTTCCTTTGTTATCTTACAGGCAGCAGGAAAATACAGACAACAAGGAAGAAACTACACTGTTGAAGATGGAGACATCATCTTTTTCAAATTCAATGCACCAAATGCACCAAAGAAAAAGTGACACAATAACGATCTGTTTGTTTACATAACTGACTGTGCTTGTTACTCCTTTTTTTTCTTTCTTTGGCTTGACACCCAATGCCACACTCTTACTTTCTCCCCCCCTCTCTGTACCAAAGCACAGGGTCAGTAAACTCTGACAGCTTTGCTATTTAAGATCAGGTTCGGCCCCCACTCCAAATTGTAGCAGCATTTGAAGGAGCATATTACTCTCCAGATACTTCATTAATCTCCATCACGGGTGCCAGCCCTGACACAGCTGACAGCGGGGACAATGCCACCTGCTCCTCTCCCCCTTCAGCAGATAATGCATGTTTTACAGTAGCCCAGATGTCTACACTCAATAAAACATTGGACAAAACCAGTCTGTGTGTGTTTTGGGATGTCTGTATTGAGTGGGAAGCTGCATGGGGATGGTGATAGCGGTCCTGCCGACCACTGATTAGAGAATTAAAAGACACAGCTGACATTGACTGTAGCAGAGAGGCGACAATTATAATTAAATCTGCTAAGTGATGCTGAATTTAGAAGGGCACTTGCAGGATGCATGCGTTTTGGCCAAAATAACTGGTCAGTTTAAATTATTGTTTGTAAAGTGATTGAGTTAACCTTTCATTTACAATTTTTATTTGATTTATGATTGATTAATAGTGTCTTCTCCTTCACTGTTCTTACAGTTCTCTGCGGCAATCCTCAAATATTGACAAAAATTGTATTTGTTATGTTTACAGTTCCTTTCTTCTTGCAATGAGGGCAAATACACCCCTACAAAAAATAAATAAAATAAATATTCATTCAATCAAGTTTTTTCACAAAAAAAAGTCCACATTTTATAATATTCTGTATGGTATGAAAATAAAGGTTGACACAATCCGCAAGCACAACCAGAAAACGATTCCTTTTGTCTGAAGTAGTGTTTTTCTCGCCCCTATACTTTGTGTGTAAGTGTTTGTGAAGCGTTTATGCTGATGGGATTGTATGGTTGCAGCCGCAGTGCTCCACAGTAAGATTGTGTTCTCCGTGGGAGTCCGAACAAAGAGCTGTAGATCAGCAGTGCTTTGCTGAATATCTTGTAACCATTAAGACTGCCGAGAACAAAATGGCCTTTTGATGGGAACAAAAAGATTGAATAAAAATGGTCATTTTACAGAGATAGTATTGCATATCCAAGTTTTGGATACGATGTTTCACGGAGCCGAGCCTGTGCTAGCACTACAAAGCACAGTGTTTGTCATGGAAATAAGGTGGATTATAGTCTTTAAGGTCTGAGATCAGTGGCAAAATATAGGATAGTGTTGTGGTTAGATGGAATGAAAGACAGATGAACATGTGTATAAAATAACACTAAGCTTACTTTGCTTGGTAACTTTAGTATTAACCACTGATTTTAATCACTCATCGATATTTCATGCAGCAGAACAAGAAAGTCGTTGTCACAGGTCTCATATATGCTGTCTTCTATACAACAACAGGTTTTCGGTTCAATGTTTTCTAAGTGAAACCATACAAAACCTCTGGAGAACACAATGGGGGCTTGAGACAAAACAGTTTTAGCATTCCTCTCGGGGTGGTGGTGGTGTTGGCCAACTTAAACCCCGCTTAGATGATTATTCATCTGCTGTAGTTTTGAGGCTCAGGGGCTGACGAGTTGTTCCCAGTGGTCTGGGTCATAGAGTATTTTGTTTTTCATAAAGTGACAATAAATCTTTTCAGAGCGAGTAATAAAGCTATTTAGAATCATGTCAATGTTGTATAGGAACAAAACAACTTAACATAGTCGTCGTGTTCTGTAAGTATATCCTCAATGCGCCTGTTTCGGGGTATGATACTAAACATTTAGCTGTCACAGGAGAGGCAAGAATTAATGAATTATAAACTCATTGGGTGTCCTTTCTATCCTGACACCATGGAACACAGTTTAAAGTAGTCATGCAAACATAACCACTGGTTGGTGCATGATGAAAACAATATGCATGCAAGTATTCAGAAACAGAAACATGATCAGGTGACGTGAGTGGCTTGTAAAAGCAGTCTAACTGGTATAACCTCTAAGAAATAAAAACAAGGCCAGAAATGTGGCAGATTCTCTCGTGGTACAAATGTTCTGTCAGCACCATCAATCAAGCGGTGCCACTCTGCCTCGAGGCAAACCACAGTGGCATCAAACCAAGGATGGCACAGAGTGGAAAGCTCGCTTTTAAACACACACCCAAGAAAGCAGACCACGGACTGCTGTTGTAAATCACATGCACCCCAAAGACCTTTTGAAGAATTAAAAAGAAGGAATGTGTGAGTTATAACAAATAAACATATAAATAACTATGGCATATTTCAGAGCAGTTACTATGCACAAGGGATTATGTTGGTAAATTCAATGGTTATTATAAACCTTTTGTATCATATCATTACAGAGAGGAAATTATCTCTATTCTGGATGACAATGAAAGTATTGCCATGTTGTAATTACTGCTATTGTGTGACTTCTCTGTCTGACACATGCACTGTAAACTGTACATAGAATAGACATGGAATCAATATAGAATTGGAATATAACATTTCATGGTTATTAATGACTTTATGCAGTGATTTCCTCTGATTCCTGCAGTACTATCACGATACAAGGTGGTGCTTTGATTTATTGCTTTATTTATTGAGTGATAAAGAGCTGGCAGTATTATGTTGAGTGAAAAGAATGCCAAAAACAGCTCCGGGGAGTCTCAGAAAGGAGTGTTTAAATCATAACCTAAGGTTGACAAATTGAGTTTCTCGTTTGCATCTGCTCTTGTAATTGTATATATCTGAACTATAAAATATAATATACTAATAATGTTTAGTTTTAGATGAGATTTTCAGAAATTTGTAAATTCAACAATATGTTATATTACAGAGGTCATAGCTAAAGGCTGCGTTGTACTGTACTACGTTATATTGAGATGTTTCTAATAAGTTGTCCTCCCTATTTACATACACGAATATTAGAAACGCCTCTGAATGTAATGAAGTCCAGTACACCATGACCACTAACTTCGACCTCGCTAAAAAATGTAATTGAATGAACACATCTATGACAGTGCATGACAAAAACAGAACATTGTAGGGATCATAAAAGTAGACTTTATGAACAGTTGTATTGGATTGCATTAAATTGTAATAATGTCTACTCAACAGACACACACAAACCTCATTTGTACATAGAGAAACATATTATCGACCATATGGATTCAGGTCACTTCCCACACACTTGACCTACCAACCAGACCTCAACCCCTTTACACATTTCTCAGAAACAATTCTTCTATGTACAGATTCTGTGTGTTTGTTGTCTAATTGTTGTTTATGTATATACATATTCATATTTCCATCCCTCTTACCTTTGTCTGCTTAACTTTGTTTAACCTTGTTGTCTTTGATCATTTTTGTATCATGAGAGCTTCTGAAACCAGAGTCAAGATCACTTGTACATGTCAGCTTGGCCAAGTTGATTCTGTTACTAAATGCACTTCAGTATCCTGTATGAACGATTTTGAACTTCCACACTAAAACTATCATAACAACCTTTCATGCAGCTGCCTTTGACTCAGCTGTTACTGTATGTAACAGATAACTCTCAGTTCCTCTGACAAAGACCAGTATGACTGTTCCTGTCTCAGGTGCTTGTCTATAACACACTTTTGTTATTCCATCCACACCTCTCCATGCTGCACCAGTTTCAATTCTATCTCTCTGCTCCCATTTACAGTGTCCCACAAGGTGCCTCCAGCAGGGCAGTTTCTCTCTGCGGGGTCACTGTCTCTTGGACTGGCCTTCATGAAAACAACTGTCAGTATGTTAATATGAAACAATATGACAGTAACTCGTCTTATCTTTCACAGTTTTGTACTGTGCCACAACAACAATGTCCACTCCTAGAAGACAGTGAAAAGAGACTTTTGCATTGAAAAAGCTTGGATTACTATTTCAAATCATTTATTCTGTGAAGATTTTTTTTTTTTTAAATGAATGCATCCTAATTTGTATCATATTTCCCGACAATACTTAATGAAAGCTGAAAGCTAGAGGGTCTGTTATGTTGCAGTTATATCTATCACACTGAATGCTTATAAATGTTCCAAAACTCCCACTGGGTAATTGCTCCACAGACTTCACAGATTCCACTCATGAGGTAAATACAAGGTCTGTCAATAGAATTGTATTTCTTTTGTTTGCAACTTGAGAGAACACTCACAGGTCTAAAGACAAAAACCACGGCAGTTATGTGTCCCGTGTAAGCCACTGCGTCCACCAGGGTGTTGCATTTGTGCTGCTTTTAGGATATTTGACTTTTCCCTTTAACTTGGAGGTCTTTGTAGAAATTGTTGATACGTTTCCAAGGACTCCTGAAGTAAGACAGACATAGCTGTAAGGTTTTTCTAAAGCTGTTTCCATTGGCCTGTGTTTACCTGACACTTGGATTGACAGCAGAGTGATTGGAAATATCCACCATTCACTGCCGTGAGCTCCTGAGTGCACGGAAAGTGCTTTTGTAGTCTGGCTGTAATGGGCCAAGTTTGAATTGAAGGTTGAGAGAAATAGCCTCACTGCGGTCGCGCACTGTGAGGAACTGACACACCACAAATAATACCCAGAAGTGGGGTCCTGATAGCATCACAGGCATAGAGCAGGTACAATAGCATGCAGGCTCTCATTTCAATGCACTTTCACAATGTTGTACTGTGCACAATCAGATGGAGGGGAAGAAATCCAGTCAAAAACAAACTCAGTTTGTGTCTCGACGATTGTGCCCTCAACACAAAAGACATCTTAAGACTCAATTGCTGATCACTTTCTTATTCACAAGTAACAAAGTGCCACTATTAGTTTGCAAAAACACACAAGAACGAACAGAATCCAGATCCATCACAGAGTCAGAATTTCATGTATCAGCACCATAAACAGAGCTACGCTGACTCTCTCACTTGATCTGTTATTTGGCATGACTTGAACAATCAACAATTACTACTGTTTCTTTGTCAGTGTCATTATAATCTATCTAATCTCTATCAGTTACGTTCATTCAGTCAAAGCAGGCCACTGATCATTTTTAAGGCCACAGCAATCCTCTGAGTTATATTACCTTACATACTGTAATAATTATTAAAATCAGCTCTACGCAGTGAGGTATGCAGATTTAAAATTTGGGAAAAAGAGAGCACTGGTATTTGATCCCCGAGGTTTGGTGCATTAAATCTGAAATTATTTATCTACTTGGAATTTAGACCTTTTGTGTTTTTATGTTCAGTCACAACTCCTGACGTACACATCGGCAAAAAGGAGTTATGCTAAAAACTTCGGTCTGTCATAATCATTTGGGGACAATTTGAAACTGTGCGTAACATTCTTCTGATTAATATTGTAATACTTACTTACTTAAAAATGCATTTTACAGACACATAAGTTGAAATACGTTGTGAAAATGGGGGGCATAAGGAATTGGGCTCTTCTATGAGGTTTACTGATGATGTCAGAGGTGTTGTTGACCTGTGGGACCAAGTCATTATCTGACAGCTGGCAGGACATTTAGGGGACTGCTGATTGAGACTCCTGGGCTTTAGCTAGGATGAGTTAAATGTATAAAATGAATCCCATGTACTTGACAAATAATGTGGTTGCACTTCAGTTTGTCCTATATCCACATGGCGTCTACTTACTATTTTGCACAATGTTACAGGCTAATGTATAGTTACTGGTAACAACAATGTAACTACAAGCCTCACTACCATCAACACCAATAGCATCTAAACTGAAAATGCATTAGAAACAGGAAAAGAATCCAACAAAGGATGATTGACATGCCGACGGACAAATAATAACACGGTGTGTGAAACGAATAACCAATCACCTTTATGAAAACGGCGGGATTTCCTGTATGTGACGTAAATACTCCCAGTCAACACTGGAGGCCCCACCCTTTGTGTTACCTACAGCCCGTCAATCAAAATAGAAAAAAATTCTGACAGTTATCACCCATTTCTACGCGTGTACAATCAATTTTATTTGCTGATCATGTCCGGCGACTTGTGACTATCAGGACTCTCCGTTTCACGACTAGTCACGCAATGACTGGTATGTAATATCTATCTTATTCACCCACGTTAGCTAACAAGCTACCACTGGCATCCCGAGGCTAAATTAGCTCGCTAGCAGGCTAACAGAGAAGCCTGTTGGCGATAGTGCTAATCATCGCCGGCTACGTTAGCACTGGTGGCTAACGCTGCGCTTGTTAGCTTAGCAAACTAGGTTAGCTAGTTTAAAGAGACATCTCTAGTTAGCTCTACTTAAATTAATTATCATTACATCGCTGTTTTCTTTATGGTGTTTGGTGCTGGTAGCTGTGGTTGTGACTTTATTGTTAGCTGGTCTACTGCTCTTCACCATAACGTTACAGATGTCAGTCCTCTATGTGAGTATCAGGTTTGTTTAGCTAGCGTTAGCATCGGCTGTTCCCACTCATATGCTTTTTACCACACAGCCCCAGAACAGCCGATGAAATCAGTGGATATGGCTGCCTTGGACGTGGACAGCAGTCAAAGCGACTTTCTGCAGCTGGAGGAAGGCAAGGGCAATCAGGTAAGATTTCCCTCTCGGGATTGTGACTGTCATTATACGTCGTCCCTGCGTTTCCAGCAACTGAGTGCTTCTTACTGAAGTTGGCATATTTCAAACTTTGGGGGGGGGTATTGTCCCCTGATTTGAACCTCTCAGGCAACACTTCCTCTCAGGCTGCTTACAGATCCCGCCTCCTTAGCTAGATTGAAGTGACAGACTGAAAACACAGCAAGACCTAAAAATTGCCTGGGTGTTATCCAAGGTGCTGCCTGGGGGGGTCAACATAGGACAAGAAAGTCCTTTAACCTCCAAACTTCAGATTGTGCTCTTTGGCAATGCGTTGCACTTTCTGTGTGGCCCAGACTAATGGCCACCCACTTTCTTCCTTTTAAACGCGCCTGTTGTGGGTAGGACACTCAGCCATCATCCCTCGACCTACTAGCAACTACCTGCACTAAGGTTGGGTCACCATCGTCAGAGGTGGACAGAGGTGCTGCCGCTGATGTGGTAAGTCAGCACCTCTGCTAGATCCGACACAGCTACAGCAGAAGTGAAGCCTTCAATCACATCTGAGCAAAATTGGTGGTGGGAGTGTAGCTAAGCTTGCACTTGCTTTTTTGGAATTGTAGCCACAGTATCAAAACAAGATCATTGCTTCAACTGGAGTGTTTTTACTAGCTTAACTAATGAAACAGACTCTGAATGGGCACATATGTCATGTAAAAGGTCTTTAGTAGTTAGTAGTTTAGTTGGCGAATGAAGAGGCAGCTTAACCAGGATTTTAATATCTTGTTATTCCAAGTTTTTGTGGACAAGATGGTCTTCACACCATCATTGGCATGTAATTAGTTTATTCATGTACTTTATGTATATCTACATGCAAGTATTCTGGCCAATATGTTGTAGTTGCTAAATTTGTATATTTCAGTGGTAATAAGATTTAATAATAATGATAATTGCATATAAAACAGCACATATTGTATTTCTTGTTGCTTATTTGTATTTTATTCTGGAAGAGTAAGATTGTAGTATGCGATTGGACGACATTCAGGCTAGTAGCAAACTTTTGTGTCTCAGAGAGAGTCTTAATATTTTTCTGTTTCTCCATCAAAATTAAACAAGACCAAAACACTGCTGATAATCTACCAATTTGACAAAAGATATGAAGCAAGGCGCACCACTTAAATGCTTTCACTTTAAAGCAGTTGCAAAAAATGTATTTATAGTACATTAAGACTTCATTACAGCTGTGGTACCAATGCAAAGTAAAGTGTATAAGAAGACTGCGAGGTTTCTGTCTGTCTGTGTTAGCACAGCAAAAGTTTGATACAGTTGACACAAACTCTGGTGCATTTACTAATTTGCTCAGGTTAATTTTGGCTGATAAGAATGCTGTCATTCAATATTCGGTGTTGATCAAGCACCTTCATCAAGAAAGGTAGCGCTGATCACCAGAAAAGATAAATAAAACCTTCAAGCGCAGCTAGGTATAGGTATGTAGTATCGTTGGCTATAAAATGCCCGTCATGGGTCATTGTAGCATTGATGATGCCTTAAGTGAGTTACCTGTCAGACTTTTAGTTGAGACTTCATCGTTACAACTCTTGATTTGTCGTGATTTGTAATGAATTTCAAGGTTCAAGATCCAGCTTTGTTGTCATTATACAATACAGTTGCACAATGAAATGCAGTTGTAGCCCCTTCCGTGCTACACACACCACAGATTCCAGTATTTAGTTAGAATAGAAAAAAACAATAAAATAGGCAATGAATAGAACAAATCATATAAAAGTTGCATAATAGTTGAGTAAGAGCGTTGCTTAAGATAATTCATTAACAGAATGTGCCTAATTTGTTTTATGTCAACCACTTCCTTTCTCAGACATCAGACCCATCTACGCAGCTTACTGGGACTGAGAAATGGGAGGTGTTAACCCCCACAACATCAGCAAAAGATGAATCTGGAATGATACAGATCCAAAGTCAAGGAATATTAACATCAAATGGACAGTATGTTCTTCCTCTCCAGAACTTACAGAGTCAGCCAATCTTTGTGACGTCGGGAACGGACACCTCCTCTGCCAATTCAGTGCCTAACATCCAGTACCAAGTAATTCCTCAGATTCAGACAGCAGATGGACAGCTGAGCTTCTCCACTTCCAGCGTGGATGGAGCGACTCTGACTCAGGATGCCACGGGGCAGATTCAGATCATACCTGATGGTGGCCAGAGTCTCAGTGTGACATCAGCTGCAAATATCCTTAATAACAACCAGAACCTCATGTCACAGACTGGTAATATCCAGCAGATCCAGGGGGTTTCTATTGGCAGCTCCACCTTCAACAGCCAGGGTCAGGTTGTTACTAATGTGCCTGTGAGTTTGCCTGGGAACATTACTTTTGTTCCTATAAACAGTGTGGACTTGGACTCCCTTGGCCTGTCTGGTGCTCAGACTATAGCGACAGGAGTCACTGCTGATGGCCAGCTAATTATGGCGAGTCAGCCCATGGATGGCTCAGAGAGTCTGGCGAAGACAGATAATCACCTCTCGCAGACACTACCAATCAATGACTCGCATGCAAATCCTGAGATATTTGTGCCAACGTCTTCCTCTCAGCTACACATTTCAGCAAATGAATCAGGCCTGATGACACAAGACACATCATTGTCATCAGGGGCTGCAGAGCAAGCTGACTCAAGTTCTGGTCTCCAGGAGGGCTTCATCCAACAGAATCAGGAGCAGAGCGTCCAGGTGTCCTCAGCGCAGCCCATCATCCAGCTGCAGCAGGTGCCTATTCAAACCACCAATGGCCAGGTGATCCAGTCAGTGGCGACAGGCGGGCAGAGCCTGCAAAACGTGCAGCTGATCAACCCGGGAACCTTCATCATCCAAGCCCAGACTGTCACGCCGTCGGGTCAGATACAGTGGCAGACCTTTCAGGTGCAGGGGGTGCAGAACCTGCAGAACCTCCAGCTGCCCACAACGCCACCCCAGCAGATAACCCTGGCACCAGTCCAGACCCTGTCACTGGGTTCAAGCCCAGTCAGCATCAGCACAGGGCAGATACCTAACCTGCAGACTGTGACCATCAACTCAGCGGCCCAACATGAAGGAGACACAGACAACCCTGGAGGTACGGTAGCTTGTTCTGTTATCAGAATATATGTAGCAAAAAGCAGGTTCTTAAAGACGGTGCACGTCCAAGGTAAACCCACAGGAGATTTCACTTTGTTGCCTGATGAGACCTCATCTCATGAATGTGTGTAGAGAGTGTGCTAGATTGCCATCTTTACGACTCTCCTGTTAGGTTGGTTGCACTTTTTTAGGGTGGGATTATTGTTATAGAGTAGAGGTCTGAAGTATAACTCACAACACCTGTGAGGGTGTTCTGGGCTTTAAGGGATTCAAAGTCAAAATAATGATTCTCACGTTGCTTGACTATATTACATACTGTAATAATGTACCATTGTAGTTAGTTTTTATGTTGTTGCATTTATATTTAGAAATACCACTTTGACGTCTTTCAAAAGGGTCCATGTTCAGCAAATTACTTTTAAATTGCCATTCCATACTTAACTACTGCATTTATTACACTACAGTGTTTCTATGCAGTACTACCACATACAGTTAAGGTGAATGAAAGTTTGTTTATGCTTCTCAAAGCAGACAGTCCACGGTGACATACTGTTGAGGGATGTACCTGACAATGTTGTTTTATTGTTAATTAATCAAACTTTTTTCCCCCAATCATTCAATAGGCCTTTTTTTTTACAGAAGACATTTTGACATGTGACAGTAGCAAAAACACAGGTGTAAATCATAAAATGAATGATGCTTCAGTTTCAGCTTCCTGGTATTGCCACACTGCCACGGCTTGCTGGGACACTTGACCAAAACAATCAATTGTGCCCAGCTTTACCTTCTAAGACAAGTCAAAACTTTTGCTCCAGAAAGGGTCTGTATTTTAGTCTGTAAAATTGTGACAAATGCAGATCAGCAGTTGCTTATTTTGAATGTCAAAGAGTTAAAACACAATGTTTCTGAATTAACAATTATATGAACTGGAGAAAAGCAACAAAGCCCTCATATTTTAGAAGCTGTATGCAGTCAAGGATTTGTGTGTTTTAGCTGATAATTTATCTAGACAATTGGTAGTTTTCATTTTAAACATAAATTCAGTGTCCCAGTGAAAAACAGTGTGTGTCCTTAAAGCAGCTTTGTGTTGAATTTTATAGCTATCAAAATATTGTGATGAAGTTTTTGATCAAAGGCTTTCCATCTATTTTCTGCCGTTCATGTGGGCCAAAAAGTCCACAGGGCGTTTAACCAATTATTAAAATTGTCATCATGCGTTTTCTGTCAATCAACTAATTATTTTATCACTATGGTTATCGTGTCGTTTTACTTATGACGTGTGCTGTCATGCTGTCAGACACGCAATAATAAAACACATCTCCACGTGCAAGCTTTTTGGGAGCTTTCCCAGAGCTTGTGTTGATATTAATGTACACATGAATTTCAGACATTCGGATAAAGGAAGAGCCAGACTCTGGAGACTGGCAGTTGAGCACCGACTCTACCCTGAACACAAGTGATCTGTCCCACCTTCACGTCAGGCTGGTGGATGATGAGGATCAGTTGGGCCAGGAGGGCAAGAGGCTGCGCAGAGTGGCGTGTACTTGCCCCAACTGTAAAGAGTCAGGTGGGAGGTGAGTAAACCTGACTGGTGCTTTTCTCTCTGAATCTTCATACTCTGCACAGCTCAGCTTAGAAAATAAACACGTCAGGACCCTAACAGACCGTACCTGTGGTTCTCAGAGGATCCGGCACAGGGAAGAAGAAGCAGCACATCTGCCACATTGCGGGCTGTGGGAAAGTATATGGAAAGACATCGCACCTGCGAGCACACCTGCGCTGGCATTCAGGGGAGCGACCTTTTGTTTGCAGCTGGATGTTCTGTGGAAAGAGGTTCACACGCAGCGACGAGCTGCAGAGACACAGGAGAACACACACAGGTGCCCTTTTCTTGCTCCCTTAGTGTTTGCACATCGGGAAAACATCAGTAAAATCAGTAAAATGTGTTAATTTGTGCCCTGCAAAGTGAATCATGAAAGAAAGGACAGCGTTAGTCCCCCTCTGGATTTACACGTATAATGTCAGGTTAGCATTGAAGACCGTTGTGATAAACACATCCAGATTTCACAAATGTGGTAATTTAAATTTTCCAGTTCAGGGTGGGGTTTAAACCATTCTGCAGTCTAATTTGCAGGATCTGTTAACATCAGATAATATAACAAAAACGTTGCTAGGGATGCTAGTAGAGAGCTCTAGCTTTCAAGAGTTTAGCTTGTTGGTTTTATTTTCATCCAGTGATTCTCCTTTGAATCTGAAAACTCTTGTATCAGCTCATCTAATATGTTTTTACTTCCCTGCAGTCGCCATCTGTCATCATAGTAGTAGCTTATGAGAAATCCAGTCAGCACAGCCTAATGATATACAGTATCTCGTGACATTTACTGCCAGGGTAGACCTTTGAAAGTTGTTGAATTTATAAATCCTGGCCTTATCAGTGGCTCAGAGAAGCCACTTACAGTGCGGGCTAAAGTAGTATCTCATTACGCTATCACCTTAAAGCTCAGATATTATTAGTTAGTGTTCCCAGTTAACTTTGCAAGGGGCTATTCAGTAATTTGAGGTTTGTAATTGGCGATAATTGTAATCGGTCATGTAGTATCAATTTATCATTGATTTCATTCACATTTTTTGTCAGTGACAAGCTGGCATTCAGCAGCTAATTCAACGACAGCACACAATAAAAATCAGTTTAATAAGAATTTAGACTTGTAAAAGGAAGTTGAACTTACATGCCACTTTCTTAAACTTAGCTCCTCACCAATGAAACATATATTCCAGCTATACGGCATGTTTGACCCTCTCAAAATTAGGGCTGCACGATTAATCTAAAAGCAGTCGCGATGTCGTCATGTGCGATTACATAACCGCAAAATGGATGCGATTTAATAAAACAGAAAGTGTCACACACTCTTCTCTGTGTGCGCTGCAGTTTGCTCATTATCCACGCCCACACCGGGCTCTTGCATGTTTCTCTAAAAACAGATAGGCCTACGGGCAATCAGAAAAATTATTCATAAGCAGTCTGCCAATAACTTTTAACAACCTACCGTAACCCCCCTCATTGCCCCGACACTAATAGTTCAAAACATATCCGGACTCGCCACCGGAGCACAGAGAGAAATAGCGGTGCTCCGGTGGCTTTGTGACAGAAACAGAGAGACATCGTCAGTAGCTGAAGCGGTAAGATAGAAGAAATAAGGGAGAAGATAAGGAAGGTTTGGGTTTAGCTAGCTGACCATTTTCTGTTAGCTGCATCTTGCTGCTTCAGCTGCTGACGATGTCTCTGTCACAGAGCGACCGAGGCACCAGCATTACTCTGTGCTCCGGTGCCTTTTGTTGTTCAACATGTTCAACTTTTCACAGATCCGACGTGCTTGTCAGTCACTTTTCATCAGACGACAAATCACAGCCCGGATGGAGCAGGATATTTTTAGAAAAGGGCCACAGCAAACTTTCTAATGTTATACAATATGATGATTGACAAGTTACTACGTAGAATTAATAAATTAGAGACCAATAAAATTTCCATTGCACAAGGATTAAATAAATAAAAACAACCCTACAGAAATTAAACAGCTGTAACTGGATTTAATATTCAACTAATGGTAAAATAGTATTCTATTATATGAAATTATAATGAATATAGTAATTAATATATTATTTTTATAGACTACTAACAGTATACCTTTAACTGAACATTATACTCTTTATTTAATGTTATAATATTATATGAATACACTCACACTAGTTCCTCCTCCAGGTTGTGGATAGTGTCACAATGCCAGTGTGCCAATATTTGCTGCTTCTAGTCGCTGCCTCCGTAGAGCAACACGCTCACTTCTGTTCTGTTTTACATCTGTTTTACTAGTTATTGCTATAAATATTGTTTATAGTTTATCTTGTTTAAGCTTACAAATACGCATTTGAAAATGTAAGTATTTTGTGCATTTTCCTTGATAATAAAGCAAGTGGACTTATAGTACCATTTGTTCAATTATAATTGCAATTGCAAATCGCAATATTGTCCACAATAATTGCAGTTTGACTTTTTCTCCAAATCGTGCAACCCTACTCGAAATGTATTCAGCGTCAGACTCTTTATCTTTCGAACTGTATCTTCTCTTTATCTTTCTCTCTGGCAGGAGAGAAGAAGTTTGTCTGCCCAGAATGTTCCAAGCGCTTCATGCGGAGCGACCACCTGGCGAAGCACATTAAAACTCATCAGAACAAAAAAGGCGTGAACTCTGGCAGCGCTGTGGTGGCCTCAATGGAATCCGCAGGGTCCTCAGACAGTATCATCACCACGGCAGGCGGGACCACCCTCATCCTCACCAACATCCAGCAGGGTTCCAGCGACGCCCAGGACATCCTGGCCAACGCAGAGATCCCTCTCCAGCTTGTCACCACGGTGGCGGCCAGTGAAGTCATGGAGTGATTTACACTCCACTTATATGAACTTCTGCAACCTCTCATACTGTATACTCCTACCTGCATTTTTATTCAAGTTTTGAAGAAAAACTAAAATTATAAATATATATATGTATACATATATATATATTTTAACACAGAAAAAGTCAGTCCATGTCCGTACTCAGTTTATACTGAGGAAACCAGTAGTGGAGACTAAAAGAAGATGAAGACATTGCAGTAAACACACAAGGAAATGCCTTATTTTGTACAATATTGTGTCAGTGGAAATGTAGGATGCCATTTTGGTTCGAATCTGCTTATTTTTTGTTGTTTTGTTTTTCACAAAAAATAATTGGTAAGTCGAGCAATTTTCTCCTCGCCTTTTTTTTCTTTTGATGGTATATTCTTAAAATGTCCTTGGTAAGCACGGTTTATTCCTTTTGTGCAAAGACTAAATCTCACAACAGAGATCATTTTATCTAGTTGAAGTAATGCTATTGCTTACGTCCATGCAGATTTATTCATGTCATGTTTTTTTTTTTTTATATTATACATTCTTTTTTCAGCTTTGCTCACACCTACTACATTTTGCAGGTGATAGTCAAAACAATCAAAATTTTGTATTGTTATTCCTGTTGAACATATACTGTTGATATGTTACACATTATTTGCTTATTAAATATTTTGACTGAACAGCTATTTATATTGGGCTTTACATAGAAAATCCATTTGTGATATTGAAAGTCCAGATTATTTCAAATGGCTCCATTAATATGTGATTTAAATGTGTTTTTGTAAAACCTGTTTTACTGGACTTCAAAACAAAACAAAAACATGCATTGTCACATGAAGAAAAAAAGCCATTTACTTGGAGGTAATTGCCAAATTTGACTACAAACTCAGGGTGACTTGTGACTGTGTGATATAGGTAGATTAAATCAACCCTGTAGCTTTTTGGGCCATGGTGGGGGGTTGTTGTGAAGAAATGTTATTTGATGGACCAAAAGCTGAGGTGAATTAAGCTGTCACCATGTTACCTGTGTTCATTGAATCCATGCCAGTTTTTTTCCTTTTGTTTTTTAAGTCACAACCCCTGTTCATGTTAAAGAAACAGAAGCAGAAGTCTTCACCGGTATTTTGCTCCGGTCCTATCACGCAGCTGGAAAATCAGTGTATTCCTGAAAGCGGTACCCTTTTAACAGCACTACTCTCATCATTTTCATCCTGTTGTTAATCTCTTTGTATAAAAATGTTTTGTATACAAAGAAACTGTCCTTTATATTCATTGTCAGCAAATGTACACTGTTTCTCTCTTTGATACTTTTTCTTTAAGTGTGTTGCATTGCCCTGTTCCATATTATGTTGGGTTTTTTTTTTTATTATATCTCTGAACCTCCTCCCCCAAACTGTTGAATCGTTAAATACACATTTACACTGAACAGTGAATTATGGTGGTATAGTTGGTTGATTTTTTTTGTTTGTTTGTTTGTTTGTTTTGTGACATAATGAAAATTATGTGATGTGATCATTTTTCCTAACATGGACATGTTGTCCTCTTCAGGAGACTATAATTTACCCTCTGAGTCAGATGCCATTAAACCATTCAAAGAGCATCTTTATATTATGTACTAAACACTGAAGGTTTATTCTCACTCAGAAAGTTTCTGTATAAATATGTCAATATAACATCAATATAAACTGTTCTGTTACACTTGAATTTCCTTTCATTTTTTGCTTGATTTGAATGAATCAAGGTCATACAATGTCTGCTTTCTGAGGAGCAGCTTGATATGTCATACCAAAAGGAATACCTGTGAGAAAAGTTAGTATTTTTCCATATACTCTCTTTTCAAAGACGTGTCATCCAGCCACGAGGTTCATTCTCCCCCCAGGGCGACTTATACTCCGGGTTAGTAGTCCAGTAGATGTCACTGCAGCCAAGGGAGCAGGACGAGAGGTATGTTTGACCCCTTGACCTTCCTCGTGCAGTGCTGCTAAGATTTAAGACAGAAGTCACTTAGGCCAACAGGAGGTGCAGCCCCTCAATTAACCACAAGTTAATGTCAGACAGAAATGTCAGGAACTTATTCTGCTGCTGGAGAACAAAGTACTGTCTCATGACTGAACAAACCCTACAGAGGCATGAGAGGTAACGGCATCTGGTTGTTTTGTTCATGTTTACTGAATTATTAGGAAAGCCTTTTAAATAAGTCGCTTTGGCTTGCGTTTGTCACAATCATTTACCAGAAATAGTGATCATGTCTTAATATTTTGACATATTGACCTGAAATTTCCAGCGCACAGTAGCACACACATGCAGCATCACTATCTGTACCTCTTACACTAAATGGGACATTTTACTAATTACGTACTGTTATTATATATATTTGACTCAAGACGGCGGCAGAAGGGAGTTATAATGTATTATAGACTACCTGGTTTTAGTGCCTGTGAACATAATTAAAATGGTAGTCTATGAAAAGCTTTATCTGGTAAATCAGAGTGAAAAGCACATGCTTTTTGAGCCTTTGTCAATTTGCTGAAAACGAGTCAGAAAATGTGGCCTACAACGTTAAAAAAGACTTGTCGGTGTTGTCGTTCCTTTCATTTGCATAATTTAATGAATCCAATTCATTGTAATGCAATACCAAGTGCACCAGGAATATAGAATGACAGTTTGAGTTAATGAAATGTGTTAACGGTATCATCATTTACTTGTATGTTAATTAGTCCAATTAATTTCCTCTGCTCGGTAATCTGAATATTGTAATAATCTTTGCTCCCCTGCAGGAATGAAATCTATGATACACAGACCTCTGGGACAATCTGCGTGGAGAATCGTGGTTTTTCCAGTGTGGCAGATTTGACAAACGTGAGTGCCTTGAAATACATTTCAGATCTGAGATTCAAGAATATTTCTGCAGTTCGTGGGGGGGGGGGATTTGTAGACTACTCCTGCACTTGAATATTGTTTGCCAGAAGTTGTGTGTGGTTCAGCTTTTATGATGCAAATCAACACCGCAGTTGGAAATGTATTGAGAAATGGAGGGCGATTGTCCAGTGCCATAGCTGGGATAACTTTGTCTTGCTTGACAAAGTGCCACTGCCTTGTAACAGGAAGAGGTTTCTTCTGGCCGTTGCAGATAAAAGCTGCCATCAGTGGCCGATCCTCCCCAGCAGCTCGGCAGGTTAAAAGAAGAAACAGAGATCGGGTGGCTGCTGAGCGTGACACTGTCCACACTGCCATTTCAGCTGACCACCTGGATTGGAGGCCGACTTTGTCAATAAAGTTGAGGTTAAGTAACACTCTTCTGTTAGCGGTACTTACTTGTGTTTGTCAGCATTTGCCTGTAACAAAATGAGCAGAGCTTTCAACTGTTTTCAGCCCAGTTAATGAATCAGGAGAATCTCCAGCATAAGTTATCACATTAAAAGAAACGCACACACTGATGCAGGACAAGTAAAGCTTCTTGCAGCTTTGATTTGTTGAGGCAAGCATGTCATTACTGCACACTCTTAGTTTCTCATTGTTACATGTGGAGCGAATTTTGCAAAAGACGAATGAAACACAATTGAGTCTTATTTTGGAGAGTAGATGGAAAGCTTTTTCAGTAATGCAGCTTCAGTATTGTGTTTTTGTGACAGACAGGTATAGTTTGAAGCAAGTTGTTTGTGTGTTTTCATTGTAGCAAATAGCTTTGGATCTTCTAGCTGAGTTTCAATAGCTGAGTAATTGTACACGGTGCTCAACTTCTCTTCCAATTCATGTGCAAAATGCATAAATACAATAACTATGCAGAGGCAGAAAAACACTGTAATCATGCAATAACATCTCCAACTGTATGTGTGATAGAATTCAAAATGCTATTGGGATTATAGTTCTTAACCATTGGGATGTAATGTGAACTGTTGGCAGAAATGACTTATTTCATTATACTGTCCCAAATATACACAATACTTCAGCGAGAGGGCCGCTTCTTCCCTATCCCTGCCCAATTTGAACTGTTTTCCCCAGTTGTTCGAAGGATAGGCCTGCAATTTTTTGAAGTGACTATTATTTGCCTTTCTCAAGGAATCAACAACTTGAAAGTACAGTGCAATGAATTGTTAGGCTTCGGCAGCTGCATATTTACTATTTGCAATATGTCTCTTCTATGAAACATCTCAGAGTTTAGAGCATAAAGCCTTTATTTAATTTCCTCTTGGAAGTGAACTGCAAGCCTCTTCCTAAGTGAAAAGCATTTACCATGCTGCTTAATATTTTGTTTACAGCAGGGTGCTAATGGTGTTTTTCTCTTAAACCATTAGGACATTTGAAACAACACAAAGTGTCCCGTGTTTCTGCATTCCTGACACATTCTTGCCCTTGATCAACTGCAGAAGGCAGACAATAGCGCAGATCATTTTCCCCAGGCAGGGAAACACAGCATGGATCAACTCAATAACCTGATATTCCCTCACTACTGAGTGTGGCCAATTTAGCAGAAGGTCAGCGCCTTTTTTTTTTATTCCAGAGACAATTTGGTGACCTCCCTCTGGAGCCCCAGCAGGACCAGCGGAGACAAACAGAATTGTCTAGCTAGAAAGTGCTTGTGTTGACATTGCTTTTAGGTGTGGACTTCTCAAGGTGAACAGACACCTGGTGTGGGACAAGGGGGCTATTATGCAAACCTTACATCCACAGACAGTAGTCGCACGCTTGTGAATTTATTTTTTTATGTATTTTTGGCAATTATTATACAGTGTCACAGTGGATGTTTAAATTTAAAGATGTACACTGGGTAGAAAAGTATGGTATATGTGTGGCTACAAATCATCTTCCATCATCCTTTTATAAGCAGAGGTACCATTCACAGCTTCTAATTAAACACTCTTGTTTCAGGGAAATTATGGTCTGACTATGTTCTATTTCAAGAGGGTGGAATTCTGATTTGATCAATCTTTTAGTATTTTTGTAAAATTTCTCTGTCCTGCTGTTTTGCATTTACTGTATGTAATCCAGGTCCAACTGTGAAAATTGAATAGACAACAACGAGACACCTCCATCAGATTTTCCACATTATGTTCTTCTTTGTACTCATGCACAGTATGTGTCTGTGTTTTGTGAAGAGACAATTGCATAAGATGATGTTGAGATATATGAGAAGATTAGGAGGGATAATTTTTAGCCATTCCTCACAGCAGTCGTCTAGTTTTTCCCGTTGTACGAAATAACTCTTTGTCTTTATTGTGCACCTCAAGGTCAAATGTGACAACAGCTTCAACTTCCTCAGACGTGAGTCGAGGGGGAAAAACCACAAGTGTGGGTGCTCAGTATTTTCTTTTGGTGACAAGAGCTGGCCTTCAGTGTTATTCAGCCCATTGGAAACAATTTCAGATATGAAAGGAGACGTTTTGTATCTGAAAATGTACATTAAATGGTGTCAACAACATCCCGGAGGTCAGAGTATAGTCCCCATGGAGACTGAATCTGGCTGCTGCGCTCAAAGACTCGACACCCCCCTGAGTGGCGGCTCTGTGATGGCTCTCAGTTTCTCTCGTCATGTCCCTGGCAGCTTTGACACAGGTAATATGCATGCAGGCTGACAGTGCCTGGGATGTGCGGTAGAGACAATGATGTACATATCATTTTCCTCCCTGACTGATTGAAGACTGTAATCTGTGCTGGACTTTCTCTCTGATTACACACGTCTCAGGGAGCAAAACAAGGACTCTGAGCTGCCACCGGGCACTGGACTCATCCAGGGCTTTCAGCCTTCAAGAGGACTGAAGTCCGCCTTTAAGGTGAGCTCAATTTTCGTCCCATTTACACTATTGTTACAAGTGTCGGATAGAATGCATCTGGTAGATAGTGGTCAAACAGCAGCTGTCTGAAAATGACACAGAAACAGAGATGTATCTGGCACCCAAGGTCATCCTATTTCCATCTTCTGGCACTGTCATAAATGTGTCCAGCTCCTGTAAAGGCACTCACAAAGAGTGAAACAATATCATACATTCTGCATTGACCGGCATTGTGCTCTGCGCTTACAAAATGCAAAGTGTCTCCTGCAGCTCAACAGGCCAATACTAAACCTGTCCAGCTAGTTCATGCAGACAGAATATGTTGAATAACTCTATTGTTCACTGTACAAAGAAAGTGTTCCACTGTGTTAATAATAAAGCAAACCAGTATTTCAAAGGTTTTTTATTTGCATAACATGTCATGTTTGCTAACAGCGCACTCAGATATTTAACACGCTCTTAACCTGCCTAACCTTGTGAGGTGCACTCGCAGCTTTATGTAAAACCTAAGAGATTTCTCTGTTGACAATAGGTCAATCCTTTACAGAAGTTACCTAGCACATTACAAGGATGGTCTCGGGGGAGAAGTAATGGGTTCTGGGCAATTGACCAACCTGCCATGCTTTACTGCACCTGCACTGAGTTAGAGCTGTCATCATTACCACTTCCTCTAACGTTCCCCCACAGCAACCCAGACACTCCCACTTACAGCGATATTTCACTTTGGTGGAACATTTTCACTTTTTATCATGCATCCCCTCCGTACAAGAGTGTTGAGAGTCCAGCTTTAAGATTTGAAGGAGTAAGGTAACCTCTAACAGGCCTTTGGGGTTCGCACTAAAACATAACGTTTCCAAAGTAGCTCCCAGTCACCGACTATGATTCTGACTTAAACTTTTCAGATTGAGAACCACGCTTGCCAAAAAAGACTAAATCTCGAAGATTAAAGGTTATGAAAGGTGTCTACCCACATTTTCTCTGTGTCAGAATATGAAGAATATGAGGCCAGTCATTTGAATGGCATTTATCCTCTATTTTAGTTGAGTTATTCAAAATGATTGCAGGATTGTACAGTCTGAAAATAATCATTAGGCAGTTCTGTAGGAAGGAGAAAAAAAACTGAATGGTTCATTAAAATGAATCAAAGAAAGGAACAAGCTTCTACATTAGTTAGTTAATCAAGACCTGCTGTTAGCACCTTCAAATTAATTTGTATTTTTTTCATTTTCTCCTTTTTTTCAGTACAATCCTTTAGAAATTGTTGTGTATTTGAATGAGTGCAGCTACACTACACACAGGTCAGGAATCAAGCAGTGGAGGTCACAGACATCTCACACGTACATCTTTCTGATTACAAAGCCATCTGATATCTGGTCTAATAAACGTTTTCAACAAACTTTTATGCTTTAACACAATGTTAAGACCAGTATGGATGAGGTCCATTTGCGTCACCGTGACCAAACAGTTGAAGAAACTTCTCACAATCTGCTTTACTTAAACAGTTCACATTTTGTTGACAAAGTAGTCTCACCATTTAGTAGCTGCTCCAGAGCTTTCCATCATATCACATGATTTTTATCAGCAGATGTAGTGTTGCCCAGTTGTCAGAGTCATCTTGATTAGGTTTGTTATTAGCTAATATCACAAAGTATAGAGGAAGTTGAGAGCAAATCCGTATTATGACTCTGGTAATTCTCACACATTAGAACGTTTGCCCCTTCACTCTACATGTAACAGTTAATCCAAAATAAACAAATTACATCATTGTGATAAAAACATTTAGCATTCATGCTTTCGAAATCACAAATATGAGACATTATCAAGGCCTTAGCATAGCAAGCCTGTAGCAACTTCGCTCTGACTTGCAGATGTGTTTTTTCCCCTCAGTTTTCACTTCCTCCTCCCACACATGTCTTATATCAGTATTTGCCGGATCCAAAACGACCAGCTTTGAAAATGAAGGAGAGGAACTTTACATTGTGCCAGAAAAAGGAATGGAAATTACGGGCAGTGTCAGATAATTGAGCTTGTCGTAAGAGACATGTTAATAACAGACAGAGATGCAGAAGACTTGTCACTCCGTACCCTGGGTGACAGACTCTCTCTGCTGTTGATGAGCTGTTTTAGAGGGGAAATTGTTCCACGCAAACACCATCGTTATTACAAGCTGGCAAGCTGCTCGCTTGTGTACCCAATTCTGCTTGAACTGACAGAATCCAATTGACCGGCACATATTCATGCACTTTATTTTCTTTATTCTCACCAACAATGCAGATAATTACTGCACCAAGTAAAACTGAAAATAGAATTTCACTGTGTCCCAGAAAACAATGCCAGAGCTGTCTCAGCAACATCTCTGCCAAAATGGCTGTGACTGGGAGACCTACTATAAGACAAGCAGCAATCCAATATTACTTGTCAACGTAAAACCTACTGAAACCATATTGGCATTCTCTTCCTTTATAAAGTAGAAATTAAAGTGAAATAACTTGCATTTTCATGTTGTCATTGTCCTCTCTGCAGCAAAGCAAGGCCACATGCAAACCTTTATTCAACAAAGCACTTATAGCTTCATCAGTGCAATTTCTGTTCTGCTATGGCCCAACCTTTTTTTATGGGCCTCTATCTATCCTGTCGTGGGTGAACACATCCGTTTGCTATAAATTACCTGTTTACAATCAGCATTAAAAAATTGTGATCAGTAAGTGCAGCTTTGGGTTACTTATTAGGCAATCAATGGGAAACCGATCATGTGTGCAGAATATCTTTTAACTTTTTAAAACTCCAGTAAGAATTATTTATTATGAATCGGTCACAAACTGGAACTTTTAGGTTCAGACGATGGCCGTGTTCTGTGGGTCACTTACACATGAATAATTCACTATTTTCACATGCATTCATTTCTCATGGAGGTTAATGTGAACAAATCTTATTCTCAGAGGCTTTCATCTTTAGCACTGATGAAATTCAATTGTAATATACTACTTGATGTTTTAATCCAATGTCAGAGTTGTTTGTTGTTTAATTAATTTACCGTTCATAACTGGCCTTTCCATGAAGTATTTTTCAAATGCAGTGTCTGAACTGCCAGGTCACCCCAGCGTTTATTTCTGTAAAATTCACACCTAATGGATGTTTATAGCAGTGTATGTGGTTTTGATATTACAGCTGAATAAAGAGCAGGTTTCAGAGGGCTGCAAAATGTATATGGACTACTAAATGGGCTTATTCGTCTAATGTGACCGAACACAGATTTAGTTTAATGTTAAAAGACATATTTACCCTAAATCTCATGACTGTGTTCCTATCATTAATCCCCTTTGGTGTTAATGCCATCAGCGGAGTAGCAAATGGGACGTTGACTGTGATGGTTGTGCCTTCAGAGGATAGCGCCCATGGCAGGGCAGTAAAGTGTCTCTAAGGGACCAGACCACATCTGCTGAGTTCACGTCCCTCTGCAACCTCTAACACAACTCATTAATGAGGATCTTTTACTGAAGCCATGTCGTTGTGTCATGGTTTTTTTCCCGTTTTTTTTTTACTTTAACTTTGTTGTGAGTCCCACTGTGCAGAGGCTGTGTGGCTGTCATACTAATGTATAGGGACACTCAAGTGCCGCTGTCCAACAAGTCGTCCGTTATCTGAGGGAAATGTGTCCGTCCAGAGGTGAGGGCGGCTTTGTGCTCTCAACCAGGCCACCTCTCAGCCTTTGTGCCAGTAACAAGCTCAGCTCAGGCTCCAGCGAAGCGAGAAATTGTAAACTCTCCGGAGAGGCCCAGTGGAGAGATAAGGGCTTAGTGTTTGCTGGCAATGTGCATGGGGATGAATCTGATACGGCAGAGTCCCACGCCAGAATGGGAGTGATGATACCTCCCCTTCTATGGAGAGTTATGTTTAATCCCCTTCGCCAGTGTATTCACTTGCAAATATTCCTGTCACCATTAATATGTATTAACATCCTTCACACACCGTTCAATACAGATTTATCAGACTCTATTTTTCCCCTTGTGCTCGCCATCATCTCTCTGCTTCTCTTGAACCACCGCTTTTTAAAAGGGGAACAGACCTGAATGTGCTGCTGATGTTCAAGCAGCAAACCTTTGCCTGTAGATACCACAGG
Organism: Micropterus dolomieu; assembly: GCF_021292245.1. Taxonomy (NCBI): domain Eukaryota; kingdom Metazoa; phylum Chordata; class Actinopteri; order Centrarchiformes; family Centrarchidae; genus Micropterus; species Micropterus dolomieu. The sequence goes on along the minus strand of NC_060156.1, from coordinate 13,773,094 downwards.
TTTCAATATAGACACCACTGATGCAGCCACAGCACACAAATCAGATAAAATCCACCAAAATGTATTTGTATAATATAATTAATTTGTTAACATTTTCTAAATATTATACTTCCATATACATCAGTTGCATGAGTAGTGTGACATGGTGTTAGTATTAGCAAAAATTGAGGAAGTGTACCATGCAAATTAGAGTGTAATTAATGTGTTATTTATATTAAGTTGCATGCATAATGCTGCAAGTTCCTTAAGTCTAAAATTAGTCTATGTTCAGAACTACAAATAGACATTAAATTATCTTATATTTAAACTTAATTCCAACATAAAACATGTTTTTGTCAAAAATGTTTACTCATATTCACATTAAAATCATAGGTTTTTATAGCTTATAAAGCCCATTAACTTAATATGTACCTTTACATAGACCTTAACATACACATCTTTTATGCTTACCTGCTATGCATCTCTGTTGCTGTTTTAGATCTCTTTATTCTTACCTGTTGTTTTGTCCCTGCAGAGAAAAATGAGACAAGACATTCCTGCATGATTTGCCTGAAAAATCTATGTTGAATTTCTACCAATCACAAGGTTTTAAAAGTGTTAAATCTTACTCTCTGGTATCTCCAGCCACCTTGTTTAAGGCTTGACACACCACCTCCTGTTATCCCAGTTAATTTAGGTTCAAATGTAAAATTTGTCACTGTTGACATTTGATTATTTTTTTATTTGAATGTAATTCTGAATTACAGTACACAATATAATCTAACAAGATAAAGAATGTCGGATGGGATTTGTGTGAAATTTTGCCTGTGTTTGGTGGTCTAATCCAGACAAAGCCCTGAGAAGCTCATTACAGCCTGGTGAGGCCTTAAGCCTGTGCTGCCTGCATTAAAGCAGCCAAGAACTGTCTGTCAGCTTCCTGGCAGAGCCCAAATCAAGCTGTCAATTACTGGACGTGTTTATGGAAATTACATGTTTGTTAACATGCTGGAAAAATGTGCTCTCGGCTCAAGCAGCATGTGTTCAGAGAAACAATTTTGCTCGGAAATCACCTTTCAAATGGATGAAGGTGATCCTCATCAGATCACAGACATGAGAGGCATTTTAACTCTCCCTTTTCTGATACGTGTGAGGAAAAGCCCAGACAGAAAGAGCCACAACTAACAATCAAAGGTGGAGCCTGTGTACAATGCTACGTTGTAGTTTATTAAGTCATTTCAGTCTTTCTCAGTCTTGTCCTTTGTTCAGCCTCCTTTGTTACTCTTAAAGACGCAAAAGCACAGGTTTGGTAACTAATGCAGCAGTGAAAAGGAGAGGCTTGTTTGAGCTGGAAAAGTATCTCTTACATCCTGGGATCTAGCCATACAAAGTAAACATTATGTTGAACACATTTTATTAAATAAACAAAAGATGAATTAACCATGAGATGGAGCAAACTGCCCTGATTTCTATTTGTGAATATCAAATTATAATTTATGCTAGGCATTTCCTTGTCCATTTAATTTAGCGTATATTGACGTCTTGCAGTTTCCACCTGAAGAATGGTTCTTTTGAAGTAAAGCTTTAAAGAGATTTTGTAACAATGCTGTTTAAAATAGAAGCTACTTCTTCCATTCAGTATAATGCCTCCGATGAGATGTTTATGTCAATTTCCCCGTTGATTTCCCCTCACATAAAGGCCTTGATTTCAGCCTCCCAATAATCATGAAATTGAGCCAATCGACATGCATGTCTCAGATGTCTGTTCGAGCTCATCTTAGACAAGGTAATTTTGTCAGAGCAATTACCATTGTAATGTATTCCAAAGTCAGGCCATTTTCTGCTGCTTAGGTGAGCCGCTGACAGCATGTTTTGATTTTTAAGCAATTGTGCTTTTCACTCCGAGATCACGCCAAGGTCTGCATTTCTCCCTATGTAACAACCCGCCATGATTCCATTATTTCACATTAACATCTAATTACCTCACTCAGACCCGCAGCTATATTGAAAAGCCACTGCGAGTTCTGGGGTTTGACAAAGCTGTAAGTAAGGATGGATTGGGGGGTTGGTGTGTGTTTATGAAGAAGAAACTCTAACTGTAAGACATACCCAATTCCCAGTGGACCCGTATTACCTGTCAGGGATGATGACAATGCCCTGGAGAATGTCACTGTGCAGTGAAACTGTCATCACACAATTACTCTCACCATTACTGGCCCTACATCTCCATGTAATGGCTGTGACACACTTTACAATTCAGATTGTATTCTCAGTCATTGGCACTTAAATGCTGCACTCCGTTTTATGAAAAGATAAAGATCTGTGTAATCTGCCAGAGCTCAACCATCCCTTGAAAGCTTGTCAGGCGGCATTTTGTCGTTCACAAGAAGTTGTCATACCCTGTAGCATCTCCCTTTGTTGGGCTGGTGAAAGTGTCTTTTTGAGTGCACTATTGTGTGCTTGTTGATATGTGCTTGCCTATAGAGCCTGGCTGTGTTTTGGTCCAGTTATCTGTTAGAGTCATCACAAGAGGGACGTGCAGTGTGGTATAGTGTGTAGAGTTCAGCTGTAACTGCAGATCAGCACAGAGCACCAGAAGATCCCTTAATCATGGATCATCAAATTCAGATCCAAACTGGTGGTGCTGTGTTCAGTATGCCGTTCCCTCCTGTTTAGATTTAAACTTTCACCCTGAATACTTGCAGCTCTAAACAATAAGGCTGGAGATATTCTCTGTTTTTGTAATTGTCAACAAATCCCATCAAAAGACCAAAACCAACACTGAGTTAGTCTAAGTAGCAATTCTTTCTGACTTCTCCATACTGTCTTTGGTGGTTAATTAACCCAAACCCATTTGTTCCTACTGAAGATGTAAATATTTAAAAATGACTCACAAATATACAATAAATAAATATTTTTTTAAAAGGCTAAATAATTTCCTGAAACAGCTGGGCACTGTAGTTTTCAGCAAATCTTACCTGATCAGGTGCAAGATGTATATTTTTGGGGGGGCTATTTTCAGTTGCAGATTAATACACACGTGGTGCTCTAGTGAGTGTTTTACACCAGCTGGACAGTGTATGTAAAATCAGTATGTCACCCAGTGTAACAGCGTGGCTCACTATTTTAATATTTTTTGTTTTGTTTTAGAGGAATATGGTACGTATGTCAGAATTCACATCTTACTTTAGTATATCAGACTTTAGCTACACAAACAAATTTCTTTATTTCTTCAGTTCAAATCAGACCTATAGTGTCCCACAAAAAGACAAAAAGATTTGATAAAAGTAAAGAAAACTGCAAGTGTCATCCTATGCTCATACACTTACTCATTTATGGTACTGTACCATATTAGAATTTCAAGTACTTACAGCATGTGGGATGCATAGAAACTTGAACATATTCCACCAAATTTTTGGAAACCTGTATTTCTGATCAGATAGAGGAAGGTCACAAGAGGAGGGCCCGAGGATTTGTTGCGATGGCTTGAGCTGTCTGTGTGATTTGCTGGCTGGAAATGTCTGCTGTTCATCAGCAGTTTGACTCGGACGATGTTGCCCAGCTGATTTCTGTTTGTCATATTTAAATCCCCATACCAACAAATCAGTGAGACAGCGAGGGCTGATTCCATGATGGATCAGTAAAATAACATCAACTCCGTCAACATTCAATCATTTAACCTCCATAGAAAATACAGTCTTTTGTTGCCCCTTTTTATATAGTAGCATCAACTCATTGTTTGTTTTGTTCTTGTCATGGGATTTATAATAATAAGAAACACATAGATTATCACCAGATCTGGGAACAGTCAACTGCACCACCAACTGCAAAAAGCTGCAGCCAACTGCCAGCCTGTGTGAGATAGCAGATTGAGTTTAACAAGCCAGATGGGTTGTAATTGTCTGATCAATCCAATGTTTGTGAGCTTTTATGCCTTTTATTATGGTTTGTTTTCCTTACGTGCTATTTCCTCTGCTGATTTTCCTTCCCTTGGGGAGGTTCTGTGTCAAAAACACTTTAGCTGCCTGACCAGCGTTACTTCTCTCAGGTTGTGGAGTCATATTGTGTGCTGTCTGAGTTGGGCAGCACCTCCCATGAAAATGACTGGAGCAGCATTATCTTCCACGCCTGTCAGCCATGCCGCTTCAGTTTTACTGTTCACCTTTTCAGAGCAGTTGTCTGGCACAGCGCTGTATGATTAAGGCTGCCCTGCTTTCCTCTGTGCAGAGGTTAGTGAAGGCTTTTTTCTCCACAGTTCCAAGGAGTAAAAAATTAATTTAGACATTTGGAAATGGCATTTGCGTCTGCAAAACCATTTGAATTCTCTTAGCTTTTTACAACTTGCAGGGATCAACCTTTTGCTGTTTTCCCTCACTTTGCATTCAGATATTGCTGTGCCTGAATCATCAAACTGCTTTTCTCCTTTAACATGGATCAGATTTTAAGACATAAGACTTACAGATGTGTCTGACTTCTGAGGCAAGGTCAGACATTGTTATGTTCATGCCACATGTACCAGCAGGCACTCTTTCCAATCATAACTTAAGAGTTGGTCCCCGTGCAGACGTGAAGAGGTTAACCCTTCACTTTTGGAAGCCGCTGACTGGTTTTCTTGCCTCTCCTTTACTTTGTCACAGTAATTGAGACTCTTTCATGGCACTTCTGTTTCTTTTCCTAGATATATAATGTACTGGATATGTCCTCAACATGCTCAATCACAGGGAACTAATTTGACTGTATTGTTTGACAAGTGTTCCTTACAGCTTGGTGTGAGTGAGATGCAATCTAAGAACAATTATGCCATTTTCTGAGAACAGTATGGGGCAGGTAAGAACCATTTTAGATTTTCACAGGTTAAATGTAATGACCACTCTAAGTGTTGAAATTTAGAGTTTATGGGGATTTTTTTATATTCAGACCAGACTTTTTCTGCTCAGGGAGAGAAAATAAAGTGAAATATTGGCGTTGTAAGCATGTATACATAGATATAGTATTAATACATGCTTTGCTGATACTTGTGTGCTCACCACTTCTTGCCTTCTTCTTCAAAATCTGCAGAATCTATAAATGTCTGCCACATGAAAAGAGGGTCTAGTCATTTTTATATATGGTGGGGACTTAATTCTTATTCTGCAGCACATCAGGTACCTAATCTTAAAAAATGGTAGGTAAAAGACCCTGAAGGTGCACTGGCATTTCAGAGGTAGTGAAGTAAAAGAGCTCAAGGTTGCGAAGGACTGAAACCCATCTGAGCCACATCTTTGAAGCCCCTGTTGGACTTTTAAATTTTTATCACTCCTGATATTTGTTCTCGATGGCAAATTAACAGCCTGCCTTGTGCCATTCAGTTTCCTTTCTGAAGACAAGCCTTAAATTTTGTCTAACTGCCTGAATTTACTACTCTTCTATTTTTCACACGACAGAATCAATACCAGGACTGAAGAAGAGAGGATAAAAATTTATGGTATCTTGCAATTTAATGGTTGAAAAGATGCAATTTGAAAGATCATAAATTGTGAAGGAGCTTATGCTTCATTGCACTTGATTCAGTGCTTGCTGTTAGAACTTGATTTGCGAGTGTCTGCAAAGTGTGATTAACGAGGCGATCAATGTGCAGTGCAGCACAGTATGGCACTCCTAATGCTCTTCATTAGAATAAATAAAATAAATTGACTGCAGCTCTATGAAAACTCTGTAATGGTTAAAAATCAAAGAATGTCATCCCCCAGCCAGGATTTAGCTTCTCTCTGCCTGCATCCACCTTGATCACATTACCCTGACAGTCTTGTCTCTGAACCTGCAGGGGCCCTGAGACGAGCTTGCGGTGAGGGAAGTAAAAGGAAGCGGTGTGTCGGCGGGGACCACAGGCTATTGCTTAGTTGACTGGTAATCATAAATCGGAGGGCTTTTGTACTGAAAGTGTTGGGGGGAATGCAGTTTGTGAGGTATTAATGCATGAAATAGCATTTCAAGCTGATAAACGGTTCGCAGAATGGTCAGTCTGCGCAGATTGTTCTTCCCTCTTTCTTTTTCATGAAGGCATATTGTTTGCAATAACATTTACCAGGAGAATTTATTCCACTTCATCTCATGTTTTCCTGCCAGACAGCTTGGTATTGCTGTTGTGGAGGGAGGTGGCCTGTCATACTCAGCTGTAATATTCACTCCTCCTGCCTGTCCTCTTTGGATTATTGTCTTTTCATATTAGACTGTGTTGAATTGGCCACAATATGAGCTGTCATGCAGTCACTTAACTTGGCCCCTTCAATTGATTTCTTGCTACGTCTCCCATGTGGTTGTTAAAATCAATTAACTATAAGTAACTGGGCAACAAAACGCATTTGTAAATGAGCTGGTATTGATATTTTCATCTTTCTCCATTAAAAGAAAAGTATCGACTCAGAGGTTTATGTTATGTGTCATGTTGTCTCTTTGTCTACGCTGTTACTGGGAAAATATGAACCACGTAGCTACAGATCCATGAGTGTACAACTGATGAACATCCAGCAGCATCAGCTAAAGCAAATATCACATCCATAACATCAGCTGAAACAAAACAGAAGTTATCATTTGAGTGCATGCATAGGAAATGTATTTACCTGGTTATATATGTGGATATGAGCTGAGATTCATGTTTCAGTTTGTGGGCACTTTGGCTTGCAGCTGGTGATGAGACGTGTCTCTGTGCAGGAAGATGATAGGGTGACTGACGGAGTCCGCACGGCAACCAGCGGCCTTCCCTGCTCTTGTCTTTTCAACACCTTTGGGCAGCTACTGTAGGGTGAGTCACCTCTCCTCCCGCTGAGCCCAACCTTTATTAGCTCTCTGCCCATTAAACATGACCTGAGTGCTCATTTAGCATGGAGACATTTAATTGCGTGCTGCTGAGGCACTAGTCCTAATAGGCTAAGTGCTAAGTGCTGACTCCTACGGTGACTACATGCACTGTATATGGATGGCAAAACTTTCACACTCTCTGCTCTGATCATGCTAGATTTGTGTAAATAAATGACAGATAAAAGCATTCCTCCTTCACGATTATTTCCATTACGGAGCTGTTAAATGGTTTACAAAGATTCAGTGATATTTAACTTAAATTAAATCTTGAGTTAAAGAATCTAAAGAAGCACAGTCAAATAACAATGTGGGGAAATTATTGGAAAGATTTAGAAAGAGTCATTTCTGTCCCAGAGGGAGATTTGTTTTCATGGCCAGTTCAACATAGAAACACAACAGTATACAGATAAAGACAATACATAGCTCCCATAAATAAATAAACTTATGAAGTCACATTTATCATTTGTGAAATTCAAAACAAGCTGTCATTTGAGTAAATGTGCTGTAACTGCAAGCTGCAATCTGCAAGCTGTATTTGGAGATAACTGCCTGATAAAAAGGAAATACTCTACTGTATATTTTGGATCTGGTAAGCACAGTATGCCAACTCATCAAAATCTGTGCTTCAGTTCCTGCTGAGTGCATTGGTGTTAAGAACTCGTGGTGATGTGTTATGCTTTGGATTTAAGTTTCCACCAAATGTTCCAACAGCGTTCGGGTAAGACAGTCCAACAGGGAGACTCACAGGGACCATTTTAAAGTTGTCTTTGAATATCCTATAGATATCTAACTAAGACCACTTTCTATCGGAGAGTTGATAGAACAGTGTTAGGAATAAAGTAACTCCGTCATGACAAAATTATTGGTTATAACTATGATTTATCACACTAGATTTTAAAGAAGACTTAAATTTGCTTTTATTTGTGCATACCCATCCAATCTGGTAGGTTTCAAAGTTCTTAGCAGCCAGCCCCTGCATGTCACACTAATACCAACTTGTTGGTGATGTTGGCGAATCACCCTAAAACACCTTTTTAATTATTTTAAATTACTTATCAAAAAAGACTACAGACAGTTGCTTTTAATAGCAGGCTATAATAATACAGTATTTGATAGTAACAGTCAAACATTTACAACACTTAAAACATACACAATAAAACAAAAAAAACTTTATTCACAGAGTTAAAAGAATATCTGAGGCATATTTGGCAAAGTAAAGTAAGATAATTGAGATGATAAACTTTAAATACATGTTAAATCTAATATAACTGTGATTTGTACATGTGTAAATTGTGCATTTTAGACAAATACGTTACACCAGAATATAGCATATTACTACAGTCATCTGGTTAACATACTTATCCTCCTTTGAGTTGGAGAGCGCATCAGACTTTCTGTCTCCGTGAAAACAAAGTCAAACTCACATGTTTTGATACATTATTCCAAGATGTTGGCATTTCCACACCGTTATATGTAGAATCTGCAATTCTGCCCCTAACTGCTGTAACAGTAATACCTTCAAACATTTGATGTTTGCTAAATTACTTTTTATGTAAACTATGATCCACACTGAATACCTTTTATTTTCGTGAACAGAATACAGCTGACTGAGTCTAGTTGACCGTCTGTGTAGTCCAGGTGGTCAGTTTGTGCAGTGTTTTTTTTTTTTTTATCTAGGGACTGTCTTAGTCGTCCATAATAGGAGGTTCATGTCCCTTGTTTGCTTGAGATTTCTGCAGTAACGCTGGGTCAAACCACAGACATGGTGGCCACTGATATATTCCATGAGAGAGCACTGGATACCCTAAAGTAATTATTGCAGCATCTTGAATATTTTTGTTCTCTTGATGATTTCCCTGGGTATCTCTTTTCAAATGGAGGACAATGTGTGCAGTCATTTCTATATATTTGTTTTCCACCGTCATCCAGAATACTGCTAATAATCCATGAAGGCTTTTTTTCCCCTGAAAGGTAAACTGTAACCGAGCGCAGCCAAATGGGAAGGGTCAGCGCCGAAACAAAACAGATCAAGTTTTTTTGTTTTGAAACTGTGTTTATAGTAGGCTTCATGTTGCATGGCGTTTGTCCATGAATAATAGGCAGCACAATTTATTTCCAAAGATTGCTTCAAGACCATGGCTCAGATGAGATAAACAGATGTTGACTACACATAGAAAACCTTTATTTGTTTTTTTACTACCTGTGTACATGTAGTAATGAAGTTTATGTTACAAAGTTTTTATTTCACTCACAAAAAGATGCACAGCTCGGTGTGAGCTACATCAAATTGGAACTGCATTTGCCTCTCTTTACAGCTGTTGGTATTAGTATTAACTCACCTTATTTTAAAGTGGGCTGCAGGCCAGTATGAACAATATATGGTTCATTCTTTCAATGAGAGCAATGCAATTCTGTCTTGACGTTATTCAGGTTTATTCCTACACTAATAAAGACGTTTTTGATAAGAGAATCTAAGTACAATCAGTGATGGAAGAAAGATTCAGATCCTTCACTGAAGTAAAACAAGGAATAAATTGTAGAAATATGTCATATATTATTATTATTATAGGAAAGGAATTATTAAGGAAAGTCCTGCATCGAGAAGAGATTGTTACTTTTGTTGAAGTACAGAAGGTTTATCACCAAAATGTACTTAAAGTATCAAAAGAAAAAGTTCTTATTAGTCAGAATGCCCCCATATCAAAGTGTTTTATTATTATTGACACAGTATTATACCATTAGATTAGATATATTTGATATCAGCGGCATGTTAATGATGTAGCTGGTCAAAGTGGATCTTGACCAGATCCACCTAGTATCCTAGTGCAACAAATATATCATGTATTTATTATATTAAGTACTGTACCTGTGTAAATTTACTTTCCACTATTACATGAGGGAATCAAAAAGTCAGTGATTTGTGAAAATGGAGCAATTGTTTTTTTAAATTTGAGATTTCCGCTAATTCAGTAGATGCCATTTTGTTTGAGTCTGTGTTTTACCTGGTAGTGTCGCTTTAGCACTGAGCATATGCAGGTTTTGTATTTTGTGAATCACTTGCTGTCATACAGTTTCTGATGCGTCGTTCAGCTCCCACTGTCCTCCTCCAGGCAGAGGGCAGAAGCAGCACTGGTCCGTTACTTCCTGCTACATAACAGTGGGATGAATATCATTGTGTAAAATCATTGCTTTGAAATTTTAACAACACACTCCTCATCACGTTGGAGCATAAGGAGCTGGGAGGGAGCACAGGGTAGCCGAGCTGTGAATAGCCCTCATCAGTGAGGGTGAGGGTTCAGATCTTTATATTAGTTATACAGGAGTCACCCTCCCCGACCTAAGGCAAATAAGCCACTTAACGCAATTATTTGCAATCACTAAATGTGGTATTCATTATAAAAGATTTTTTTTTCTTGCCTCGACATAATTTCCTATTGTTCGTGTGAAAATGGCAACCAAAAGAGCATTTTAAGTGTTATAGTGGCGAGAAGGGCATCTTTTTTTAAAAGACTGCTTCAAAGTCTGAATAAACTTTCAAATTGTGAGATGAAACTGAGCCTTATTGTGCGTAGAACCCCTCAGAGAGAGGAAATGGAGGGCTTCTGGAGCACATTGTATTGGGCTGATTTGTAAGCTTTTGAAATGCAGCACAATACACCATCATGAATATTTCAGCTGTGGCACATTTCATGTTATTACAATACTTGAACTGTTTTTATTAACCTTATCAGTAGGTATTGTGGTTGGAGATGAGCACTTTATCCGATACCTGGCACCTACAGATTTGAAATCACAGAGAAGGAAGTGTCTATACTCACAGAAGAAGAAGCAGCCGTGTGAACAGAGAGAGCACATGAACAATAATTCCAAACTTTTCACTCTAGTGTTTATCTGTACATCTGTCTTTGTTTGATTACAGTTTCAAGAACAGAAGCCTCACTCTCTTCAGCCTCCTATCAGTGTGGGGCGTAATATGCTATTTGGCGGTGCAAACCAAATATCTGACTAATTAGCAGTTCTCTCACGTTGCTATATGTTTTTTCACTCTGCATATTTCTGCCTTCCAGATAGTAATGCAATTAAGCACAACAGTTTTTTTTCCCTCAACAAAATTGCTTAAGTAGATGTAATTAGGGAGTGAATGTTTTGATGAGGAGAACAGAACTTATGGAATACATCCATAAACCTTCACTCTGCAACATCATACAGTAGCTATAGGAAGTGTGCATTTGTGTAGTGTCTCTCATTTAAAGGATTGGTTTGCATTTTTAAAGAAGTGTTATCGGTTGCTGTAATTGTTCCTCCTCTTTGCAATGTAAGTCGTCAGCTGAAGCTAATATGATCAATCAAATCGAGTGGGTATCTTGCAAAGTTTTTGGTCATTCTGTTTCCCCAGAAAGAGTTTCCTTGCTGAGCTGCAGGAAGGCACAGTAATAAAAAGCATGAATGTTCGGCTAAAGAGTATGGATTTTGACCCCCATTAGGAAGTGATCTCTTCACAGCCACAGTATGAACAGGATCAATGATTACAATGAACAGGGATTGTGTGAATGTTCAGATGGGCATGTTCGTTGGTGTGTGTGCTCTTTTACTTCAGCAAAAATAGCAATACCACAGCCTAGAAATACTTTGTTACAAGTCCTGCATTTCTACTTGAGTAGAAGTACAAATGTGTATTAACATATTTTAATTTAATTTAATTAGCTTGTAACCCCCCCACCCTCACCCTATCAATAATATCTTAACCTGCAATAACACATCGTTATTTATTTTGTTGATTCTATTTTGGATTATTAATCTGAATCTGTAAAGTAACAAGTACCTAAAGGTCTCTGATAAATGTAGTGGAGTAAAAACTGGAGTAGAAGTAAAAAATAGCAGGAAATGACAATTCTTAAGTACCTCAAAATGTTTTTAGTTACCACTGGGCAAGTATTGTTTTAAAATGTGAACCTGTCCTTTAACAGCCAAACACAAGGATCAACTCTTAAATAAGTCTTGCATGTATTAAGATTGATGTCATAATGAAGTATACTTCTCTGAAATACTAATTTGTATCTTGAAAGTGCACATGACAAGGCTTCCCTTGGTGATGTGTCATTTATGAAAACCCTTCATTTAGTGAGAAAGCAGCTGAACCAGTCCCTTCTTCCTTTAAGCCCCCAACATACTGAGCTGAGAGTTTGAGAACTTGTGGTGGCATGCGCATCTGTGTGAAAACTGGTGGCAGCATGATGCGTCACAATCGCCTCTGATCAGTTACAATGAAAATAAATAATTCATGCTGGAGGAAATGAGTCTAATTAGCAGGCAGTTTGGGTCCTTTGATAAAGCTGAGGACTAATTCTATGAAGGGCAGGAAGCTCTGTCATCAGTCAGCCCTGAACAGATTAGAATCTATTATGAATGAGGGACGAGCACCCTGGTGAAACCAAGTGTGTCCAAGAGACAAACTTAATAACTCCTGCCGACGGGACAAACTTCCCTGCACCCTTCAACCCCCCACCCCCTCCACACCGCAACACACATACATCCACCCTCCTTTCTCCCTCTCTCTAATCACTCTGCACTCCCATCCTTCAGGTCTATTGTGTGCAGGTAGAAGCATGCCACTGCAATGTAGAGACTTGCCCCTCTGTCCATCACCCTGACAGCTGTGGAAATACATTCGCCATGCTGCATTAAGGAGCGTCCACAGTGTTTAACACCACACTTAAACACAAAAGGAATCTGGGGCACCTTCTCCGCACCCATTTTCCACATCTTTGCACCACATTTCCAGCTATTAAAGAAAATACCTCTTCATGGTGGTGCATTGTTTCCTCACAGGATTTGTTTTAGCAACTTCTAAAGAATGAAGGGCAGTGATGTAGATGTGGAACTTGCGGCGCAAAATGATGCCACATCTGTCCTCTTTCTTGAGTGAGAACAACACAATAAAGGCCAATTAGAACTGAGTGCATAGCCGTTGTGACAAGCAAAGGTCCCAGTATCAGGGGGGACACACCGTGGGTGGGGTGGACCTGTCAGCGCTACACCGAGGGAGATAACAATAAATAGCTAATAATGACACTTAATGAGGTTGATGAAGTTGATTTGTTATGGAAAAAGTGCAGCAAATGTAGACGATGTGATGAGAGATTGATTTTAATAGATAGGAAACTCTGTTGGGGCTTAGCTGCACAATGGGGCTGCAGAGAGGGAGAAAAGGTACAAAGGGATGCTGAATGGATTCTCATGAGACATATTTGAGATAATTAGATAAATTTCACACTAATATACATCATTCACTCAAGGACATTATGAACATGTTACATTTCTCAGCATACTGAGGATTTCATATATTCTCAAGAAACGGCTGGTCTGATTATTTTCAACTTACATGTTTCCAGCAAGCGCAGTATGTTCATACAGTATATGAATGTCGTTAAATGCTATTATGGGAGCAGTAATGACTGCCAGATAATTATCCCTCCCACTCAGACTTGACGGCTGCTGAATTTCTCTCATTTCACCACATAATTGTCTATGATTGAATTGGAGATTTTATATACTTCTCTGTTCTTTCAGACTGAGTTGACTTTCCACAGTGGCGATGGAGGTTATCACAGGCCCTACAAGTCCCCCGAATTGCCCTGTAAACAACATGCAATAGTGAACAAAGTTTCGCTGGCTTTCAATATGCCTCTCCCAATTTTCCCTCGAAAGCGACAGAAAGTCAGATGAAGGGAAGTTTAATTAAGTAAGAACCTGTTGAGGAAGATTTCCAATCATGGTCTTCAGAATGAGTGCATTCAGCGTATTCATCTCCAGGCGATATGCTCTCTCTTTATCCAAGTGTGCGCTGGAGTTCTCTAGAGGGACCCCAGTTAATTGAATACATTAAAGTAGAGCGCCGGAGGCTTTATTTATTTTTCTACTTTAGTCAGACTTGTTTAAAGGAGACCAACTGCTGATGTTTGGCCCCTTCTAGAGTTTAAATGGTCTCTACACTGGGAGTGGTGTGCAAGAGTAGTGGTTTGAGAAGAGATTTGATGTAATCCACAGCTTATTTATTCACCATGAACCCCTGAGTGAGTCTAGTTTACGTATTTGGCAGTCATTCAAATGTGCATCATGGCCCTCAGGCCTGTGCCCCATTATGTATCTAAAGGACTGAATACAGAGGAACCTACAGTATGAAGGTTTCATTTTGTTCCCTTTAGTGTTTGTCTGCTGCTGCATTCTTTCTCCCATGCAGCTTTTACAACAAGTTGCGGCACGCTCTTTGCTAACAAGGGCCAAATTAACATCGTTCATATGATCGCTTTTAATTTTAGCATCTCATGCATAAAGCAACTTAAGATGTATGACGATATGTCACAATTGTGGCTCATTCTCAGAACTTTTTGTTTTTCTTGTTTCATGTGAACAGAAAGGTGAATTAAAATCACGTGTGCCTTTTGAGACATTTTGTGATTTTTATATGATACATGATTTTTTCCACACATTGTAATTGGCTATGCTTGGCAGGTTTACAGAATAAAAAAAGGATTATACTTCCATTTACATTTGACAGTATACATATGAAAACATCTTCATACAAATAACCTATAAGTGGAAATATAATTTTGACATGGGAAATAGTAAATCTCAGGTTTATTAAAACAAATGGAAGTCTAAAATGGAAGTAAAAAACTTTTTATGTGTGAGAAGTCCATTTGATTTGCTGGTTTCTTTTGACTTTTGAAATTCTCACTGACTTGTTATGATCTAAATCATAAAATAAATTTATTTAGATATCATTAGAGATTAAGTTAGACTGTCAGTTGTCTTATTAGTTAATAAATATCACTAAAGGTTAGGACTTCTATCTTCATATTACCAGTTAGTGCTGTTTTAATGCAAATAAGATCGTATAAGAAGATGCAAGTACACAACTTTCAGTTACATACAGTATAAACTGAACCTGGATCTGGATGGGTCAGCGGGAATGTAGACATGACAGAGGTTTTTCTTTAACAAGCAGCTTGACTGGTGGACCTCGGTGTATTAACATCATGTGATGTGTGAAATCCAGACGGTGGCTTTCTCCCCAGTGGGCACCGACATCAGATCCCTGCACAATACTCATTAGTCAACATGCTCTTCACCTCCATTGTCACATTTATCACAACGACACCGAAAACTTACTTGCACAAGCACATTATATGCTCATTAATAACCTGGTACAACATTCATCTTGCTGGGAGAAAATTAATTTCCTTGCTGTGGTGCACTTGTCCATTTGAACCAATTGTTAAAAACCTTTTTCTTTGTTTTGCTGTGCAGGAGTTGCTCTTTCCCTTCAATCATAGTTAAAGAGGTAATGGGACAAATATTATTTTGCATTATATTAAACTGGCTGGATATCAAGATATGGAACAGACTTTGAATGGTATTAACCTGCCCCCCCCCCCCATAACAAACATGTGAATTTGCAGCATAAAAAGAACAAAAACAACAGTGCTTTTTAAAAGCGTATTTGCTGTTGAGAAAGTTCTTTGTCCGCAGTTTAATCTGAATATGTAAAACACAGTCATTTGAATACCGGGATGCTTTTTAATAAAAAGTACTAAAGTGAGATTTAAAATGAACAAGGTGATTAAGAGCTACTGTGCTGGACATTTAAGTAGCAGGACTGCACATAATGAATAAAGATTCATGCTTTAGTTCCAAATTTAAATTTTTGCACAAAATGTGCCTGATGTAGTCAGCTTTTAATCACCTTACTGACAGGAGTAACTGCTTTCATTTAACCTTGACTGAAGATCATGAATTCTAAAGCGTTTAATTGGATACGTCATTTAACAGAATGAACAGAGCAAATTTTCACCAATTCAAAGGCTCAGATTGACAGACAGTGGCAGTAAGACCCACCACAATTAAAGCTGATCTGTATTCACTGGCCCTGTCACCCATCGCCATTAGTGATGTGACTGTTTGATCATCTCTGCAGAGAAACTTTGCTGAACTTCACCTTGTTTTGAAAGGACTCGACGTTGAATGAAAGGCGAAGGTTGAGAAGGGGAAGGGGCTCTGGAGGATAGCGACACACACGTACACACACACATACACACACCTATCTACCTCTGTGACCAAAGCTCCCTCTGATGCACCTCTGGTTTAACAGCAGTAACCATCCTGAAAATGGACGTGACAGCACAAAAGACAACAGTGCAAGTCTCACACCATTATGTTTATTATCTCCATCAGTGGCTTAATTGAAATGTTTCAAAATCAGAAAATAACAATGCCATCTTTTTGAGACATTGGAAGTAATGGCTTTGTCTCGTCGCTCTCTGCAGACAATTGCCCCAGTGATGTGAAAAACTGTGTCAAGTGGTACACAGTGAAATGTGCGGCAGACACTTAATTGTTTTCCTGCCTTTGACTTCAGAGAGAACAAATTCAATCTGTGTGCCAGACATTTCCTCTGTGACTAAGCCTAACCAGCCAAAGCATGTTTGGTTAAGCAACCAGCCCCAGGGTTAAATTTCAGATTTTGCAATTACATTTTTTTTTTTTATCCACAAAAATACGTGTTATTTAAATGAACATAGCTTTGGGATGTTTCTTTTAACCAGATCCAATATAGCAGTTCTCAAAGTGAGGTCTGAGGACCCTGTGGGCCCCTTTGTGTGCCCAGGGGGTTCTCCAGAAAAATGAATTGTAGATTAATTTCACTCTATTTTAAGAGATTGAATAGAATAGAATAGACTGTCTGGTTTTGGGTCATCAACAAGACGTCTCTATATATTTATTGTAAAGGTCTTAGATGTTTTTCACTGTTCTTGTGAAAATACCTGAGTGGAGTTTCGATCTGATTAATAATGTTTCAGTTAGAGAACAAGGTACAACCTCTTATAGACAAACAGGCCTAGTATTGGCCAAAGTCTTAGGGAGATGTCCTCTTGTCCATTGAAATGAAATGAAAAATGAAAAAGATACCATATAAGGTTATGGGAAAACAAATAACTTTCAAAAAGGTTTGGGCACCATTTCTCTCTTATACTACTATCTCATATACTATTTTTTGAGTGATGATGAGGGGTGATGGTGAGAGATATCTGCATTGGCTTGTGACATTGTGCTTCATCTGAAATATGTCCCTAATATGTCCTATCCTATTGGAACAGACCATTGTAAAAGGTAAATGTTTGTTTTATGCTTCTATAACACTTCTGTTTTGTTTGTAGTGTTTCATTTTTATTGACTTATTTGTATTTTGTTGTTGTTTGCTGCTGTTGTAATGTAATATCTCTAACATTTCTTGTTAAAAGAAAAATCCTTCAACATATTTGCTGAATAATGTTTCTAATGTGGGCTAAATCCTTGGAACATACTATAGGAGGGAGGCTACTTAGATGGATGGAGGATTTACACTCAAAAACACGCAAATAAAAATTAACTAAACGTTGAATCTGCATATCGCAGGCGGCAACTTGGAACACGCCTTAGACCAAACACTTCATTCCGTCCTCTTGACGGAAAAGGATTTTGCAACTGGGATGACACACTTTGGCTTATTCCAGCTGGAGTTGATCAACGCTAACATTTTGGAAGAGAAGAAAGGCATGTTAAAGGAAATGCAGATTAGGGAGACCAAATCAAATCCACTCAAGTGTTGTTCATTCTGCCCCGCCACAATACAAACCATGTGTGCTGCTTTTAAGTGGTGAAAATAATCTTAAGATTATAGAGCGGTCTCTGGTGCTAATTGTCTCAGAGCTGTTTTTCTTTTGCTCCCATTAATTCTTCCTTTAAGAGCTTTCTTGAATGTTTTAACTAGATTTTGTCAACTGTTAGCTTTGGAGATATTGTTTGATGGCAAATGTAATGAGGGAATCATCATTTCAACATGTGTGGTGAAACAGATCTCACAAATGTTCTCCGGGACAGCTGTCGTAACCGATTTGAAATGTTAAGAAGTTTATGCTGCCTCTGAGGAAAAGCACTTAGCGCCTGCTCACTGATGTGTGCTGTTCTCATGCTCAGTGAGGGAAGAGTCTGACAACAGGTTTGAAGCATGAACAACTTCACAGCCTCCATATGAAATTCAACACAGATGCACTCAGCTACATACAAATGCTGTGTTTGGGTTCAGCATTTATGGACATTTCATGCTTGTAAAAAATGTGTTCTATCATTTTGTGGTCTTGCTTATTGTTTCTTCACTGTGGATGTTTGACCTTCACTGTGCAGAATGATGTATGACACGTTGTTTTCACATTTGTCTGCTGAAGGAGGAAAGTTTCCCTGAGCTAGAATCTGACTAGTTTGGACGCATCATGGTCAAAGACTACTGCACACATACATTGAGAAAGGACATTTTAATGAAGTATAGGAGGCATCTTGTGTCCAGCAGTTAAACTTGAAATGAAATGAAACACGCTTGCATATAGGGAGAGCAAGTAAATTTGATTTTAAGAATTCTTAATGGGGTAATTGAACTTTATTTGTGGAAAAAACACATCAGACAAAATATTATTCCAAGAAGAGTATTTTTATATGTCTTATAACATGTCTGTAGTCATTTTAAACTGAAACTGTCCAGCTTTAGCTCACTGCAACAGACTGTTTCTCACCTTTAGCTTTGGTTAAAATACCAAACACACTCTCACCAAGTCTCACTCAAACTTTTCTCGATACACACACACACACTAACACACACACACACACTCCCATTGTTGCTGAATAGGTGAATCACAAAAAAAAAGTCTAAAGCAAACCGACACCATCCACTTCTCCCTCTTTACCTCCCAACACCCCTCCCTTCTCTCACCTTGCAAAGCAACGAAGGCCATCACTTGTCTAGAGTTAATAGTGACGCAGGGCAGAGCAGCATGCATAGGTGCTTTCATGACTGATTGATATTGTTGGGTTTAAGGCTATAATATTAAACAAATGGTCCATTCTAAAGGGCCCACAGGGAATTCTGAAATCCCACGCTGTGAAACAAAAAGCGAATGCTGCAGGTATAAGTGGTAACCACA
The DNA here is from genome assembly GCF_021292245.1 of Micropterus dolomieu. NCBI lineage: Eukaryota > Metazoa > Chordata > Actinopteri > Centrarchiformes > Centrarchidae > Micropterus > Micropterus dolomieu. The sequence continues at coordinate 13,754,267 of NC_060156.1, read as the reverse complement.
GAAGGAAGGAAGGAAGCACACTGCAGGAATACAGTAGCTATCGCAAGCATGAGGTTCTGTAATTATCGTGCTGGATTTTAACCAGATACCAATGTATTTTGAAAATGATAGTGACACTCATAATTGGTCCAAAATGCCCTGTTGTCAATAGTAGAATTAACAAGAAACAGTGTAAGATTTCAAGTGAACTTCTTTCTCCTCAGCTTCCAGAGAAGTTGTTTCCATGCTTTTTGTCCCTGTGGCTGAAACGACTTTTTGACAGCTAAACTGATAGAACACTTCATCTTATTGTGAATGGAATGGGCACTTTTATTCTTTATGAACATGTTTTATAAATAAATGTAAAGCCACAAGCTTGAACGAAGTGACCTCGCCCATGAATACGGATTGATCTGAGGTTATGTATATTTCATGTGTTACTGATTTGTTTTGACAGCGTTACTCAGTGTAACCACTCCACTGAAAGTCGTCCCGGGCTTGTCCGCTTGCCTGTAGCCTGGAAACATGGGCAGTAATGAATTGTGTGTTGAAGGGTCTCAAGGAGAGACTTAATGAAGTAAAAATTAATGAAGCACGTGAGCACCACCATCTCAAGGCTGTAAGCTCCTCCATGCCCCATTTATAATGTATGATCTCAATAAAATCAATCCAATGTACCAGTTCTCACTTAGGATAAGAATAGATTTACAGATTACAGCCCTGTGTTCCCCTGGTCATAATCGCCCCCCCCCCCCCTCCAACACTCCCCTCTACCCTCACCCTCCCCTCCTACAGTCAAAGTGCGCTGCTGGACTTCTTTAGAGAATTTAAGAGAATTTACTGTGAAGTTTCACAACACTGTGCACAGACAATGTGATCGTCCTCCTGTCACATCGCTGAATATTTGGCTCTCATGCCGTAAGTACAAAAACCCTCACAGCTTCGTCTTTAAAGACATGAGGTGGACCAACATGTACTGTCACACATTATAAGACTCTTTGAGTGTTTCCTGGTTTGCAGAGCCTGTGTTCTTGCTAACTTTTTTTATTTGATTTGATGTATGTGGTGTGTGAGGTGAAGCTCTGATGGCCCTTTCACGTTCCTCCTCCACTCCTGAAGACTTGTTGAAAGTTGAAGGAAGATAAAGTGCAGCAAGTTGCCTGTATTAGAGCGCCCCCTTCAGGTGTCAGGGAGAAAAATGTTTCAGGAGACTGAACTCTCCACATGCTGAGAAGCAGCAGCTTACATGACAGCACACCCACATAATTTATCATCAGCATTGATAGATCATGAGAATCTATTATGGAGGCTTATGTTCTTTAAAAAAAATCTTTTTGACAGTTTTTTAAGTGATAACAGCAAAGAAAAGAAAATATAAGAATAAGATAAAAACATTATATTAAGAAAAGAAATAATGAAATATGCACTTAAAATCCCCATACTAATATTCTTACTATGCTGTATATTGCGAGAAATGTGCAAATAAGAAAACGGTATCTTTATTATGTACACATCATGGTATACATTCTGTATACAACACACTCCACTATGTATAAAATATTTATGAGATTATTTGCATAATTTTCATATGTTGTGCATAATCAATTGTTTCACTCCTGAAACTGAACTTGTAAACTACATGAAGCTGCAGTTTCAAGTATTTGAAGTGCAAACATCCACAAATAGAATTTAACACATTTACAAAATGTATGAATCCCAAATGGATAAGCAGCTGATTTTGTTTTAGATAAACCCATACAGGCTTTAGACAGCGCACATAAAAAACAGAATTGTCAAGTTCAGCTTCCTGATGTGCCTACCCCTCCACCTCCATGAACAATTCTGTATTTATAATGTCATCTTATCACGCTCCCCTTGAAGGCAGCAGCAAGTGCACTTATGCCTTTCTTTGTTAGGGTGAGTTGGCAATTTCCTGTGAGATGGAGCAACTGCAGGCAGCCCTTTTCTTTGATAATGTCCCTGACACCTGGACCAAACTGCTTTTTCCATCACTTTGCAGGCTGGAACAGGAGGAAAGGAACATGTCATAAGCCTCCTGCCACCCAGAGTCATTCACTGTGCATTTAACAGCACTCTCCTCACTACACTTTCCGGGATGTAGAGGTCAGAGCCAGAGGGAGATTCTTGTGTGGAAAGTTGTCTTGCAGAGTTGCATCAAAATGTAGCAACAGTCAATATAACTTTTATCTCATTTTATTATCAGAAAAGTATTTACCCAAGTATCTCGTATGTATTCACTGTAATAAGTCAGATTTGCATGGTGTACCACTGTGTACCATGTTACACTTGTACTTGTACATGTAAAGCTGGTTATTAAGCAGCAAGCCTGAAAGGATATTTATTACAGAGGCCTGACAGATTGATTCAAAATTATAATTAATCAGTTGATTTTGACCCACAGATTGTGATTGTGCTCTGTGAGTTTCATTTATTCAGCCTTTCTTCTGGCTCTACTACAATCACCATAGACCTGCAGGACTCCCAAGCAAATTAACAGTCTTCACGCTACCCTGCAGCCATAATGAAAATATCAGTCAATCAAAACCCATATTATGCTGTGAAATCCTACCACATATCTCCAGACCTGCATACAAATAGAAACTGCAGAATAAGCGCTCAACCTGTTTCAGCTTTATGGCTGGCAGTATATCAGTGCAACAATTTTTAAAAGCCTGGCTGCGCTGAGCACGTCCACCTGAAGCACCACTGCACTGAGATTTTCTACTTTGCTGTCTGTTGACGTGCAATAAAACAGATAATCTTGATGTTAAGATGCTTTGGGGAAATCCAGTCATAATTCCTGGTGATAGGAGAGCAGGGCATGCAGGGATGTGGGGCCCATCTGTGACCTGTCTACAGGTCCGGTGATGTATAGCTGTGGGCTGGACGGCCACAGTCAGGGCTGTGTGTTGCTGCTCAGTGTGCCATGGCACTCAGGGCACTTCAACCCCCCAGTCCCTCCTTACAGGTACCCCGCAGCCCGCCACCGTGCGCTACTCATTTACTGCTACACTGGTTTTCATAATTAGCGCCGCAAGGCCTCATTAAATCTGCTCTAATGAATAAATATTGTATTTCATAGCCTGATTACCAGATCAGCTCAATGCTTGAGCGTTGTAAACAATTACTTCCGTAAATATTCATCACCCAAAGTGGATGATCATTGGTATTTAATACAAGACTAGTATTTTCAAGTGCATCTTTATTATAGTAATAATAGTTTTTGAAATGTTCCTTTTGGAGGAAAAAAGGAAGAAAGAAGAGGATTTTGTTTATTAGAAGTTGTATTCTTACTGAAGCCAATAAAAAAATATTAGAATCAGAATCAGCTTTATTTGCCAAGTATGTGTACACATTTGAGGAATTTGTCTCAGGATTGTACATTGCTCATAATGTGCTTACTCATACAATAATACAATAAAAATCAGACACATGGCTACAGTATAGAGAACACAAATACACACTATAAACAAAAACAATATAGACAGATTGAGACATGCAATGAGCAGAGTGTAAAGGATGCAGGAGTAAATTTTTATATACCATTATTAATATGTACATATCAGAGGTGTGGGTGTATCCTGTGATGATGCAGTACAAGACAAAACCCCTGCAATAAATCCTGTCTTAAATTCTGAAGCTTATCTTTTTGTGTCAGAGAGGTGTCAATCCAACTTTGTGCAATTTACCATAATTTGTGCTATAATGACTTGCATTATATAAAGAGGTATTCCATATATAAGGTTCTACATATATATCTAAATGGGACTGGACATCTTATAACACAGTTTTACAGATAGAACAAATGTATCTAATAAACTGGTTATTCATTTTGTATTGTTGTAGCTATTCCTTGTCAAATAGGACTATTAATAGCATTAGTAACATTGCTATTGCTATTGTCAATAATATTTTATTTAGTTGTTTTGTTTCATTGTTGTGTCAATAGTGGTGTAATTAATAAACATTAGATCAGTTAATTAGGAATATACAATAATTACACAAGACTAATTATTGGATTTGTAAATCGGCACAATAATTTATATAGCTAGATATTTTGCTCTCATGTTTAAACATGTAGCTGGAGCTAGCTGCCAGTTAGCTTAGCATAAAGACTGGAAACAGCTAGCATAGCTCTGTCCAAAGGTAACACACTCCAACTACAACCTCCTCTAAAACTCACTAATTAATGTGTTCTATTTCATTTCAATAAAAAAACTGAAGTGGAAAAATGACAATGCACCAAATATTTCTTGTCAGGGTACAGGTTCCCAGGCAACCATGGGACACTCAGGTGACTTGTTAACTTCGAACAGACCCAGGCTAGCTGTTTCCGCCTTAATAATACATCCATGGTTTTCCCATTTTCAGTCTTTATGCTAAACTAAGCTAACTGGCTGTTCGCTACAACTACATACTGTATCGTACAGACATGAGAGAGGTATCAGTCTTGTCACCTAAAAGAAAAAAAAGTCAGAAAAACGGAACAAATTGGGGCTTTAGTTATTATTTTAACTAAAAGAATATTGCTATACCTGCGGCATGCCTTTTTGTGTGTGCTAGCCATTCAAGTTAAACCACAGAGTCTCCTGTCAAATGGAGGATTTTTCTGAAGAGGCCACAGATTGAGCTCAAAACTGAGACAACCATATCATGCTTTAAGGAACTACTCCTGATACCATGAAGGAGAGACATGACAGGTAAAGTCAAATGAATGTGAATTCACTGCTATTGTTCTACTGATTGATTTGCTCAAAACTGTAGTTATTAAATCTTTTGTGGCTTTGTAGCATCATCAATGAGTGATAGCATAGGCTATAAGTATAATTTTAATTAGAATGTTATCTGAATTAATGTGATCGGTGTGTGTGTAAATACAGTGGTGTACATACTGTAGAAGGATAAATTTGTTATCTACATACTGCGCTCATAAAACTGCTTTTTTCTGGCTGACACTGTACTTGTGTACCCGTCTACAGAGCCACACTGTTATTGGTACCCTTTTGTCTGTCACACAGGTATTAAAATGATACATGTGCACATTGGAAACTATTTTATACCGAATAATCCTAAAGGCATGTTCTCACTGCATGCATGAATCCTAGTGGGACATCCCTTCTGGCAAACACTAGCAGTCAGCACTGCAGTAGTTTACATTTGGTACACTGTAAGTGCTGCTGGTGTCACTATGGGTGGCTCCCTTCATTTTCCAGGTCACCGCTGCGTCTGCAATCCATTTGCTTTAGGAGAGTAGAGCAGCAGTTAGCTTATAAGGTGATCTGATGTTTTGCATGTAAAATATCGTGTGAATTGAAGGTCACCATAGGACTGGACCATCTGCAGACTCAACTCAGAGGACCAGTGGATTGAAGAATACTGCTTCAAAGCCTGAACAACGTTCTGCAATGTATTGTGTGATTGTGGCCGTAATGGAGGGTTGCTCCATTTTTTGTGGACAGATTAATCAAGGCAAGGACAATGAAGGTAAACAACAACAAAGTTATGGGTAAACAATAATGTTGGAAGTCCGACAGTCATCCTCTTCCAACACCACAAACATTTCTAACACATATTCAGTCTCTGTAGCCATATTCTCTCACTACTGTGACCCCTGAATTGGAAGCAGACATGAACTTCAGTTCTTTTACTTAGTAGTTTCAACACAGAGTAAATCCTCTCAGAGGAACTGTAAGACCAAGACCAAAAGGGCATAAAGTTAGGCCTCTCATTTGCCTGCCACATTGTTCATAATTTTCTACTGAATATTGTAATGGAAAAAGATAAATATCAGCCTGTGTTTCTTAAATACTGCAGAGAATGTAATTTGGGTACTAATTTACAGATTTTTGTGCTAAAACAGTTGAATTGATAGAAAAATAATTAACAGTTTTGATAATCAATTGTTTATCTTTTATCAAACAAAAAGGCCAAACATTCACTAATTTCCAACTCACTCAAATGTGAAGATTTTATGCCCTTTCTAGATTAGAGCATTTTAAATTTTAGGCAGTTGGTCAGAGAAAATTCTAATGGTCTTTTTCCCCCAATATTTTAATACTATAAGCTATACTATTAACTGACAGATAATTCATTATGACAACTATTTGCTGCCCTTCTTGAGTTTCTTCTCCAAATTTACTGAATTAACATCAAAACTCAGTAAATTATTTTGTATTTTATTTGTTTAGTACCTTTAATGCAGCTTAATACTGTTGTAAATTGTAATTATCTGACCCACGAAGCCCCGTACAAGGATAGTGTCATCATTTTAGCCAGATAAGTCTGTTTTACTCTCTGAAGGAATGCAAACTTAATATAAACACTGACTGTAGCTAGCCAGCCGTGATGGAAACATTTCCGGCATTTACACGCCAAGATCTTCAATCACCACTAGCATTCAGGATTTCTCCAACATGTTTCAATAACAGTAATTACAGCTGCCACTGTTCTGGATAGAGTGATGGTCAAGCCAAAGAAAACTGATAACATGATTCTGCAGTGATTAACGCTTTAATGAAAATGTACAGTAAAGCCAATGAGCACAAAGCAAGCATCGCATCATAACAGATATTCCCATTATCAGTTCCGCATTACTGTTTCCATTAACTGTGCAGTGCCTGATAAATACAAGCAGCAGTAAGATAACCTCCACTTGCCATTACACTGAAGAAATCTCAACCGTTGATTATTTTGAAATAGTATCATATAATCACAGAATGTCCTGGTGCAGGTCGAATGAAGTACATTTCAAAGATGAACGACACAAAGGTTAATTCCATGTCATTTTGTGTGGAGTATTACACTTCTGAACAGAAAATGCAGGCCATAACTCTATTGCCACTTCAGTGGCACCTTCAACCATTCCCACTTAACAGTGTAAGGCAGAAAATGAGGCAAAGAGACTGGAGCAGAGCGAGAATGTGCTTTAACAGGATAAAATGATTTACAGGTATGAGATTCCCATTAGAGTGTGCTAATTGTTTCCACACCATTAGTGACAGTTATCTAATGAAGGATATTTAACCAGGCACTGTAGTATATCACACAGTTCCTCTCTGGTTAAAGTGAGAGGCAGTGGACCCCAGTCTATGCCCTTTCCACCTGCACCACCATAGTAGCATGCAGATCATTGGATCATTTCTACAGGACATCTCAACTAATGCAGTTTGTTTGCTTTTTGGGTTTCTACATTTACTCATTTACTTTCAGCAGACTTACAAAAGGCCATGCAACTTGTAAAAACACAAGCATAAATTGGAATAAGAAAAGCAAAGCCACAAAAATGGATCCCAATGTCCAACTGTGCTGTGTAAAATCTATACATTTAAAACAATGTAAAATACAGTAAAGAAGCCTGAATTTTTTTTGCAACAGGCGGGTTAAAAAAAAAAATAGATACCTGCTATGGGATATGTACACCAATCATCTTAATATTTAAGATCACAGACAGCCATCAAGAAATTAAGGTTGAGACAACCTTAAGTTTACAATTAACCAGTCCTAATGTAAGGGTTCAGCTCTTGAGAACGGACAGGAAAATGTGCGAGACAACAAAAACCATGCAAGCTTTAGACTGGAGAGAACCACTATCTGCTCCAGATGTCAGTCAATGTTTAAAACTTATGTGAAAAATCATAACAGGAACAATAAAAAGCACTGCTATAATACTTAAAACACTGAACAATATCTGAACTGTGTGTATGTAAAAAATGGTCAGAGCATGTCAGTCAGGTCCAGGATCAGCTGCTTCCTCCATACTTCACTCGCTGATCTCTTCCAGCTCCTTTTTCAAGCTGCAGTGAAAATAACAGAACCTCCATGTTAAAAAACAGACATTTAAATATATAAAAAAGAATGAAAATAGACTTTACAAATGGTCCAGTCACCTTTTCAAGTAGGCGTGAACATTATCAAAGCCGTGATATTTAGCCAGATAAACCAACACTCCTGTAGCACAGCGACCATCTCGGGCCCTACAGAAGCTGCAGTTACAGATCCCTCTGCATGGTGGGCACTGCCACTCCTACCACAGACAATGAGAATGAAATCAGTCAGACCTCCCTAACACACACATGATCAAATGTGAATACAATATTATACTTTTAGGTACTCACCGGGTTCAGTAGAGCGTCGCGGACCTCCTCTCCGTAGCGGTTACGGAGACAGGGGCCGCAGAACTGACCCCTCACCCCGACACACTCTGGATTACGGCAGTTGGTTTTTGTGTCGATTGTTTTCTGGCGGCACTGGTGACAAGTGGTTCCCTAAAAATAAAGAGAAATTTTTTTATCTTCTTGCCAAACATATGCAGATGCTCAAATCTTTTCAGCATTACAGTGAATGTGGGACCTACAGTGGAGCTGTTGTAGACCTTCTCCCGTACGTTGTGGCAGATGCTCTGCAGCTCTGCCTCTGTGACGTCCTCCACGGGCCGCACTACATGAGGGATGGCCTTGGAACCATTGAAGGAACGGCGACGAGGCTGCATATGAAATTAATGTGGTTAATCAGAATGTGATTAATCCCCATAGCGCATACATTAAGAGAATTTGAAGCAATGCAAAATGTGACAAGATGCACAGACTGTTTGTGATCTAACTTACTGGCTCATCTTCTTCCTCATAGTAGCGGCTTTTGCGGACCAGGCTGAACTTGTCCTCAGGCTCCTCCTCTGGGGTTGGGCTGGGGGGTCCATCCACCAGTGTGCGGGAACGTGTGTGGGGTCGAGACAAGCGCTGCGGGTTTCTCCTACATGCTCCTGGAGTTCCCATGGACCGCCGAGGTGCCCGTCGAGGCTAAGTAGTTATAGTAATAGTACCAATTAATACAGAGCATTGATGATGCACCATGTGGACAGATTCAAATATTTATCTTTATCAGGTCAACTTACCGTAGTGGAAGCAGACATTGCCATCCGTCCTGGGAAGAGTCCAGGTACTTTGTTCAGCTCTGCCATGAGCTTTGCAAGCTAAAATAAATAAATTATGAATGAGATACAGCACAATGAAAAGGGAGGCTGTCCTGGTCAAAGTTCTGTTCATAGTACCAAATAATGTGAGGCAGCAAATTGTACCATTGCTTTGTTCTCCTTAATATTCAGGGCTCTCTTGTCCATGACGTTCCCCTCTTCCTCAGAGTCGGAGTCCTGGACTTTAGTTTTATGGAGTGGTTCAGATGCAGGCCTCTTCTTGCCTGTCTTCTTGGTTGGGAATGTCATGGCAACCGTGAGGATGTTGGACCTGCGGCCACGTCTCGGAGGTTCAGAGTCTACTTTCTGAAAGAAAACTATTTATGGTTAGAAAAAAACTTTGTGGGGTCTGATGAAGTTCTGAAATATGTTGCAATTTTATTTCTCCTAAAAACTTACCATGGTCTTCATCTGACTGCTGATCACATTCTCCTCAAACCCGATGCATGAATCTTCCTCTAATGTAGCCTCAAACACCTGGGGTTTCTCTGCCATCCTCCTCGTCTGTCTTAAGCTGCCCCTCTAAACACAGACACAATCTTCAGATGGTGCCACAGAGACCTTACACATTCACCACCATTTGATAGAAACCGTATTTTACTTTATAGTATTTTATTGCTACCGTGTTTGCAAAGCCTCCATCAGAGCCAAAGCTATCACAGCTGTCATCAGAGGAAGAGGAGGAAGTCTCCATGGGAACCAGCGGGACGCTGCGGAAGCTCCTCAAACTCATCCTGGTAGATGGAGGCTGGGCCGCCAGTTTCTAGTGTAGGTAAGTTTGGTAAGATACAAAAGTGCATGGGAAAGTTTCTGTGTCTATTTAATACAGTTTATTAAACTACATAGTTAACATGTCACTTGAGGATACTATAGAAGAGACAGACTATTAACCACGCAATCAGGTTGTGTTACACATAAAGGCACTAACTTATGAATTAACATTTTCATAATTTGCAATTTTGTGATCTTGTTTGCTAAGCTTTAAATGGTTTGTGGTAGGGACAAAATAATGATTACTTTCATTATCAATTAATCTGACAAACCTTTTTTAAATGGCTAAAGCCCAAGTTGACATGTTCAAACTGTTTTGTCAAAAAAACAGACCAAAACAAGAATTAATTTTAATATTTATATAATAGAAGCTTAAACCAGAAAATTTTGTTGTATGTTTAAAAAGCTGGAATCAGTGTTTTTGTCCTTTTTTGCTCAAAAAATGACTTGAATAATACATTTACGTTACATTTTCTGTTAATGGATGAATCCATTAATGCAAACGTTTCAGTTAGCAAAATGTAATGTTATATAATCTGGTCCAGTATATTTCAATACAATTAACATGGACTTCAGCCATCATAAGTTAAAAAGCTAACATTAAAGTTAAAGTAACCTCCATATTAACTAAATTAACATTACCAAAGAGGTGTAACATTAACTTATGTTACTAACTTAACTACTTAAATCATTCAATCAAGTTAGTAAGTTAAGGTTGTAGTAACCATTTGAGGAAATGCAGGACTTAGTGTAAGTGTAATGTTACTGTAACAATGTGGTCAATACAGAATGTTAAAAGAAAGAAAATTTAAAAAACACACTGTTATTTAAAATAGATTCTGGGTTTTCTTACCTTGGAGCGTGTGGCTGGCATTTTCTTCTTATACTTTTCCTAGCAACACAGCAACACCCAAACACACCGTGCAGCAGCTCTGCGGTGAACAATGCAGGACCTGCAGCGACACGCAGCCCACTCTGTTCATTTCCCGCGCCACCGGAAAGTCCTGACAGCTGCATAAAATGTAGTCAGGTGGTTTCACAAAATAATAAACTTTCTGTGGACATATGGGGGGCAAATGCGTAACTGAAACTCATTATTAACATTTTAAAATGTGTTCGATATTTCTTGGAATAGTCAAACTTAACTAATTTATAAGGCATTTTGGGAAGGAGAGCGGTGTGTCTTCCATGTACTTTGCCGTGGCGCGAATATTTTACTTGTTGATTTGCATACAAGGCGGTAAAAATCTCTTTCCAACTTTTCAACTATTAATAGGTCATATCTTAAAAGTGCATTGTGTGTGCTTAGACATATGGTTCAGACGTAAGTTAAGTAGTCACTTTTATGCAGACCAGATATTATAATATAATATATGTAAATGTCTGTATTTGTTGTTGTTGATGTGTTCAGTTACACTTGGGTTGTTGATAAATGCATTAAAGGAAGATTTATTGACCATTGGAAAAGAAGATATAAAAATGTAATTTACTAAAACTAACAAACAGGGAATAATAAAAGGTATCAGACTGGCTACAAAAATGAGATAAGACAGGAAGTGGATTTGACTGAAGCACAATAACAAGGCTGTGGTGGAGCACACCCAAATATTGTATAAAAAAAGGGCACACCAGACCAAATAAAACTTGCAATCCTGGATTTAACCATTGTCACACATTTTTATTAGTTTGACAGGAGCCAGTTTTTAAATAAACACACATGGTACTATTTATACATACATTGTAGGCATCAGTGTGATTATCTACAGTATGTAGTTTATGTTTGAAAATGCATTATGCAGACATATGTAAAACCTTTTCAGTGCATAACATGTTATAACAGCATAAAAGAAGCTGTCAGTTCATTTGTGGCTCACATTACGTTCTTCCACTGATGCCACGCCCTCCCCTGCCCCCTTTCCTCTGTCGACCTCTGACTTGTTTATTGTCCTGACGTGGTAATCTTTTCTGTCGCTCCACTTTGATCCACCCTCCATCGCTGGCTTTGGCGCCCTCTTTTTCCTCACCAGGGTTTTCTGTCACAGATGATATACCTGGTATACTTGGTGTGACACTGTAACTGTTGGACCTTGGGCGACCTGGCTGCCGTGAGGACTTGCTGGTTTTATTATGAACATAGCTACCTCTATTATTGGTCCATGCATGTCCCCTACCCTGCCCCCCTCCCACAGATAATGTGTTGCCAAAGTTGTTGTTTCTGCGGCGGTCATGCACTGCTCCAGCACTAAGCGGGCGCTCTCGTTCCCTCTCTGAGGCGCTCTCTGACGTTGTGCTGGAAGGGCTGCTGCCCTTTGACCCAAGATGGAGTGGGTAGAGTTTGGCCGACAGGCTGGCAGTTGGCGAGGAACTGCGTGAGTCGATCCAGGGAGGTACATGGATGCGGTTTGGAGAGCGACGCACAGCTGCAGCATAAGAAAACCCATGGCTTTCATGTGCAGACAGGAAGTGAGGCAGAGTGAGGGGATCAGAGCTAGTGAAGGCAGTCAGAGCAGCAGTCGTCTGCAGAGATTTCTGGGTCATCATCTGCCTCTGCCTCCGCCTTACATTGTACATCCATATGGGATCAATATCTAAAAAAGATGTGGATTGATAAAAATAGGAGCACATTCTGTGTTTTAATACTGTTCATTTGTGATATCTCGAATTCATAGGAAATTCACCAGCAACAATCTTTATTTGTCCAGCAGTGAAAACTGTTGCTTTGGCACTCTTCAGGTCAAAGACAATACAACTATAATTAAAACCATTACCTGAGTTAGACTTGTCCCCGGGGTTACAGTCTATGTCAGCTGGTGCTGTTTCAATGACGAGCTCCACAGTCTTGATCTCGTCTTGTCCACCAACGAGACTCCACGTCACTGGACAGCTGTGTCTGGTAGACTTTGGTGACTTGACATCATTCTGCAGTGTCAGGTCAAAAAAGAATATAAGGATATTTAGTATGAAAAACAATATACTTGTCGCACAGGGTTCTGTGATTGCCTTTAATGCATTATCAAATGTATATTTCAAATGAAGAATGTTTAGATTTGCATTGTTTTGCAAGGTGCCTCCCACAGCTGCTGAAATGACTCACCTCATAATTGACTGTGTAGTCCACTCTCTGGTTCTGCTGTATTCCAACAATCCATTTGTCCATCACAAAAGGCGGCTGCAATGCAATCACAGTAGTTCATTAAAAAACTCTGAATATGTCAACCACAATACAACAATCCTACAGGTAAAATGCACCATTTAGCACTGACTGAAACATGAGTGGTCTTGTCATTTGTGACTTGTTAAGGAAATGCATTTCTGACGACACCTTAGTCATCCGCAGGATTTCCACATCCTGTCGGTTGGCATTAAAGATGACATCTTTGATGTAGGTTACTGCGACATCGTCTCCATCAAGTTCCATATATATCTTCCATTTGCAGTCCTAAAAGAAAAGAGCTAATGGTGAGATAATGTAAGTGTGGTCTGGCAGACTTAGAAACAACACCTGATGTATGGAAAAGTTTATAATTGCAGGATTCTGTGTGGAGAACTTGGTTACTCTTGTATATAAACCAACAGCACAACCTAGAGGTTGTTTAATGGTAGTGGCAAGTTATTGGCCACAAGGCCTCATATTGTGAGGGAGGAAAGAAATTATAGCATAAAAATTATACATATATAGCAGGGGGGCAAAAATAAGAAAATTAATGTGTATACTATATATGAAGCAGAGTAAAGGCATTGTGAAACACCTTATTTAGAGAACTGATCCTAATGGAAATCATTTTTTCACTTTACTATACTGATACCTCAACATGAAATTTTTGCATTTCATAAAATTAATATAACAGAGAGAAAAAAACAAATTACAACAATATCAAATATTTTTTATGTAGACATTGTAAATTCCATTTGATCTTATCATTCTCAGTGGAATCCAGGAGGAATATTTTGAAGAAGGAATCTGGTCCATTTCAAGTGAAAAGGGTGAAGGATGAGTTGTTGCATGCAGGACACATCAAATCCTCTCTAGGCGGCACAAATCTGAACAATTCCCCATCCCTCTTCTCCTGCATACTGAATGCTGACGAAGCAGTAATGATTCTGCCAATCCCCAGAAGCTGGCCACGAAACCACAGGTCACTGCTTAACCGCGCAGGGTTCATGGCACAGGCCAATCCATTGTGTAGTGATCACAGAGAAAGACATCAGAGGAGTGGCACTAACACACTCGTCTGAGGAGCCCTCGCCCTCTCCTGCATCGTCCCCAGAGGCTGGAAACGGCACAAAGGGGAAGCTTCAGCAAGTCTCTGGCTCAGAAACACACCAGTGGCCCTGCGCTGGCCTGGTGTCTGCACTGGACGGTCGCACTGGGTCTCCCAGGTCCATGCTAGTCTAATCACTCCAGCAGAAACAATGTCTGGTAATGATGCCTAGGACCCGAGTGCGTCTAATGACAACTCATACATAATTCAGCACCTTTCACTTGGCTGCACGGTGATATCCTCATTAGTAGGGGACCCTCAGTGGCTGTCAGATGGTGGCCGCACAATCGCAGGCCCTCATTTTGTCTTTGAGAAGTGCAGCTGCTTCCATGACATCGCCAGCAAAGAGGGGCGAAGAAAAAAAATTCAGTGCGGGTTTGTTTTATTTAGTGCAAAAAACCTTCCAGTTTGTAAAAACAAGGCTGACACGGAACCTGACACCAGGCAGGGGAAAATAATTAGCTCTCATTTTCTCAGCCTCCTGTTTCCTTCTCCCTGCTGTGTTTTCTACCCACTAAACCACCACATGTCAGAAGAAATGGGAGGCAATTAGCAGGCTCGTTTCAGCCCTGCCGAACACACTGAAAGAGGACTATTTATGATGGGACAATGAACAGCTGAAAGATTAAATAACGTTTGCCTTTTAAAAAGAAAATGACTTCTGGCTAAATGGGCTATTTTTGATTAAATTCAAACAGCAAGTGAAGAGCCACCCTTTCTCCACAGTTTGAGACCCTAACAAAGGGCCGTGAGCAAGTCGAGCTGGATGTGGTACATGGCTGAGAATGAAATGTTTATTTGTCTGGTTTTACACATGTCTAGTGATGCCTTTAATGGCCAGTGTAACAGCCATTACCATGAGTCCTCAGAACAAACAGCTTCAGTACAAGGAGGCTGAATCAATCACGGCAAAAAATGCGATTCTGTGCATCCATTTACACGGTAACAATTATTGCCAAAGGTATTAAAGATGTTAACAATTAATAACAACCCTGATCAATGCAGACAATATTTATATGTGATTGTCCTCAATTTTTTGGATGCCCTTCACAGAGCGGATGATGATCTACATCAGATGCTCACAGCTGCAGAATATGTTGATGCAATCTGTGTATGTGTTTCACTACAAACCAAACGTACAGATCTGCCAGTTCCGGGTTTCCAGTGGTACCCAAACACCAGCTCCAGGTTTACAGTTTTACTCCTCTCCACCTCCTTTTCCAGCTCATCCTGGAAAGAAAATATGGTACATGGTAGAAATATTATTTTACAGCTTAGGGTTGTATAATGAGATGAAGGGTTGGGGTTAGGCCTTGGCCCAAATATGCAGTGTACTAACCCCCCCCCCCACAAACAAACAGCTCCTTCCAAAGATAAAGAAGAAACTTTATACCTTCAACAGAGGCGGGAAGTGGACGAACCCAAGGTAATCATTAGTTAGCTTTTCAATTTCACCCTGCCAAAAAGAAAATGTAAGATTCACTATCAACAAGCATAGATCTCATCCTGTAAATTATGTGTGTGGATAAAAAAAGACGGTTGTGGTTAATGATTAACTGGGCCTTGCCTTCAGGTGCATGACGTGACCTTTGGACTTGACCCCCATGTCCCGCATGTCGTTTTCTGTGAGCAACAGCAACCTCCTTCCGGTAATGTGATTTTCTTTAAACAGGTCAGCATACAGCTGCATGCCACATGTACCTTCCCCTGAGATAGAAAAGGATACAGCCAGTTTCATAAACAACAGATCACAAATAAAGATTCTGAAGCTCTCATTAAAGACAATCTTGAAACAACTTCAAAAGGTAAATGGACAAACCTGCGCCAAACATTTGCTGCATCCAGAAATACTGCAGGAATAAAAGGGTAATATATTAATTTTAATAGTAATGGTGTGAAAGCCTAAATAAATACATTAATTATGAGTTAAATAAAATGAAACTGACCACATGCTCCTCTGTCCATGTATAGATGTCAAGGGTGGGCAGCAACTGCATAAAAACAAACAGACAAATAGAAGTAACAGCAATAGAACATGGATAGATACAGACACTATGAAATATGTGTGTATTTAGGACAGACAGATCTTAAAGTAAAAATCCCAAGAATCCCAAGTAAATGTTATTAAAATGAAAAATAGCCATGTTTCCATGTCTTCAAGGCCATTGCTTTTCCGGTTATTGTGCTGTGTGATTATGACGCCTTGCCTCTAATGGTCTATATCAAACCGAAATGTCCATCTGACTGATCTAACATGATCTATTTGAATGATAAATAATTTATTGCTCATTAAATGTAATCAGGCAGAAACTTGCCAGCCAAAATAAAGATGTCATCATTGTGATCATGAGACTGGTGTGTAATGACATGAAAATTGGAGGAACGATGACTAAATGAATGAGTAATCCCCATTCACTGTCTTCTTCCCACGACATCTGATAACAGCTCAGATTATGAACTGAATGTTGTTCTCAATAGACAGTCGCTGCCTTACATTTCAGTGCAGCCCGCCGCCTCATAAAGCCACTCAGCCTGCAGCGAGTTCCGCCTCCTCCAGTGCTGCGGTTCGGAAGTAAACTGATTCAGAAACACTCTGCTACTGCCAAAGTTTCACTGGAGTGACTTAACATCACTTTTCAGGCAGCATATTGTACTGTATTTCATGAATGTGCTTCTTTTATTAAGATCGGTGGCATGTTGTTGTCAAAAGTAACTGTTCTTTTGTTTATAATATATGTGTGGAATCTGTGGCGGGGGAAAAAAGAGGAGACTTTGAGTTGGGTGTAGTTCATACAATTCTGCCCCCATGTGGACTAAGTGGATGATTTGCAACCAGACTGTGAATGCCAGGAGTTACACACTGCTTAATATCACAAAAGGTAGCTCAACAAAAGTGAAGCAATATATTTTAGAATGTTATTAAAATGGTGTCAACCACACTCTGTTCTGTCTTCAAACACAAAATGTTTGGCAATAATAGTAGTAATACAACATAATTCTCGAAATGAAATATTTGTCCTTTCATCACTATTATTATTGGAAAGTAATAAAAATCAATCTTAGAGAGACAGATCGGCAGGGAGTTGAAAGAAACTGATTTATTGACAAAACTGGATGCAGGAAAATAAGTCACATCAAGAAGCTGCTAGTCATGTAATTTCGGTGGAAGTACGAGGAGACAACTAACAAGTGTGGAAGCCGAATGTTTCAAGAAGCCCTAAGTGTCTGTGTTTCACATGGGGACTTTGACCATAAATACTGGTCAGAGTCTTTTTTTAATTGTTATGTCTAGTCTAGTATGTATTGGGCTTGATGGCACAGGAGTACAGGCAACATTTGAATAGGAATATTAGCTCATGGCAGGAAGCTAACAAGCAACAACACAGGAATACAGAGGATTACATCCTCATGAGACTGGCTGATGATAACAAGCGAAGGGGACAATTTAATGGGCTATGCTCAAGGAAGCATGTCCTTCCCCCAGATGAAGCATAATACCTAAATGAACACTAATGCTAATACGATTTCTTCTACTGTAAAGTGCAGGTCTTGAGGCTAATATTCAGTTAAACCATATGATGTCATACTGTTTGTAAAATACGTCTACAGAAGAAAATTATTCTATTAAAACTGACTTCTTGGGTAAAAACTGTGGCTTCTGATTGAGGCCTCCAATTCAGAAACATTCTTATTATTAAATATTATATCTTTATTTCTTAATACTTCAAAATCTTTTTCTGCCTATGAGAGAAACCTGTCTTGAAAAGTAAAATGTAAAATGAGAGAATGACGCTGACAGTCACACAGGGAAGTCCCTCTCTCCTGCTGTTTTGAACCTGGGTCAGTCAGAAGAAAAAACATGTACTTTCTCATCCTGGTAAGAGAGTCTCAACAACTGCACTCCACCACATCCAGAACAAATTGGCCAATCTTAATGTCAGCAAAATGTCATTTCATCATAAAAGCCTGGCCTTCTCTAAGCAACTGGCTCACGTGGCTCTTTCTTCACAGCATGGCACTATACATCCAGTACATTAGGCATACAGTGAATGACATCCATAATATCCATAGGTGGAGGGCTACAAATATATTCTATAATGTTTTTCTGAACTAAATTCAGCTATTTCTGAAGGTAAATCATGAATACCTTGAACAAAGCAGAAGAAATAGTATGCCAAGATATGTTTCCAAAGGACAAAGTAAAGATTATTGAAATGACAAAATAATCAACATGACTTAAAAAGCAATTCATTCAGAAGCAGTGCTTCCAATACTGCATTAAGTGAGATCACAGTATTTGAGCAGCTGTGGCAGGACCGAACGTCGGAGAGCTTTATTCACTGTCGTCAGACCATGTGAAGCGTCCCATCCCAAGAGTCATGTTGATTTTGTGTCCTTCTCTGACACAGCTCGACATGGAGGAGTTCTGCCTGGCCTGCATGTTGACCTGCATGCCCGAGTGCAGGACAGGCCGGCCAAAGTCCAAGGAAAACACGTCCTCAAAGCCTTTCATCATGGACTGCAGATTCACCTCCTCGTTACTGGAGGATGTGATTTGACACGACATCTGTGAACTGTTTGATTCCTCCGTCTTAGACTGATAGAACGACTTAGTACTTATCTTTTTTGCCACAGGTAAGAAGAGCTGAGAGGCAGAGACAGGTGGAGAGTGGGGACACAGGGGTAAAAGAAAAGAAGAGAGGATAGAAAAGAAAAGAAAAGGAAGTAATCAGTTTAAAAATACAAAATAATTGTAAATAAGAAAAGTGGACAATTTTAACCCCAATCCAAGATGTGATTTAGAAAACTAGATGGTAAAGAGAAGTTCACAGGACAGAACAACAGAGTATCAGGGGATAGGAAAAGAAAGGAATTTATTTTAGTGTACTTGATTCAAGGACTTTGTTGACTATTTCAAACTCAAATTATACAAAGTGTGTTTTGTTGAGTGACAGCTACACACTGTGGCATTTGGTCACACAAGAGTTTAAGGAAACGACCAGTTTTTGTTCACAGAAACACAAGTAAAAACAAGGAAAACTAGAACATAACCTGCTGTGTCTTTTTGCATGCAAACAATACGATGCAGGCAAATAAAAACTGTGAACTGCGGGTCAGACGCGGGGCGCTCACAATTGAATATGAATTCTAGTGGTCAATGCAGCATTCACTCAGTGGATCATAATGCTGTGCTTGTTGGGAAACCATGCACTAAATTGCACATATACTATACCACACTACACATAAATGCAGTACTGCCAATAATATACACCACCCATAATGTTCTCATAATGTGTTTTTTCCTTTACTTCTAATTTCACAAAATTTATTTTCACTTCATCGCTTTCCCGTTTCAACTACACCCCAGAGGAAGGTAAATTCTGTCCCGCTTCTAATGGTTTTAAGAAAACACACGTGTGAACAGCAGTGTAAAAGTGAGGTGCTAATGCAGTGACCACTTGACCGCTGTCCTGAGGGTGAAGTTGGACTAAGGTGGAAAGGGGATAACGAGGAACTCACTGGGCTGTTGGACTGGTCGATGAGTTTGCGCTCCCACATTTTTAGACGCCGCTCCCGCTCCTTGAGCTCCTGCTCTTTGGTACTCAAGTCTCTCTCCAGCTTCTTAAGTCTCTCAAGTGTAGCTTCAATCTCAAACCTGCAGTACACGGCAACACAATGTCAGCAATTTAAGAAATATCTTCACATTGAAAAAAAACTTTTGTTCTATAAGTACAATTCTGACATGATTTCAAAAGTACGACAAAAGCCAAAAATGTGTTAGTCATGCGTTAATACACATTCGATGCCAGAGACATGTGGGATTGACTCAGTACACTACAGTAATTGCGGTCATTGAAATGAAGGCACATGTCAATATTTGGCATCTTTGAAACTTTGGAGTGTCCACTAGAATGCGAAATGGACTTGTGTGGGTTTGAACAATGTTTAGCTGCCGGTGGGTTAGTCATTGCAAGCAGTTGCCAATTTAAGAGGTTAATGAGATCTTAGCTTAAGCTTTGTTTTGTTTTTTTCATGGGATTAATCACCAGCCTTATCCTTTAAACAACTGAGGAATAGTGAAATGAATCACAGTTAGTGTGCCAGGACAACATAACATAACAACATAAAATGACACTCCCTCACAACCCAGTGATGCCCTGCAGTCAGAAGGTGATTAGTCCGTGTCTGAAGCTTTGAATACCAAGGACAGGATTATGTCTCGTGTTCACTTCATGCGGGGAAGTTTGTTTTGCCCAGCAGGTGGGGCTGCACAGTGTGTCATGGAAATCCATGCTGAGCTTCAGCCCAACAAAAACTTTGTTCTCACACTTTCTGTTTATAAACACATGTAGCCCAGGCAGGAAAGCCCATCCTTACTACTCCCCGGTCCTCCGGTCCTTCCACCCTGACTCGTCCCACCTCAAAATATTTCCACTCTTGCTCAAATTCCTTGCTCAAGAAATCCAAATCAAAACTCATCAGGTCAAATTTTTAATAAGATTTTAATTTAATATATCCAATACTTTGGAATATGACTGAATACCAGCAAAACTAATGACTTTCCCAGCCATTAGCTCAAAGCTCCACTAAGTGCAGCCTTATATTGCTTCTTGCATGCCTGTAGACTTTGTCTTGTTATACTATACATTCCTTCCGAGGGTAAAAAGGGCTACTTTCCTACAGTTTGCACCCAATATGGATGTGAAGGCTCTCAAACACCCTTCAAGCCAATAGTCCACACTTGATAGAAATGGTTTCATTTAAATAAGCTACAGTAGCCAACACAGAGCCAAATTGTGAAAAGCATATCACTGCACTAAAACTTGTATGCTGTATCTATTTCTTAGTAATTCATCAGCTAAATTGAGAAAAATAAGAACAAGCCTGACAGATCTCACTACTCTGAGGTCAACCTTACATCACTCTGGTGAAGCTGCCTCCTGTTCTGGTCACCCACAAGCCTCTCCTTCCATTTTCAGCCAGCTAAGCTTATATCACACCTCTTGATCTACAACAAATGCGTCTTTCTATGTCACACATTCTCAGTTTCTGTTTTCCAGCAGCGAGATTCGCTCCATCCTGCTCCACCTGCAGATGGCTGCCTGGACATGATGCCACCAGCACAACTTCTGAGGAAAAACCTCAGAGCACAGACAAGCCCCGCAGAGAGGCAGACAGAGAATAAAGTAACAGCTGAGACTCAGGCTGTGCTGAACATCACCAAACCTCCAGCTGCTCATACAACCCAATTAAACACTTCTACTTGAAAAAGATGGTGATTATTTTTAGGGCCTTATGGGTAAGGAGAGGAAGTATATCCAGATGGATGATTGTTTAGAGGTTTTCATGCCTTTATGTAGCTATCAGTGTAATTATTAAAGATCTATATGCACAATCTCAAGTCTTTTTTTTGTATTTCACAGCCCCCATCAGCTACATTTACACATCATTCTTTGAAAACAGTTGCACATTTCCTTAGGCTGAGGCAATATACTGGTGAAAAAAGAGAGTTATAAATACATTTACTGGGCCTGGAGAATGGCTGATATCATTACCTCCATTCAGCCTTGTTGTGAAGGAAAGAGTTGCACTGTTGAGGAAGTTGGCTGTCATTAGACATGGACTCCAAAGTAGACAGGATTTGCTTGAACATCGGCCTTTCCTAAATCAACAAACAAACATTTGCTCTGTGTGTGACTCAAATAAAAACATTCATATGTTGTTAATATGCATGCTATTGTTGCTTAGTGGATCACTCACTTTTGCCTCTGTTGCCCAGCAGTTCCTCATGAGCTCAGCAAAGCTGGAAGGACAGCCACTAGGGATGGTTAACCTCTGAAATGCACACAGTGAAGGATGAGCTGCTGGTTAGTCAACTGAACTAAACCAAAGAGAGGATTAAACCTTGACATTTTGGAAATGTACACTTATTTCCTTCCTTGCCAAGAGATAAATGAGTAGATTGATACCGGTCTCATGTGTGTAGGGTAAATATGAATCTACATCTAGCAATCGGATAGCTTAGCTTAGCATAAAAACTGGAGAAGGGGAGACACTGTCCTGGAGTCTCCAATGGTTACCTGGTTGCCTATCAAACCTTGCAGTGACAAGACTCCAGGAATGCACTGCACCCAGGCAACAAAAAGATAGAAGCGTTATTTAGTGAGCTTAAAGCAGATAAAGTAACATAAAATTTTCTTTTGAACCCTGGACCATTTGTGCACTCAGTGTTTACTTGCTCCAGCCAATGATTAGCTTTAAGCTAGCTACTAATGTACGAGCCAACCTTGTGTGTAGGAGTGTGCCTTTGTGTTTGTGTGCCAGCTAAGCCTCTGACTGAACTCAGAAATCACCAGAAACTCCAGTTCTTTCTGTCATTTCCTGTCTCTCTCATTTTTTCTCTTTTCACTGAAGGTTTGGAAGTCCCAGGATAAGCACACAGGCCTATTTTTAAGCTTTAGTTGAAACATATGAAACTCAAGTGAATGCATCTAACTGAGCCCCCATGTCTTTCCATTGACTTTGTTTGTTTCCAGTCTTTATGCTAAGCTAAGTTAACCATCTGCTGACTATCCAAGGAAGGTTAAAGTCAATAGCAGCTGGACTTGGTTGAAAATGCTTGAAGATACTTTCAATCAAGTATCTTCAACCAAGTCCAGTTGCTATCAACTTTAACCTTCCTTGGATAACTATGACCTGGATGACTGAGAAACTTCACAGACATCTGCTGACTGTAGCTTCATATAACCATGCAGACGAGTGGTATCAAACTTCTCATCTAAATCTTGGCAAGAAAGCTAATGTGAGTATTTTCCAAAATGTCTATTTCCTTAACATTACATTTGACATCTATGACCCCAAGCAGAGTCATAAATTGCAGTTGAGACTGTTCTGACATATATACTGTATATACAGTATATACTATATACACAGACACACACACACACTGTGCTATTTCTATGAACATTTTCCAGCTGCAAACCATATAAACGTAAATGCTCATTGTTGTTTGTCTATGTGTGGCCCTGCGATGGACTGGCGACCTGTCCGGGGTGTACCCCGCCTTTCTCCCAATGTCATCTGGGATTGGCTCCAGCCCCCCGCGACCCAGTATGCAGGATAAGCGGTTGACAATGGATGGATGGATGGATGGATGGATGGATAGATGGATGGATTTGTGTCATGAGGGAGGGTGCGACGAAAGTGAATGAACACCTTATATCAAGGTGTGCATGATTATTAGTCAGCTTCACTACCTCAGGTAAAATGGGCCCAAAAAGAGGTTTAACTGACTCTGAAAAGTAATAAATTGTAAAATGCCATTCAAATCAATGTAACACCCAGCAACAGCTAAACTTTTGAGGCGTGACCACCGAACAATCAAACATTTTGTTGGGAATAGTCAAATAGGGCGCAAAAAGCACATGGAGAAGAAAAGGCACAAATTAACTGCATAAGTCTTGAGTAGAATTACAGTGCCTTGCGAAAGTATTCGGCCCCCTTGAACTTTTCGACCTTTTGCCACATTTCAGGCTTCAAACATAAAGCTATAAAACTGTAATTTTTTGTGAAGAATCAACAACAAGTGGGACACAATTATGAAGTGGAACGAAATTTATTGGATATTTCAAACCTTTTTAACAAATAAAAAACTGAAAAATTGGGCGTGCAAAATTATTCAGCCCCTTTACTTTCAGTGCAGCAAACTCTCTCCAGAAGTTCAGTGAGGATCTCTGAATGATCCAATGTAAATGACTAATGATGATAAATAGAATCCACCTGTGTGAAATCAAGTCTCCGTATAAATGCACCTGCTCTGTGATAGTCTCAGAGGTCCGTTTAAAGCGCAGAGAGCATCATGAAGAACAAGGAACACACCAGGCAGGTCCGAGATACTGTTGTGGAGAAGTTTAAAGCCGGATTTGGATACAAAAAGATTTCCCAAGCTTTAAACATCCCAAGGAGCACTGTGCAAGCGATAATATTGAAATGGGAGGAGTATCAGACCACTGTAAATCCACGAAGACCCGGCCGTCCCTCTAAACTTTCAGCTCATACAAGGAGAAGACTGATCAGAGATGCAGCCAAGAGGCCCATGATCACTCTGGATGAACTGCAGAGATCTACAGCTGAGGTGGGAGACTCTGTCCATAGGACAACAATCAGTCGTATACTGCACAAATCTGGCCTTTAT
>NC_060156.1:13656464-13729971 GCF_021292245.1 Micropterus dolomieu | reverse complement strand
AGCGCAGAGAGCATCATGAAGAACAAGGAACACACCAGGCAGGTCCGAGATACTGTTGTGGAGAAGTTTAAAGCCGGATTTGGATACAAAAAGATTTCCCAAGCAGCACTGTGCAAGCGATAATATTGAAATGGAAGGAGTATCAGACCACTGCAAATCTACGAAGACCCGGCCATCCCTCTAAACTTTCAGCTCATACAAGGAGAAGACTGATCAGAGATGCAGCCAAGAGGCCCATGATCACTCTGGATGAACTGCAGAGATCTACAGCTGAGGTGGGAGACTCTGTCCATAGGACAACAATCAGTCGTATACTGCACAAATCTGGCCTTTATGGAAGAGTGGCAAGAAGAAAGCCATTTCTTAAAGATATCCATTAAAAGTCTCGTTTAAAGTTTGCCACAAGCCACCTGGGAGACACACCAAACATGTGGAAGAAGGTGCTCTGGTCAGATGAAACCAAAATCGAACTATTTGGCAACAATGCAAAACGGCGTTTGGCGTAAAAGCAACACAGCTCATCACCCTGAACACACCATTCCCACTGTCAAACATGGTGGTGGCAACATCATGGTTTGGGCCTGCTTTTCTTCAGCAGGGACAGGGAAGATGGTTAAAATTGATGGGAAGATGGATGGAGCCAAATACAGGACCATTCTGGAAGAAAACCTGATGGAGTCTGCAAAAGACCTGAGACTGGGACGGAGATTTGTCTTCCAACAAGACAATGATCCAAAACATAAAGCAAAATCTACACTGGAATGGTTCACAAATAAACACATCCAGGTCTTAGAATGGCCAAGTCAAAGTCCAGACCTGAATCCAATCGAGAATCTGTGGAAAGAACTGAAAACTGCTGTTCACAAACGCTCTCCATCCAACCTCACTGAGCTCGAGCTGTTTTGCAAGGAGGAATGGGCAAAAATTTCAGTTTCTCGATGTGCAAAACTGATAGAGACGTACCCCAAGCGACTTACAGCTGTATTCGCAGCAAAAGGTGGCGCTACAAAGTATTAACTTAAGGGGGCTGAATAATTTTGCACGCCCAATTTTTCAGTTTTTTATTTGTTAAAAAGGTTTGAAATATCCAATAAATTTCGTTCCACTTCATAATTGTGTCCCACTTGTTGTTGATTCTTCACAAAAAATTACAGTTTTATATCTTTATGTTTGAAGCCTGAAATGTGGCAAAAGGTCGAAAAGTTCAAGGGGGCCGAATACTTTCGCAAGGCACTGTAAACGTGAAGATGCCAGGAAACCATTATCCTCCAGTGCCAACATATTGCACAACTGCCACCCATCTGGAGTGAAATCGAAATTGGGCAAAGAAATACCTGAAGACAGATTTTTCAGAGGTTTTATGGACAGATGAAATGAGAGTGACTCTTGATTGACCAGATGGACAGGCCCTACGCTGGATCACTGGTGGACAAGGCACCACTTCAACTCAGGCGCCAGCAAGGTGGAGGAGCAGGACTGTTATAGGCTGATATCATTAAGGATGAGATACGGATCTTTTCGGGTTTAAGATGGGCTGAAACTCAACTCCAAAATGTACTGTCAGTTTCTGGAAGATACTTTCTTCAAGCAGTGGTACAAGAAGATCTCAGTTTTCAAGAAGGCCATGATCTTTATGCAGGACAATCATCCATCACATGGCATGCATTCAAGTACTCCACTGCTTGGCTAGCCAGCAACGGCCTCAAAAATGCACGAAAAATGACCTGACCCCCTTCCTCACCTGATTTCCTATTGAGAACTTGTGAACATTACACCTCTTTGAACAGCATTTGGGTGGCTGTGGTTGCTGCATTAGTGAAAGTTCATAGTGAAGAGATCTAGAAACTGACAGACTTCATGGATGGAAGGCTCATGGCAGTTGTTGAAAAGAAGGGCAGCTATATTGGTTAACAAATATTTTTGAAAGGCCAAAAATTTTATTTAATTGAGAATAAACAAGTAATT
Source organism: Micropterus dolomieu (assembly GCF_021292245.1). NCBI lineage: Eukaryota > Metazoa > Chordata > Actinopteri > Centrarchiformes > Centrarchidae > Micropterus > Micropterus dolomieu. The sequence goes on along the minus strand of NC_060156.1, from coordinate 13,728,006 downwards.
TGATAGAAATTATACACACTGATAGTTGCATAATAATTCTGCACACTTATATGTTCTCCTGAGCAAGACAAAACTCACTTTTCTTTAGTTAAACATTCAGGTTCAATTATATTTTGGATTGACTGAGAGCATTCTGTTTGTTGTTAATCACGGACTGGAGTACCTCATTTTTTTCCACCACAAGCCAGGCCACTTGTAAACCTTCCAAGCCTTTGAAGGGTATCTCACGGGTGAGCATTTCCCAAAGCACCTGTCACACAAGTCAAGAGCCAAGGTCAGAAAACAAGCAAAGTTATAAATACTGTAAAATGCTATAATACATTCATGTATGTGTATGCTCTGTCACCATACACAACATCTATGAATCCTCTGTTTTGCCCCACTGGGTGGTTGGCTTTCACAGAAAAATGGTATAAATACATGAATACTATTGAGCGGATAAGTATCTTTTATCTGTTTATATAGCATGTGTATTCATATCCACACACACATTAAAAACACTTTTCTGTCTTTCTTGGAGACCGAAAGCAACATACAAAAGGGACAAATAGAGTAATTTTAGATTTCCAACAACTATTAAAGGCTGCCATGATTTCTGAAGTACAATAACAGTACTCCCTTGATAATTTAGGTTCTTTTCAGTTGGTATTCAGCAGTGTCAGAAATAACAACCTGCTTCAACGTCTTAAAAAATTAGATCATGAAAAGGTGATGGAGAGCCATTCCAAGGGCTCTACTGTATATGTACCATATTTCTGCATTTCTGCACTTGCCAGCTGCCTCTCATAACGTGTACTGTATGTATTCTACTATAGAAATAAGCTACTGAGAAAAGTGTTTGAGGGGGAAAACTGCATACTTAAATTTGCAATCATTTTGCAGTACCTCTGACATAAAAAGCACTCATTGCAGTCATAAACATTGTCCGTTTAGCATGGAAAATCCTACATACACCTGAGGAGACATAATTTTTTACATATTAGTTTGTTTATTTATTGGGATTTTACATCAGTATCATACCCCTTTATAACTTAAATTTTTATGATCTGATAAAGGGTATCTGGTGATGGTTTCCATTTTCAAATGACTACTTTAATTCTTTAGACAGCTACTTCACAAGAGTTTTAAGAATAGGAAAGACACTGTAAGTTTCTAAGACGCTGTACTTCTGCAGAGGTCAAAATTATTGCTGTTGTCCACATAATCAGGGAAAGAAATGCAGAAATGAAAACATCAGCAGTTGACTGACAGTTGTCTTTAGTGCCATTCCTTCAAATGAATTGAACATATTTGATTCAATTTTACACAGGTTTTTAAGACAAAAGAAATCAGTATTGTCTGCAAAATTCCTTTAAAAAACAAAAAAGCATTTTATTTATTTGGTCAACTCTGGCTGAACAGTCTCTCACTGTTCTTGTCAATCACTCACTTTTGGGTTCTTTGATTGGCCATAACGAACACATTTTCGCTAACCTTTGACTTGTTAGTCAAAGAAAATAAAGAATATAAAAGTAACTTTTATGCAGGGGCCAATACTCCATCATAACAATGTCAGATTAGTGGAGTCTGTGTTCTATGATTTCTTTAACTTTCCCAAACCTACAATTCGAAATTCATCCCCACTTCACACCATGATTGGCAAGCTGTGTAGAGGTGAGAATACATCCAGGGTTTGAACTTATTTCTCAAATTACCAACTTTCTGTCACTTTTCATGTGCACATACAACCGAGTGCAAAACTATGAATGTCTTTGAGGAGAGACTGTCTGAAAATGTTATCCCCATATTTAAATGATATCTTTTGGTGTAGGGCATCTGTGCAATATTTTGGTGTATATGTTCTGGTGTTTATAGATCTGTGTGTCATACTGCATGTTCACTGTAGTTTGATTTTACATGTGTGCTGCTACATCAATTGTGTTCTCTTGAATGCCCAAGTCAAATTTCTCCTAAGGGAGACAATAAAGGCTAATCTGATCTTATCAAATGAGTCAGGGCTGCATCACATTAATCTTCACAACTTCATGCATTTTGTAATTCCTTTCAAAGACTACAACCATTTAATTGTTTTCTTTATATGTTTTCGATACTTCAGTATATTGAAACGTGCAAAAAGGAAGTGTAGTAAGATATTTGCCCCATTGTTTTAGTTATGTTGACAAAATCAGATATAATACTTGGAATATTATTGATCTATTATGTGAAACTCTTCATTTCACAACCCAAGCGCTGACCATCTGTGGAGGTCCTACATTGTGTTTGTATGTCAACTAAAATGGTTGACATACAAACTTTGTGTATCCTCTGCCTCTGTGCTTGTAAGGCACCTGTCTGCTGTGACTCCTAACTGACTTATGAGACCTCTGGAGCTCTCTGAGACCAAGTCGTAACACTTAGAAATGTTTGTGCACAGGACTTATTCTTAATTATGAGAACAACTGTCCTAGACACTATATGTCAGTCAGATGATTGGTGGCTTTTATCCTGAGGAAGGCAATATGTATTCAAGGAATTTGAAATCTAAAAATTGCATCAGTTATGAGCTGCTTTCCCCTCCTTTCTTTCTTGTTACTCACCACACCATAGGAGAAAGTGTCACAAGTCTCAGACACAGGCAGGCTCTGGATCACCTCTGGAGCCATCCAGGGAAATGTGCCCACCAAGGACATGTGTGTTGTGTGGGTCAGAAATTTGGATGCCCCAAAATCACAGATCTGATGTGATGAAAGCAAACTTGAGATTATCCAGCTAAATGAAAATGTTTATTTTGTATCCATAACAACCATTCATAGAACAATGTACTTACTTTATGCACATAATACTTAAATTGCACTAATCAGACAAGGTTTTAATAATCTGCAAGTGTGCATCTGGTGGTGATGCTGGTAAATTATACTCTACTGTAATCACATCATTTAGGCCTGGACTCAATTGCTTTTTTCGTCACTGCAGTATCACAGGAAAACGCAATTTGGCACATGCTCTTGTTTCATTTTAGATAATGAGGGTGTATGATCAGATACATACAAAAGAGGCTTCCAAAAATGTTAAGTTATTGAATATTTTTCCATAATACACTCAAAATAACATAAAAACTCTCTTACAAATAAAAGGCACAATATAGTCATACATTCTTTTGTTAAATCTCTTTCTCCTAGTCTCATTCACCAAAGCACCTCCAGTAAAACACACCGGTAATGCTGTCTTGTACATGCTAAGTTAGTCACTGCCCTCTTGTGTCCACATACTGTAGGTAAATAACATAACAGTGTTTCATGCTCAGATTCCTTTCAAATTCTTAAACAGTATCACCTCATCAGAACTGGCTTATTGTGCACCAAAAGGTTTCTGAGATAACACTCTACAGGGAATAAGTCATAAAACCTACCTTGAGAACCTTGTCTGCTGCCAAAACAACTGAAAGCGGAAAAAATGGTTTTACAAGTCAGTAAAAGCCTGTATTTACTTAAAAGATGTTTACGTGTGGCATTAATGTCTATACAAATTAATATGTTTTGGACACAAGAAAATAAAAATCTGTTACCATTCCTGGACTTTAAGTCTCTGTGGATCACCTTAACGGGGGCCTCTGAATGTAAATAGTGCATTCCTAAAGCAGAAATAAAAGACGTTTTTCTGAAGGCAATCACTGGAAACTCATATATAAACTGGTGGCCCTGATTAATCACATGAGAATATAATGCGTCTTTCAACTGACAATGTTCCAAGAGGGTAATGTATCCTGTATGTGTAGCATAGCAATAAGCTGTGGGGGAACCAGAGCTGCTTTTGAGTAGAAATGCATATTATTAGGAATTTACTAATGGGCAAAATCAAGACTCCTGACTCTTGCCTATTTATATTTACATGGAAAAGTACACCCACACTGCCTGCACACACTAAAGCACACAAAACTGGTTATGAGCATCAACATCAATAATAACTGCAACAAATGAGGATTTAAGCCAGCAGCAAAAATGTCAAACATTCCTTCTTGCAAAAAAATTTTAATACTAAGGCTACTAAGACTACACAGCTAAGGCTGGTTCTTGCAAAAATGTCTGATTTTAACCTGCTGACAATGTGGATCTCAGCACAACACCTTCAGCATGGGTCTGAATTAGATAAATCAACATAGTCCTGATCTTAATTCATCTGTTTTACGCTTTCAATCTGAGATTCTTACAGAAGCTGGCTTTAATAGAACTACTCGTGGCTAGTTAAATTTGAATTGCTAAACAGTTTTCAAGGTGTTAGAGCAAAGATGTGACTCTGAAACATTTAATATCAATACAGGTGTTCCTCAGGGTTCATTCTTAGGTCTTCTCCCTTTTCACATTAATAAACTACAGTTGTATCAGATAATGATCGTTTATTCTATGCGTATGTGTATACAATATTCATTGTACCCAAAAATCACCCATTAATCTAAATCATGCACTAGAGTGGCCTTTTATTTAGATTATTTTGAATGTTATAAAATTGCAAAGTATCTTAAATTTTGGGTAGATGGTGCACTGCATTTTAAGGGTCAATTTATGAAAGAGACAAAGAAGTTTAAACTCAAGGTTGTTTTTTTAAAGAAACTGAAAATCTTTTTCTGGAGAAGGTAAACAATTGCTCCAGGCTTCATTTGTTCTAACTACTGACATTGGTGACATAGTTTATAATTACAGTTCACAGATTTATTACAACTGTTTGCTATTCAAAAGAAGAACAAAAGAAACAAAACTAAAATTAATCTAAAGCTCTGTAGTAAAAAGCAACTTAGTCCTTATAAAGCATTAAATCGTACCTGCCTCCTTCAGTTCTAAAAATTCAGCTTTTCAAATTTTAGCTGCCATCTTTGTCACCTTATAACCGCTTTCTCCATTGTGCATACATTTAACCACATGTAACCTATTATTATTGTGTAAATCTCTGTGAACTTTCTCTCAATGACTTTGTGCTGCAATTTTTCATTAATACAAAGACGCTGTTATTGACAGGCACAACTGTTAAGGTGTTATATACTAATATTATCAAGGGGATAATTATTGTCACATACCTCTGGCAATCTCTGCAGCCCATGTCATGATCTGCCCCATGTCCATTTCCTCACTCTCATCACTGGACAGGTAATCATACAACGATCCACCGCTTGCATACTCTGTGGAGAAATGTGAGTTTGAGTTAGTATCATTGGGAGTGACTGACAGTTTGTGATGGTAAAATGTCTTACAGTGACAAAGCAGCTCTTTTGAGGCATTACATTATACATATGAGCGCAGTATGTGAGAGCATTACGTGACAACAGTTGAAAACTGAAATTCTGCCAGACAGCTCCTGGAAGCCAGCTGACAGCATCTTGTTTACAGATTGCTCTTGTCACTGTCGCTGTGGATGAGCTCAATTTATCACAGTATAACTGAACACTATGAGACCCCATGTTCCTATCGAAAACACAAAGGAATAGTCCTTCTTCTCTGTTTTGAAACGTTTCATACACTACTTATGGGTCTTGACAACCATGTGGCCTTTTGCAAAATTCCCTTACAGGACAGCCCAAGACAGAGATAAAGCTTAGTTGAAAACAGAAAGGTATGAACAGGCTAATCAACATTTTTGCTACCTTTAGACAGAGACTGTCTTGTGGAGTAAGGTGCTTGAATGAACATAAACAAGCATCATCATAGCAGCTAAAACAGCAAGAAACCTCTGTTAGTGTATAATGACCCAATCATGTTCCAACACAGTAATGTCAACATGCACCAAGACAGGAGTCTAATTAACAATCATAAAACACGCAGACGGTTTTTATTATCATGAGTCTGAATTTTGCATGGCTTTTTTCATTTGCATTGTAGCAGAAGCTGGCCACCAGCAGACATATAAGCTTGTATCTTAAATAATAACTTTACCTGTGTGTACAAGTGAAGACTGGTGTGCTTTTGTACTTTGCACTTTAATCTGTTCATCCACATTCCATAGATTTGAATACCTATGGCTCTGTTGTCAATTTCACTTTCATTTTACTATTATCCACTTCCCTAAGAGTGGATTAGTGCTTGTGAGAACTTGGAGTGTATTACAGGAAAATGTACCTTTTCCTCCAAACAATACCCACACCTTAATTCATTAGGTTCTGATTGACAGCAGGCGTTGTTAAAACCATTGTTAAACTGATGTTTGTTAACAGAGACAAACAGGTCACTCAAATAGGCTGTAGATATTGGCAATTAGAAAGAGGGAACTGCCCTGTCTGATGCTGTGTGTCAACAGACTAAGGAAATTTATAACAGAACTGATGAATGTGGACATGGCGTGGTCATAAATCTTCTTCCTGTACCTGGTGCTAATTAGATTCTGCTTTGATAAATATAGACACCAACCAGCTCCTTGACAACAAAATCTTTCTCTTTCACAGCTGCAAAATACTACAGTGGCTGCTAAAGTTCCCTGTGCCATGAGTTTTCATAACATGTCATATAAGACACTAAGTAAAGATTTCACATGAGAGTCTGCAGCTCACAGTAATCCCAATTTTCTCCCTAATGACAGAAAAAGTAAGGTAAATTAGCCAGTGTTTGTTAAAAAAAATTACAAAATTTGTTACAGTATCATGAGGTGAGGTTTCATATTACTGTAACTCAGCATTTCAGGGGAGTCCTGAAGACCAACCAAGAATATCAAAGGTCTATCCTCTATGTCCTGATGTAAATGACAGGAACATTACCCAGTTATTTTCTAATCACCACTAAATACCGGTACTAAGTGTTGTTTAAAGAAAGTTGGGAATGTTCTGATGATTTTTTTCTGTCAGGAGTATTATGCATTTCCTTTTGTACAACACAACACAAATTTGGAGCATGGATTTGCTGTTTTGCAAACTGAAACACAGTTTTGGTGTTTGTGTTGCCTAATCTCAGAACCTGGGCCTCTTGTTTCCAAGAATTCCTCCAAACAATAGCAAGACATTGTAGTAGAGAGAAAATGTTAACAATCGTACACACACCCTGACACTGCTTATAAAAATAAGTCTCACAGTCTTACATTATTTCTCCTTCTGATTTGTTGTCTTATTTCTGTGAGTGAAAGTTTTAACTGTAGCTACATGGGACAATAAAGATTTACCTGCATTGTATTGTTTGCTTTATTCATTTACCATTGCTATTTTTAAATGAACACTCCACAATAAGGCTCCTAAATCTAACTCTCAACTCTGCTGCCAACCTAGTCAGAAAGCTACACTGACACAAGGAGGAAATGATTATAACGAGGGTGAACACAACATACCAAAAGCTGCTACATAAATGTTCCACAATCCTGCTGTTAATATAATATATAAATATAAATTAAGTTTATGCAATATTCCCTCTAAAAAATCTAAGATTTGACAGTTTGTACTTTAATTTCACACTAAATATGTTTATAGATACTTTACAGTAAGTATCAAGCTAAATGTTCAAATAGTTTCTAGCTTCTCAAACATGAGGATTTCCAGTTTTATATTATTGTAAATTGAATATCTTTGGGTTGTTGGCTGTCAGCCAGACAAAACAAGCTGAAGATGTCTCTTTTGGTTCTGAGAAATTATGATGGCCATTTGTCCACTATTTTCTGACATCTTATAGACTAAACAATCAATCAGTCATCAAAAATATAATTTACAGATTCATCATAAAAGTAATTGTTAGTTGCAGCCCTAATTACATATGCAAGATGCTAGAAACTCTGCCCAAAACAAGAGAGTAGGGAAAAAACTGAATCTAGCTGATGATCTTAAATCCATTTATTATTACAAAATAGATAGGGGAGATCAGTACTATTACAGCAAGAAACACTAAACAATGCAGCAGAAGAGAAGAGAGTTTGAAATACAATTAAACTTACAACTACAAATAATATCTCCACAGGATGACCTCTACAGGGCCCATGAGGGCCCCTTGCTACATGAGCTTTATTCTTCTCAGCCTCTAACCTAGACACAAAACAAAACAGGGGCACATAACTACTGTATCAATGTGTACACTTCCTGAACACTCTGGCATTCACTAATGCTTCCATAGAAACCTCTGCACCATTCAATGTTAAGCAAAATGCAACTGGTGCAAACAGATTCAGCTGCTGCATTTTCTATCAGCACTGTATATATGACAAGGTCAATATGATGGCTTTAGAAGAAAAACATAAATCTTACCAGTGACAATTCCATAGTTGGGAGCCTCAACAATCGCACCATAAAACTGGATGATGTTACGGTGGCTGAGGACACTGAGAATTTCAGCCTAAGCAATGAACACACAAGGAGAAAACATAACTGGAACTTTTTCATGATAATGCAGGTCACTATGCAAATCATTATATCAGTGTCTATAGAAACAAGACTAAGAGTTTACAGCCATGCTAGCAGCCAGTGGTGCTTTGAGCTAAATGCTAATGTCATCATACAAGCATGTTCACAAGGACAATGCTAACATGCTGATGCTAAAGAGGTTTAATGTTCACTATGTTCACTGTCTTACTTTAGCATGTCAGTGTTTGGTAATCGACACTAAACACAAAGCACAGCTAAGGTTGATGGGAACATCACTGGTTTTGCATGTATTTGGTCATAAACCAAATTGTTGGACAAATTGACAATGGTGATGGTTCTAGATGACAAGTTAAACGTTTGCCATCAAGTGCATGACATGACTGTTACAAAATTTCATTAGTCAGTCTTTCCAAAAGTTGTTTAGACATTTCACTAAAAAACACAAATATTAACCTGAAAATTCAGGTATGATCAGTCAGTAGGATTCATCCTCTTGGGGTTGAAGAATGTCTGTATAAATTTTCAATCCATCCATTAGTTGCTGAGATATTTCAATCTGGACCAAAGTGGTGGACCCTCTGACAGACAGACATTGCCATCCCATGAGCCATACAGCTAGCATGGCTACAAATAAATTAGTAAGAGTATATCTATATCTATATCTATATATCTATATATATACATATATCTATATCTATATCTATATCTATATATATATATATATATATATATATATATATATATATATATTAATATAACATATTGACATAGAAGGATCATTGTGAAACCATTCCTGGAATGAAGAGAAAACTGACAAAACCTATTCACGTAATTGTAGCCAAACACTATAACACTATAATTACATGAACAATTGGTTCAATGTGAAAGGATTACATTACTATTCTCACTGAACAATCATCTCTCCAACACTTGAGTGAAGCTGAATGGATATCTGAGATCTTTTTACAATTTCATAAAACAAAAAGGATGTATCCGTTTCTGAAGATCCTATCACAGGCCAACAAATGTAATACAATTTTCCATTTTTTGTCTTTAAGACAATGAGCTTTCAAAGGGATTTCAAGAACAGTCCCTGCTGTAATTGGGCCAAATACATTCTTTCATTTCACCACATCCCGCTAAATGGGGTAGCAATTAAAATTATTACTATACTAACAATTAAAAAGTATATGAAAAGCCAAGGCAATTATGACTCATACCTCGTTTTCAATCTTGAGCAGCTTCTTCACCGCAACCTCTTTGTCCTGGGAGATCCACCTGGCTCGGTACACACTTCCAAAGCTGCCGCCGCCACAGTTCTCATAGAAGTGAATATCATCAAACTTGATTTGCACGAAGGAGGCGCTTGGAGACGACATCTCATAATGACACTCAGCACCAACTCAGCTTCTGATGGGGGGAGATCACAGGGAAGGAAGGAAGTCTGGTTCACTCAACAAAGTCCTCTATGGTCAAACAAACCTACTCCTGCTGTGCAAGACACTTGCAAAGAATAGCTTCACTCACATACCATTTGAATGTGACTGCAGGTTAGATGAGACTCCACTGTGCCACTGACTGGTTCTACATGTGGTGTCAGTGTGCTATCCCTGGTTTTAGCTTTGTGATTGACCGACCATACGCTGTGTATTTCTCTTGCTTCACACACTCTCCTCATCATCAGTACCAGTAAGCAATGAGCTCAGGGTTTAGACTCTGCTTGTATAAGGACGATGGCATGCCTGGTATGCTGTGACCATGCAGTCACAAACCATTCCAGCACGGTCGACTGTGTTCGGTACAAGTAAGGCCACAAGCAGAGAGAGCAAAAAAAACTGTAAAGATAAACTGTCTCTGACTGTTTCAAGACAAAAACCTGGAAAAACCCTCATATTCTCGTCATCTTTTAACAAAAAACAAGCTATTTCTGCTTGTGTATAAGGCTATATGTGCAGTATTTGAGTAAACCAGGGTTAGAAACGTAATGAGAGCCCACACAGATTGATTATCACATACTTTTGTTTGTCCGTGGCAGCATAAAAGCATCTTGTAAAGAAATAATTCCATCATTACAGGAAATTGTAGCCCTGTTATTGTTCAAAGGTTCCCCATTTACAGCTGAGCAATTACAGCTTTTAAAAGGCTGTTACCTGGGTCTTCATTGGGATTGCTATCCAACCCAGCGGGAAATGCCTCTATTGTCACACAGTGGGGGGTCATCGCTTTCTGCTGATTTACTTGTATTCATGCTATACTTAGCCTTGCAGCAATCTGCTCAGTGAACCAGCTCACAGTATTGTCCGTCCACTCAAGAAGCCAGGGTTACCGGGATATGGTAGCACTGCTGCACTCCCTCCTACCATTTCTCACTTAATAGCAAACACCACCATATAAGCACTGTAACAATAATGGCCTGACAGCCATATGTCATACCGCAGGTAGTTACTGTAATCAAAACTAAATGAAAAATACAAATCTAGCAGACAGTAGGGCGAGCTGACAGCTTATTTCACATCCTAACAGTCAGCAGCACTGTGATATTTAACCACAGAGACATCCAGATGTGAATATCAGTCTTAATGAATGATCTTGCAGAACATGTTTTGATATTGATCATACTCTGTGTAGCTGAGATTATTGGGGTCATTTGCATTGCTACATAGCTTTCTATAGACATGATGCACTTCAAACATTTTACAATTAGGTATTCAAACCTGAAAAATAAAAGGGCATAGTTTACTGCAGAATATTTCAGACAGTGGAAAATATATAATAATTTCTATTAGTAGACTGTACCTGCTATTATCCAGTAGCATTGTGTATCACACTCAACATCCCCAAAACAAGAGGAAACGTTTAGGTTACAAATATCATGTGTGCTGTACCTTATGAACATATCATAAGACATGCTGAAATGTATGGCAGTAAGCTGGCATGTGAACACTCTTACCTATCTTCTACACTCAGTCTCTATAAAAGTTAGTTACATACCGACATTAAGTGTAAAGTTTTAGGCTTCTGAGCAGCTCGTCGTCGGTGCAGAAGGTAAACGTTCAGTAAGAAAAAACAGAGAAGTCAAGAGTTCCGGTAAATCTCATGTGACGCTTTTGCTTTCTTCGTTACACTGCGCGGTAGTTTTACTGGTTGCGCAACTTCTTCCAGCAGAAGGCAACACTGACTGAACTGGACCCTTCACAGTCACAGATCCTAATAACAACAGCTCCCCCCGCTGGACCAAGACAGCCTCCAGTGTTGTTTTTCCACACGTCCTGGGACGGTGGTGCTCAATGTGTGGTCCATGGACAAGTAGAGGTCCCCAATAAAATGTTCTGTACTTTGCAACATTACAAAACAAACTTTCTGCACTGCACTAAAGCTTTTATTCTTTTGTCCAATATCCTTTGTCGTGTTTGATTCATTTTTATGCATTGGACAAAGCACTTTGAATTGTGAACAGTGGTGAAAAGTAAATAATAACATGAGGTATCCTACTTTACTTGAGTAGGCCTATTACCACATTGCGTTTCTTTATACTCCATCATATTTCAGTGGTAATACTGTACTTTTTTCTAAATTCGTCATAGTTAATGCCCATATTAAACATTAGGATTTTATAAACAAAATACACTCCTGGTCACTGTCACTTTATTGGATGCACCTATACAATGCAATGCAATCAATTTGGCTTTACTGATTATACATTATAATGTTCAGTTTTTGGTGACACAATTGAACTAGCCTATTTTAATGGATTGCACTGGCCTTAATAATAATATATTGCTTTACAATTTATATTAGCTGTTTACACATTAATGCATCAGTAATAATATAATGCTGATTATATAAATATAATACTGAGAAGTGCCATTTTGCCTCCATAATAAGGACTTTCACCTGTGATACTTTAAAGTAAATTTGGTTTTGTAAAATTTAATTAATTTTTCTTAAATTATTCTACTTTTACATAAATAAAAGTCTTCATTTCAACAGTCTGAGAGATATTAGCAACACAGGGCTCAGGTTAGCTTTTTTGAAAGCCAAACTTAAAATACAATACATTTAAAGAAGTTTAAAAGTTGTTAAGCACAGATGCTTTTCCTAAGATGTGGAGAATGTACTGTATAAATTGACCTTACAATTCTGCTTGATTTATAACATACTAAGCCAACAATGCAAATAATCCAGTAATAAACTGTACCAAATGGATGTTTACCCTAAAATAAGATTAAATGCACTCAATCACTGGATCCTAATTTTAGGATGAGGATTAGACTTCACCAATATTGTAATTTAATCCAGGAGATCGTGAGTGATTCGGACTTCTGATTGGAGGCTTCTCTCCTTCTATTGGCTCAATTATCGTGCTCCTCTCCTCCTCAATCCTCTCAGATGAAGATATCTTGAATTAAACTGGGCTCCTGACTAGACAACTCTGGCACTAATAAATGCATGCTGGTTCTCAAAACAGAACCTTTTTTATTGGGAAATGGGAAAACTATTTTAACATGCCATGGTTGTAAGTAATGTATTGATCAAATGGCAAAACAAAACCAAATAGTAATGACAGTAACACACAAATACATCTAAAATATTTAATACTTAAAACACACAAAACGTTTTCAGACATTTATTGTATTTCAAACTTGAAATGTGCTCACAGGAATAAAAAGTATGCATGCCGAGGTCAAAATAAATATCTGTATACAGTTTACGACACAAAAGATTCTCACAAACTTAAATACGTATAAATATTGTTTTATACAAAAGATATGAAACAACTGAATATCAGGAATATTAAGACTTGGCATTTTTAAAGCATCAGCACGACATGGTGTCTGAAATGTTAATCTGATGAATTAACCCCCCCTCCCAAAAAAATCTTCTTCATTTGTCACTCTTGTTTGACTTGGAGATGATGGCGATATCTGCAGCACAGTGATATGAGAGGTACTTCACCAACAATTACTGTTGTTAAAATATCACAAATTACTGTAATAAAAGGCTTAACAAGTCAGGCAACGGCATCTGACACAATATCTCATTATCTGTTTCATCATTAGGTCCTCCGCGTGATTGCCCGGATGGGAGTAAATTAATCCCTATGTAAGCACATGCCATGTAGTGAAGCAGCATCAGAGTGTAACATTTCTGTTCCTGAGTGGTTTCAAGACCTGCGGGGCTCAAGTCCATGAGAGAGCTGAGTAAGCGTCCTTTGGTTGTCAATCACATTGAGCTGACGTACGTAAGTGCGAACTTCTGGGTGGTTCTTGCTGGCAAGAGGTGAACCTGGACCTGATTTAATTGGAGAGATGAGTAAACATTAAAAGACAAGTTCAAATTCATCAACAGAGAAAACTGGAGTCTAAGCTAAATGTATTATTTGTTATCAAACTATTTGAAATTTCACCCCAGTCTTCATCAATACAAAATAAACGTTTGGGATGCACACTTACTGAATGGTATGCTCCTGCAGAATCTCACTATCTTCAGTGTGTTAGCTATCATCCGCTGAAAGACAAAAAAAGCTATAATCAGCAACAGATATTGGCATTCAACTGAAAGGCAAAAAAATAATTTACACCAACTGCTAGACAATAATAACCACCTTCAGAGGCTCACCATTTTCTCAAAATTGACCAAATTGTCGATAAATGTCTTGTTGCCCTCATGAGTGAATGTCATGTCTGGTGGGGGAAAAAACAAGGAATATACAGTAAGCAAAGTAAGAGCAAAGGGAAGACAAATTGTTTTGATGGTTAAAGCTGTTGAAAAACAATAAAACAACTGTGATGGACAGGTCAAAATTATGTTACATTAAAAATAAACGTCCATCTAATAAACGACTCTGACCTTTGATCAGCAGCGGCATGAAGGGAATGATGGGAGGCTCCAGCTTGGCAACTGTCAGTCGGTACGCCCGGTGATTCCTGGACGGGTCCTGTGGAAACAATCACACTGTTCTGAGATGTACCATCACCGTGTTAAATAGATCCATCATGGTCCCGGGCAGAGGATGATGCTGCTAAACCCACATTTGACCAGCTGACAGTGCAAGAATGCTTATTTTCAATTTAGCATTATGCTTGGACAGAAAACACAACTGGTAGATGGAGATGCTTTGAAGAAAAGAATAAGTTGTTTCAACTTACCATTAAGTTTTCAAATTCCACGTAAAACTTCTTGAATTTGCTGGGAAGTTTCTGTGAAAACAGACACTAAAGGTTAACTTGCAGTTAGGACAAGAATCATTTTGACTGTGGACAGGTACCCACCTCCCATGTCTGACTCAACCTGCACACAGCTGGGTTACTCAATCCCATAATAACAGCAAAGAAGGCGTTCAGATTCTTGTACTCCTTAAAGCTTTGACAGAAAACATGAAATGGTAAAGTGAAGCAGCAAATAAAAAAAACTGAAAACTGAGTTAAAGAGAACAGAATAGACAGCAAAACAAGGTCCACTTACTGGGCGGCAATCTTGATGAACTTCTTGAGAAGCTGCACCCTCTTGCTTAGTTGAGAACACAGACACATCTCTGTGATCACCCAAAACTGAATTTCATTAAACCTCCTAAGGAACAGGTCCAGGTTCACAGTGGTTTTCTTGACATTTTGTCTGCCAAATGTGTGATAGATGAGTTCAAGCTGTTGGATGCCAAAGAAAAACACAACTGATCTTCTTGTGAAGAAAACAATTCATCAACTGAAAGTAAACCAAACCAAATTAACTTTTATTTATGCTACAACGTTAAAAAGGGGTACTATCAAATGGCACCAGAGTCATACCTCATGTACACAGTGAAAAAGCTCCCAGTCATAGGAAGTCATGTGGTAAGCCACATCCTTAGAGCTCATTAACTCAAAGCTGGCCAATAACCCTGCAGAGGGACCCTCCTGCTCAGGTAAAGGGGTCTAAAAAACAAGGAAAATGACAGTCTTTTATATTTAATAATCATGTAGTCTACTGTTTCGGAAAATGTTAAAAATAAGAAAAAAGAAAAGCAGTTGAGCTGCTTATAAGAGTAAATAATGTTGTCTGACCTTTCGATAAATACATACAAATATTAATTTATATGCAGTAGATCTAATATATAATTTTGCACATTTGCTAGGTTTCTTAAAAGCTAGCTCTATTCTAAAAGCAGGGAAGCCAGATTTCCAGTATAAGATATGAAACAAAAGTGTGTTTAGATTACCAGATTTCAGAGAAACAGATGTCAGAGATGTACAGCTCTGCATAGGGTTTCAGTGAATGTTCTTTTACATGATGAGAATGTGCTGTGGGTGTTTTCTGGGAGAGATTAACCCACCAAAGAATCCAACTGATCCCTCCGGCAGGCAAACAGTCGTCCGTTTATGCTGAGTGTGGAGAACACTGAAACATCATTGGGCTTGAAGATGACTTTCTCTGTGGAATCAAAACATAACACACGTTAAATGTTAAAACATTTTATATTTGCGATATTTATGAATACCATCAATTTAATGTAAAGTTAGAGTCTATAAAATAACTCCAATGACACAGTGAGGACTCTCTAATGCATCTTTTAGCCATGTTAGCATGGCGGACCGGTCATCACTTTGGTGCAGTTTGAAATAGTTTTGTACAGACATTCATGGTTCCCAGAGGATGAATCCTACAGACTTTGGTGAACCTCTGACTTTTTCTCCACCGCCACTGTTTTTGTTTTTAGTGAAATGTGTCAACAACTATTTGATGGAATATCATGAACTTTTTGTACAGAAATTCATGTTCCCCTATTATGAATTATAATAACTTCAGAGATTCCCTAACTTTTCATATAGCGCCATCATATAATTTCCAACTTCAACTGTCCATTTGTCCAACTTCTCGCAATACTATGACTTGGCCATCAGCCTGAGCTTTGTGTTCAGTGCTAATAACTAATACCTGGCCAATATCAGTTTGCAGAGTCACAGCGAGTAAGTTAGCATGCTGATGTTAGCAATTAACAATTACAGTACCTTTTGCCAAAGTACTGCCTCATAGAGCCGCTAGCATGGCTGTATAGTCTATTTTTAAATAAATATGTCTTAGTCAGCAACTGCCTTTTCACATTTGTCATGGTGTTGGACATTTTCAAGTCCTTGCCAAAGACCCACCTCTTTTCATTGGCCTTCAATCAGAGTCGAGTATTGACATTATTGACCTTTTCTACTGTTTTTGTTGTGTATATTTGTTGTGTATCCTAAACCTGGAAAGCACTTGGTCAACAAGAGTTGGTTTTAAATGTGCTATATAAATAAACTTGAACTTGAACTTGAACTTGAACTTGGACAATACCATATACCATTATAATATAAGGTTAAACTACAAGATCATGCTAAATTATACAGTAGAAACCCTGTATTTTCTCTTGCAAAGCCAAAGTTCATTGGTCAGAGATACAGTATATGAGCTCCATGATAATCAGCTCCAAGCAAGAGAGCAGTTACAGTTCTGTATTTGTTTATTAACCTCCAATAAGGAAAGTGCAGGTCAAGTGTGGACGAGTAGAGCTGCATAAGAGCTTTCTGGCAGAGACAATGGAATATCACTAGTGTAAAGAGCAGCCACTAGCACCAACAGCATGGTAAGCTCAGGTTTTTTCTCAAGCTGCTTAAAAGGCCATTCTTTAGCACCTACTGTAGCAGCCATTCACAGTTGGCAAATACAAGTATTTCTCAATAAATCAGCTAGGGATTTATATAACACCCTGCTTGGGCTCTCCCTTGTGCAGTCTCCAATCATTTGATTAACATGTAGCTGCCGCCGCTCTCACCTCCAGCCGAACTGAGGTGGACCAGGAGCAGGTCCTCCACTGACCCCAGCTTGTCAGCCACCGCACCTATGACTTCCCTGACTGAGGCAGCCACAGGGACACGGATTGTTGTGTAGGTGTGGTCACAGCAGTAGACTTTGAGCAGAACTGGAAGCATGAATCAGAGGATATATGCAATTGTCAGCACGAAGGAATGAAGGAGCAGTAAAGCAATACTGGATAGCAGAGACAGTTGGATTAATGCAATAGTTCTAGATAAATCTGAGGAGTCATGGGATCATAGGAAAGAGACAGAACAGTAATTAACTTCGCACCTCTATAACAAGAGACAGGTTACTGTCGGTACCAGACCTTCAACAGGCAAAAGGATTTTGACATTGTTGTCAATATATTTTTTGTAAGTTAGACAGTGTGCGGGAGTTTTTCCTTTGCTATCATAGGAAAGACAAACAAAAACACATTTATGCAAATTGTGTTTATTTTTCAGATTCTCCAAAACATTCAGATTCTCCAAAACATTCTTATACCTAAATTAAACAACATACATTGCTTTATTTTAAGTGGTCACAAGCCAAAAAGCTTAAGATTCACTGGATTAAAGCTTTCTATGTCCAGCAATGTTAAGCAGTGATTACTGACCTCTGTCTGTGTGTGATTGTTGTTGAATGACATTGTTAAATAAAGGTTTCAAATAGATATGATGTAACAGTGCCAGGCATCAGCATGCAGCAAAAATATACTCAATATTCAATATGATCCTTAGACAAACCTTGTATCACTGACATGCAATCTCCTTTACTCACTTTCATCATTACTCTTGATGGGCTGACGTTTCTGAAGCTTCTCATCTCCCATACTGAACTGCCGCAGTAGGACTTTGTGCTGCGACGAAGTAACAAATTCAGGCATCTTAACGTTTTCACACGACACAGGAATCTAAAAATAAACTTTAATTAGAAAGGAAGAGTCAGCATCTTACCTTTTTCTGTGAGATTCGGGCATCTTCAGTGCTAAAAACATGAACAAATAAGCAAAAATGAAACTAAAGTTATGTATGTTTGTTCATCTACCAATAAAATATGAAGGTACAAGGTACAAAGTAAATTTATTTGTCACAATACAACAGGTTATAGAGTGAAATTGAGTTTGTAACTCCCTTCTGCTACGTATCAGACAATATACATTAATATAAAAGCAATTATATAAATGGTAAACAAAATAAATTATACTCAATTGAGGATGAAGTGAGTTTAAAATTATGAAGGAAGACAAAGAAATCACAAGCACATTGCTTTTTAATTATCGGAACATACAGGAGGATCGCGGTGAATACAAAATGCTAAATACAGATTAAGATTCATCCACTTCACAAGCCCCGAGAAACGGTAACTTACTTTCGCTTGACAACTCTCTCCAGTTCTGTTAGTTGATCCCTGAGGGCTGGAATCGCTTTGGCATCATTAGATACCGCCATGAGAAACTCCTGCAAAACACAACAAACTCTGATGAAAAAGAAGGTTCAAAATAAGTTTTTAAAGTAAATAAAAGAGTTTCATATTTATTCTTTATTATTATTAATTATTATTGGATTGTTGGAAATGTTCTCCCACTAGTATACCACTCTTTAAAATGTATAAATCACTGATGTATCACGTACCACATATTCAGTCAGTGTAACATCTGCACAGGATAAACATGTAAATGTTATCACCCAGCCTCAGGGCAGACAATAAGTATGAACTACATTAACAATCAGCTTAACTGTGCACACACACACACACACACACATATGTAAAGGTGTAAACATTTAAGAGGAGTCATTCATATTGTGAATCCCCAAACCAACAGGATGACCACCTGGGGCTTTGCTTGTTATTTTGAAGAAATAAATCTGCTTTATACCGTGGTCACTGAGAATTCCCTCTTCTGATTAGTTGGCAGGTGTCCATTTATTTGTACTAACTTGACAATCTAACTGGACACCTCTGACGCAGGTGCATGTTTGCACTTGTAAATGAAGGTTCCAGTCATAAACTCTCTGTATAGACAGCAACAGTGAGACCTGGATAAAGAGCTTGGAGCTAGTGTTATTTGTCTAACTAAAACAAGCCTGACTCTTAGTTGACCAGCGACTATCACTAAATGTAATTACAGTGGTGTTTAATATTTGTGTGTCTTGTGGGTTATTATTGACTGTTTGACCTCCTCCCTAAGTGCATTTGTATTCACTATTTACACTGTTTAACTGTTATTGTACACTGGTTTTACTTGAATAGTTTTACAAAAATAAAACAGTATATATATTTTTTAAAAGTCAGTCCTAATATGTTTTATAAATGTATCTCTTCAAACTTTAATTGTTTCATGTTGTTGGTCTAAAAAACTGGCTTTACATTGATGATTATACTGCATTACTATTGTTATTATATGTTAAAGAAAATATTGTGAGCAGGTTCAGGTGTAATGAAGAAGTTTCGGAGACTGATGAAGACTTACATAGCATAGTTTACTGAGCCCGGCCGAGGAGACACAGATTAAACACATTAAATGCCATCACCAAATCTGAAGGTTACTTCCTGTCTGGGGATATTTATCCTTCTTAGACCCACAGAGACTCACTAAGTGTATAGATAAGGTTATTTTTCACCTCTCTATACATGTGTGAATATTATATTGGGTATTGGTTCAAAAAAATACATTTAAGCCACATTCAACACTTTCTACATAGAGCCAGACAGTCTGTCTGTAATGAAATGAAATGAAATAAAGATAATCTCAACCTTGGGTTACCTAACAAATGGATAACAGGGCATCCTTATCAACTCCGCTGCGTCAGTCAGTTGACAAGCAGGCAGAGAGGAGAGAGTGTGACCAGTGAACAGTTTTGGAGAGTCCCTGACTGTCACCTTTGGCTTTCTTTAGCTTAGCAATTGATCCTATCATGACCTGGGGAACCCTACATCACAGTAGTCATAAATTATTCCTTCACATTATACTGTACCAGTATAAGTAGTTATAACAGTGGTTTTATTGTTACTAATATCTACAGGCTGACCTCTAGGAAAGCTACTGAGACGTCCTCCTCGGGAAGGTTATCTCCATGTACAGCAACCCACTGCATCACCAGGCGGATCACCCTGCGCTTGTTGTTAAGTGTGTAGTCCATCCTCTCCTGTTCAGAGCCCTGCAAGGCCTGGGCATGGTAGGTGCACAGCAGTTAAAGATCAAAACAATGGAAGTAGAGCAGAGTGTGTGCATGCGTGTGATGGTGGTGGTGGTGGTGGTGGGGGGGGTGGTGGTGGGGGGGGTTCATTGTGGGTTTCACAGGGGTGGGAAGAAACATTTAACAACATTAGGTAACATAGTGCTAAAAGGATATTGGGCCATCAACACCGGACATAATTGACTATTAGGGATGAAGACACAGTGCATGAGCACAAAGTCATCTAAGGCTAAGTCTGTGACAAAAAAGCAAAGAGAGGGTTATGTCAAACACCTGTGAAACCAGTACAAGAGCAGATCAAAGAGTGTCCACAACCATCAGGCCTCGGTCCATGTGGCCCTGTCTTTGTCACCTCTGCAGGCAAATGAAAACCATATGTATCCACACAAGCGAGTAATTAGATCAGTTCTGTGACGTGTGGCTAATCATAGATGAGAACAAACAGGTCAGTGCAGAGCAGCAGACAGAGGAGAGAAACGCTGAGCCAGAGAGAGAATAAATATACTGTATAGAAGACAACTCTTCACATTAAATGATCATCATATTGATAAATTGTTTTAGATAGCACTAATCTGACATACTGAATGACACATGCTGAGCCATACCTGACTCTGTGAATTGAGAATCCAATCGCATCATTTCAAGGAGGTGCTCCAAAATCTTCTCCGGAGTCCCCGACATTACCCTGTATCTGGAGCAATGCAGAATAAAAAAAAACCTTTACTAATCAAGAAACACTGGCTCTTAATGCTTAATGACACAGCTATGGCCCTCGACTGATTTGTGTTACTTGAACGTGTGTCTGTGATTGGTACATTTGATAACAATCCTATTTACAATCACAGAGTTCTTGGCCAGCTCAAGATTTAGGGGAGCCTGGGCTAAGAGCTGTCAGAGAAGCCAAAAATGAAATGTAGGCGCATTTTCTTCTCTGTGAAGAAGAATCAACACAGCCCAGTCTCGGTTGTTTTCATTCCTTGATTGATAACAGCATCACAAGAGGGGAGCTGCACAAGCTGTGTTGTGTCTTCCCCACTCAGGAGGGAGAACACAGTCTTGACACTCTTGTGTGAGGAGTGGAGTTGATTAGAGGGCGACCCCGAACAAGTAATTGTGACTGGCCAGGTCTTTTCCCCCTAAGAGCTAGGGCCATCATTACCATTAATGTGTCTCTCCATATTACAGCAACCATGGAGCAGTGACAGATGCCTCTATTAAGATCACACACGTTGGTTGCAATGCACATGGTTGCTCTGTGCTTGTACTGCCGACACTGGCAGGAAGCATTTTCATCTGCTGGTCTTCACCAGCCACATTTAACATTTTTAAAGATAAGGCTGGTAATATTCTATATTTTTCTTATTATTATGGTTTGGTTTTGTTATTTTCTTGTTTTATTTTGAAATTATCCTTCCTCTTCTATACTTCCTGCCTTTGTGTGTATTCCCGATTGTCTGCCCTAATCAGTTTCACCTGTGGCTCGTTATCCTCCCCTCACTTGAATATAGTCAGTGTGCTTCCCTTGTCTGTTGACATTCATCTACATCTACTTGTCAAGCATATCAGCCCATTCCTAGTGTTTCCCTGTGTTCTTTGGGTTTTCTGCCTTATTTATTGGACCTTGTGGATTTTGATTTTGCCTGTTCCCAAGGGTGTCAGATTTGGTAGGGACAGAAATTACCTTAGCAATAATTTTGATTTTAAAAAAACACTGTTGTCCATCATTGTGAAGTTAATGTATTTGGTACACAAAAGGGTTTAATGTGTTTGTTAAGTTTTGAAAGATTATGTGCTTCCCCCTCATTTGCCTCACAGTGGTTTGGTCTGCTGCCTAAAAAGCAACTAGCGAAGAATCTAGTAAGTTATTCATACCATCAGGAAAGTGAGAAATATACGCAAGTCAAGTCTCAGAGTAATCTCAGTCAATGCCTCTCCCTCTCCTCTCACACTGTGCGCACATAGGCTGGAGGGAGAGTGAATTGGTGGGTACAGGGACGCAGTTTGTAGAGATGAATAACACATTGTTGTATTTAGTATTTACATGTCATTTGTTGATGGAAAGAAAAATATACAATAACACCACACTTCATATAGGAATTTTCTATCCCATCAGACTATAACAATATATTAAAACATCCTGATTAATTCCAGAGGAAAAGAGCAAGACTGTGTTTAAGTCTGTTTTAAAAGTTTGTTTGTTGTCAGTTTTACCTCTGGTTAGGTGAATTTCACCAGTGACTTCACTTGTAAAGCTTAAAGCTTAAGTATAGCAAATATCTTAAATATTCTCTGGTGTGCCCTTTAGCAGGACATAAACATTTAACAAATGGTATAACACACTACAATACATTTAGATGCATATAGAAGGGCGTTTTTAAGTGTTTATTAAGCTATTAGCAGTATTTATTCAACAATTATAACTTCAAAAACATATTTTATATTATGATACCTGTGTTTTACTAAATTGTCATTCGTTATCTTTTTATACAAAAGCCTCTGCTTGTGGGTACCCACAGGAGGAGTTATATTTGTTGACAAATATATTGAAAACCATATACATATATAGTGTAATAGTGTATATAGTGTAAAGAATTTAGTGAATGTTTATACATTTCTTATAAATGCTAAATAGGGGAACTTAAAGTCCTATTTTAAAAACACCTGCCAGACAGTTAGAAATCATTAAATCATAATGTTTAAATAAGATAACAGACACATAAACACACACACACTCTGTATTTAAAAAATCTTTACTGTCTATAAATGCTCTGCTGTGTGCAGTGCAGTGGATTGTGGGTACATTTACTTGTAGTGGGAGGATGAGGGTCCGTGGCTGGAGGGTCGACTGCTGCTGAGACTCTTCTCTAACACCAGAACATCCTGACCGTGCTCCTTCAGACGCACCGTGTTGGCCTCCACGTCCTTCACACACACACACACACACACACACATACACAGTGTATACACATAAGTTATGCTTTTTTACATACAGCATGAACAAGAAGCTGAATTGATAAAGATGTGAAAGTTCAACACAATGAAACTGCTATGATAATATTTACAATACACTTAAAGGTTCTATATAGTTCTATCAGAGCCTATTTCTGTTTCCGTGAATATGAGCTGTCTCTTTCACAACTAACTGAGAATGGCATGTCATAAACTGAACACAATGTTTACACTATCACCTCAAAATTGCAGGAAGGTTTGACTCCACTGCAGAGACAGTGGTGTGACACTGTGTGCTATTTGCTGAGCAGAGTGGATTAGTTGGCTTTTCCAGTGTACTGTCACCACACAACCACGCTAACCTTAGCAGGCAGAATGTTTAAACAAAGCTCCTGACAATGCAATAACAGCAAATAGTATTTTGTGATCCTTAAAGTAGGCCATGTCTAGTGTGGTGATATACAAAGCTCTACTAAATATAAAACTCCGTAAAGAATAATACATGCAGAGTATTTCTATTTGATGGAATGGTGCAAGTGCAACCATAAATTATGAGTATTTGGTTCAAATATCTAAGTCAGGATAAACATCATATAGTTTCGATGAAAGCAAGGACAGAAAAGGAATGTAAGGCGCTCAGATAGTGGAAAATGATTTTAACAACCTGTCCTGGAACATTTAAAGCAACTAAGGGATTTATTTTTATATAATCAAGCCATTTAGAGTTGATACTTCTTAAGTTCCTGGATTCCTACTTTCTTTACATTCTGTACAGACCGGCTGGGGCATCACATTTGATTCTCTCATCACGTAGCTAACTTCCATTGACATCCTAGTTCATTCTGTCAAATCTCTGCTGCTGTATTTCAGCCTGAACAGAAAATTCATGATGGAGTCAGAGACCCCACATGGAACTTTTCCACACAACAAGTTTGCATCCACAGTTAATGAACCCCAAATCTGCTTGTAGTAAGTAACACAAGTCATTAGCAGCATATTTCATATTTAGCAGGATGGCTAAAGTCCTACTCCTGGCTGGAGTCCTATCTCAAAGGACACATTAAATAACTTGTATGGCTGCATTACTGAGATTTTGCCAAAAGAGGGCAATAGTGCTTCTTTGCTCTTACCATAACAGCATCAATAAGGTAAAACTCACCCTCAAAATCCTGTTGAAGTCCTCCTTGTCTACTCTGAGGAAGTGACAGTTGTCTTCTCGCAGGACAATGGAGGCAGCGCGGGGGGTGTCGTTGACAAGAGCAAGCTTTCCAAAGTCGTCTCCTTCATGAAGAGTGCAAACAACACCCTGCACGACACAATGTACTGATCAGTTACTGACCAATGAATCAATGCCCTTGTCAGAGCAACATAATCTTTTTTTATGCTTTTAGAAATGGTGTGATCTCATCTGGAGAAATATCTACTTTTCCATAGATGACAACGTTGACTGAGCCTTTCAGAATGATGTACCATGATGTGCCCTCCTCCCCCTGACTGAACACTGAGAGAGAAAAGAAACAAAGAAAAGCTTGGGCAGTCTGATATACCCTGATCTGAATTTGTTGGATTAATTGTGACTCTGTACTGCATTTATAGATTAAATTGTTAGGCATCACTTATTTTATTACTTACACACTGTTCCTGCCTTTGCATGAGACTCAAAGATCAGCACTCCTGCCAGTTCTCTCTTTACCTGAGGAAGCAGGGAGACAGATTCAGAGTCAGAATCAGAAAAGCTTTTATTGCGAAGTTGTTTTTACACGTAGGAGGAATAACGTTACTCGGGTAGATCAACATCAACACAAATTAATTTTACCAGTGCTACACGGAACAACTTGAAAGAGTACATGCAATGTTTTATTTTCCTGTTCAAGTCAATACCCCGCTGGTGTAAAACTGATTTTCCTACATCCGAATGTGAGTTAAAGTCGATTAAAAAAATGGCATGCATTTTACAGCAATTCTCACATAACTTGCTTTTCCATTTTCATGAATCCCAGCTGTAATGCAAATTGATTATATTAAAGAGCATACATTTTTACTCTCACAGGAATCAGAAGAAGAGTTGAATGTCTGCACAGTGACAACAGTATTCATATGGCCACAAATGACAAAGAACAAGTACTCACAGTAGTGGATAGGTGAGATAAGGCCTTTATATGGAGCAGCTCTTCATAAATGATCTCCAAATCATCTGCTGTTCTTTCAGATGGACTGGGAAACAGGAAATATTCAATTGCAATCAGAACACCATCACACTGATTCCCTTTATTTAATATGGCTTTAGAGATTATTGCTTTAGAGCCATACTGTTTCCTCAGAATCATCCTCATGTGGGCGTCAGGTCCAATCTGCAAGAGGAGGAGCAGTGTGTCCTGCAGCTCCTCTTGGCTCTCCCTCCTATCCTCCTCACTGGGTAATGGAGCATCCTCCTGCTCATCATCTAAAAAGCGGTAGAAGAGGTACTTGTCCTGGAAGCTCAGCTCCTGGTCCACTGCGTCACAACAGCAAAAACACAGACAGCAGGGCTTGAATTTTAAAACTCTGCTTTGCACGTAAGCGTGTGCAGACACAGACATCACACAGAGCCTCACCATGGTTCAGAACACCTTCTTCCAGCAGCACCTGCCACATGCCCACAGCCTGAATACGAGAGTGGACGCATGAACTCTGCTGCAATTGCCAGTCAACCAACTCTGTCCCCACGCAACACTGCCTAGAAAAGACACAGGTGTATATAAGATCACATACAAGGATGAGCAGTTATGTATTATCTATTTCGTGCTTTAATAATTGACTCTAACTGTTCCAGTGTTTTTGTTTGTGTTGTTTTACTAAACTGTTATATTAATTGTTGTAAAGAAATATGATGTATGACTGATGCATGTGGGAAAAATAAAAGATAACATCATTGGCGTTTTTATAATGGAACACATTTTTAAAGTAACCCAAGCCTGCTTCAAGTACTGATTTAAAAGAAAAATCCTACAGCATGTGGAATACAGCAATGACATATTACTGTCAATGACGCCACATGTCTTTCATGACTACTGCATTCATTTCACTTTACAGGGTTGATATGGCGTACAGTATGTGTTAGCAAGCAGTAACCTATTTATACACGCAGCAGACACAGGGCAACATTAGCATTTATTTTGTTTTTGTGTCCATCTGGCGCTGGTAAGTCCAATATTCACTCTTCTTTTAGCTCTGTTTTGGTCTCTGTTTTGGTCTCTGTTTTGGTTTTAGCTGCTAAATGCTCCACTGTGTTGACCAGCTAGTCACTAACTGTGTCTGTCTCCCATTTGGTGCTGGGCGGGTAGTGTACAGTGGGTTTTTAGAGAATCTTCACTGAAAACAGCTGCTTAGTCGAGTGATAATACTCTGTGGGTTCATTAATACAAGTCACCACCTTTCACATTACACACAGTGATTAGATCCACTATTAATAAAAGTATTAATTAGTGCATTTTTATATTAATGCTTTTAGGAATGTGTTTTGCCTGTAAGAAACATTTAGTCCAGAAGACAGATGAGGTAAAAGCAGTGTTGGACACTACTGACCTTTGCCCTTAACCCCAGTGTTTTTCAATGTTTTTTCATGTGTGGATAGATTGTTTGTGTTTTTATATGTTTTTATCTATAACCAGCTTGACTCCTATTTCCCGTTAAGGGAACAAATATAGTATTTTGAAGTGAATTTTTCAATCTTTCACAAATATCAAAGATTTAAGAAGCCAACTAACCTGTACGTCTTCAAATGGTACTTCCTATCTCTGATCATGTGAGGTGCCCTGGAGAGGATGGCGTTACGGAGAATCTTCCCTGCCCGCAGGATCTCCTCAGAAGGGACCTGCACAGTGGAATCTAAGTTAAATCTCAGCACAATAGAGTACCTACTGAGTACCTTCCACAAAGAACAGGTATTGATTGTTCCCTACATACAGAAGATTGAGTGTACTACCTGAGAAATGCATTTAAGGTGGGGTTTGTTTGGACGTTCAATGAATGAAGTCTGCAAAATAAAATCAAACAAAACATAAGAAACAAATAAAATACATCGTTGATGACAATGAAATAAGGCTCTTCTGATGATACAAAACCAAGTGAAATTAAAGGTTTGTTGTTGTAGTCCATTAAAAGACATCAGGAAAACAACAACACGTCAGACAAGTCACGTCAAATAACAAGTGTTTTTCCTCTCACTGTGGGTCACAGGATGTCTTCCACACCGCTACGGTATGACTCACTGCTGACTTTATGTGTTTATTAGCTGTCAATTTAAATTGAACTTCATTGCTTCTCAGTTAAAAAAACAGTCTGTTCCCAGACTCTTGACTGATGCAACAGCACATATTGTGAATTACTGTATGGAAGTGAGTTTTTTTTAATTATTATCAACCATCAGGGCCATGCGGTGAGCTGCAGGGCTGTGACATTTAAAATGCATTTTGCAAGCTTCCAAGAGCAGAGTAACTCATGCACTTATGTGGAGGCTTTAAAGTCATAATTTATTTACACGAAAATTAGTCCACTCAGTACCCAAAGAATATGGGCTTTCATACGTATTTAGATATGTTAAATTATAGCTGTGTTTGTTACATAACGAGAAAGCAAGCTATGTGTTGGCTAAACACAAGGCATGATTAATCTGCTGGAGTGCCACCTCAAATCAGTGGTCAGGAAACGATAACAGGAGAAAGGTGGGGCAGGAATTGTTATGGATGGAGTCAAAAACTGCAGCCATCTTGTTTATATTTAGATCAACTTTAAACAAACTTCAAATTCCACAGTCATTTCCATCCTCCTGTTAGAGGGCTGAGGAAAAGGATGCTGTTACGTGAGGCAAAAAAGAAGCACAGACTGAGTTATACCCAAGTTTTAACCCGCTGCCAAACTGCTCATTTACGTTAACACTCTACTAGACAAGAACAAGGCCCATAAACCAGCTTTGTCTCAGCCTCTCTCTGTCTTTCATAACGTGTGGTTACACTAAATAATATAAATAATTCACGTGTGTCAGGCAAACTACCTTATTCTGATGTTTGGAGACTGAAACAAACGGGTTGTTGCTTATGTTCTCTTTGTCCGGCATTCCTGGTGGGGAAAAAAACAGAGAGCATATTTACAAAGTGACTCTCTTCACAAAGAAGAGGGTCCTATTTTCACTCAAACCCCTTCTAACCATGTCCAGAGGAAATGTAGAGTACAGAGTGTTGGGGGGAAATGTGTATATGTTTTAAATCCCAAGCTTTGTCGAGCAATTAATGCCACAAAGCAAAGCTGCCCATAGCAAACGCATACACAACAAGCTGCATCTAATTTTTTTTAAACTTATTTAATCCTTTATGAATGTATTTCAAAATAAGTATACACAGAACAGCAAAAGCATGTTCTGTGGTATATACAAACATGTTTAGTATGACTTTACTACAATGAAATGGATGCCCCCAAGATTCCCCATTATATTAATGTGCATTGAGTTTCCAGGTGAAAACTTTTATGCTATCCTTAATGTGCTTTCTGCACAATTCTAAAAGGTTGTTGCAGCTGAAAACAAAACTGATGTCAAGATTTGTTCATTTTTTTACCTATGATTTTTACGCAGAACAGATTCTTCTGTAGATCCACTGCTTGAATCTTCAGATCAATTATCTCTGGTTTAAATGTCATTGTATTTCATTTCCCTTTTATTTGCTTTTTTCTTGGAAGTAAAAGTACCAGTAAAAGTACCAGTAAAGGGTTGGAAGTAAAAGTACCAGTACACTGTTAAAATATAATTTTTTGCCACCACTATGAACCAGAAAATGCACCCACTTTATCAGTAGCCACTAGGTATGTGTGAACTTGTTAATTTAATCTAATTTCTATCTCCATTCAGTGACTTTCCTATTTCTGAAATTGTAAATAATTTGGGCTTTCATGAGCTCTCCTTTCGGATGTAAAAATGGAAATCAATGAGAAAATACCTTTTCCAGTGTTTAAGTCTATGTACAGAGGGTTTGAAGGATGTGGTTATTTCTTAGTGTACAGTAAAGTTTCCCTCAGTAAGATCTGCTCGGTCACAACAGTATCTGCAGGGGAAAATCTCAGCTATTCTTAGACATGCCTCTCAGACTGCTGATGTCACACAAACAAGATACAGAAAGAAAGTAGAAAATAGCTAGAAATGTAACATTAGGCTTGTGGCTTTACATCCACGAATAAAACTCAATCGTCTTTATCTGCATAACTTTGTTCACAATGTGTGTAATTCTAGGCTACTTTAATCCCAGGTTATTTTTGTAAATGTTCTTTGCTGTGGGCAGCACGGTGGTCCAGTGGGTAGCACTGTTGCTTCACAGCAAGAAGGTTGTGGGTTCAAACCCCGGTTTCCCCGGCCTTTCTGTGTGGAGCTTGCATGTTCTCCTTGTGTCTGCGTGGGTTCTTTCCGGGTGCTCTGTCTTCCTCCCACCATCCAAAGATTAATGGCATTAATAATTGGCAACCCTAAATTGTCCTTAGGTGTGAGTGGTTGTTTGTCTATGTGTGGCCCTGCGATGGACTGGTGACCTGTGCTGGGATTAGCTCCTGCGACTCTGTACACAGGATAAGCGGTTGACGATGGATGGTTCTTTGCTATAAAGATTTTTCTATTGTTACCTGTATGTTGCATAACATGTGTTAGCATTTACACCACCTAACTGCTGGTCAAACAACATCCAACAGGGAAAAACCTTAACCTTGTAGTTGCCTGAGTTTTATCAAACTACTCATGAATCAAAGTTATACGGGTCATTTTGGAAAGCAACTGCAATATATTTTGTCATTTACATACGAAGGCTTGCTAAATAAAGATTTTTATTTGTTTGGAGCCATGTTTCTGATCACCTGATGAATTTAAGTCCAACATTCACTCTCTTTCAGCTCTGTCTTTGGTCTCCACCAACTCCTGAGGTAAATATCTGGCTCTTTAACTGCTAAATGCTCCAATATGTTCACCGGCTAGTCGCTAATCATGTCTGTTTGGTGTTCAGCAGGTAGTGTACAGTTGGTTTATGGAGCTTTTTCACTGAAAACGACACTGTGAGAGTTGTGAGCATGAACCAAAACAGTAGCAAGTTGGTGGACAGTTAAACAATGAGCTGAAACTCACTTTAAACGTGCTTCAAAAGAGTTTCTGCTATCTTCTTACACACTCTTGGACTGCATTTCTATTTATATGCTGTGGATCTGTATAAAATCTGTGCTTGTTTATTGCTTTTTTCAGAAGTTAACACAGCTGTCCATCATTTTATTTGTGCTGCAGCCATGCTGGTCCATGTGACATCATGCTACTCATTCAAGTGTCATCAATTCAGTCCCATCATTAGGAATGCAGTGTACAGTAGAGCTAAAAAAGAGTGAATGTTGGATTTAAATTCATCAGGTGATCAGAATCATGGCTGTGAGAGATGTATGCAAGATTAGATATAGGTTTAGAAAAATCTAATTGTTTGATAAAAGATCACATAGTTTGAGTATGTCAGAGTCGAGAGCAAAGTGTTTCATTTTATTGAATAATGAGCGAAAAAATGTGTGTTTGTGCTTTAAAAACTGCTCAGGTAGAGTGGAAGAAAACTATAAAACATGTTTAATTCATTTGACTACAGTTACAAAACTACTAAGCTGCTGTGGATGTACTGTACAGGAGAGTGCATCTGCCTCCAGCTGCTTGATGTCTGTATAATTTCTGTCCTGTGCGCATTCATGCATAGAGACAGTGCATACTGTAAATCCTGAAGTACTTTACTGTATACTGAAAATATACTCTAGTATAATCTTACAGTGCTGCTCCATAGCATGTAACAGTGATGAATACTAAAGCAGACTTATTGACTTTTAAAAGCAGCTCAAAAGGCTACAGTAGTTAATTAAATCTTTTCAAAAATCAACCATTTTAGGGCAAGTAAGACTGACATTCTTGGTTTCTTTGGAAGATAAAGCAGAGAAACATTAACGACATAAAATGCATCCATCATTTAAGAACGTTTCAAAAAAATAAGTACAATATACTGTACTTTGAACCCACTGCCAGTAAGCCAACAGACTCTCTGGATTTTCTCACTGCACCCTGCTGTACATCATTTTTTATGGTACATGACTTTAAAGCAAGTTAAGTGTTCTGTTTGAGAAAAGCTAAGTCAATATTGAGTTAACTTGCAACAGAGAAGTATAAATAAAGGTATCAGCCTTTTTTACAGTACAAGAAGACAAAGACAGTCGGAAAGCAATGGAGTTAGGCAGACAAAAATATTATTACAAATTGTACCAAATAAGATTCTGTTAAGGTTTCTGAAAAGTGTGAAATATCATTATACAAACAAGTGGAAAACTGGCCTACTTGTGGAAACCTTTATAAAGTAAAGTGAATCAATTTATTGTAAACGCTTCTTCCTCTTGATCAAGTCTCACATTGAAGACAATCTGCATACAAACCTTGAAATACATTTCATTGACTTTATAATTTCAGTTTAGCTTTTTATATCTGTACTACCTTGAGTAACTGGTACAAAAGCAGCTGTAAACCAAATGCATTGCTGTACCTGTTTCTAATGATGTAACACTGTCAACACCAGGTTATGCACAGACATTTTGGGGGGTTTAGTTATTTAATAGTTAGTTAATAAGTCAGGGACTAATTTGCATATTAATGTGGTGGCTGTGATGACTTTTAGACAGATTTTATTGTTTTCACATGCAGTGTCCATTAAGTACAGTACATTAGCCTGTTTGGCCTTAGCTAAACTTTAGCTAACTTATTACATTATCTAGTAGCTCATGAGTCATTCATGTAAGCAAGACATAAGTTACTGTATTTATATTAAGTATATTTGTCTTGACTGTCTTTTCGCTAATTAGCTGCAAACTCGAGGGACTGGTAGCTTAGTCATTTGTCCATCACCACTCACCTCCACACAAGCCAAGAAAAATACAACTTAAAAAGCAAGAAATAAGGGCACTTTCTCTCCAGGAACAAAAAGGGCAGGTGCTCATGTGTCTATATGTGCATGTGCCTGCTGGTCACATCCAACCAAACCATGTGCACCAACTGCAACATTTGAACATTTTGGCAGTGCCTGCACTGTGATATTTTACAGTCAGATTTCGTCTTGAAGATCCTGTTGCAATTAAATTGAAGTTCAAAGACTGCTTTCAAATCTACCAACAGCATGTGAAGGTCATTACAACAACTAACACAAACTGTAACAAACTTAAATAAAATGCTTGATTGTGTGAGTCCAAACCACTCAGAAAGGTAAACAGTAATTGAGGGCTACTTACTGTCAGCACTGCAACCACTTTCCATTACACCATAGGGTGGGGCAAGCAGTCCAGACATGCAATGATGATATTTCTATAGAAAATAAAAAATAAAAAAAGCAGTCATTATTACAATAAATTATAACTGTACAGTGGTAATATGACTGCAGCACATTATGTGTCAATCATAAGAAGACTGTAGCATCGTAAAGACAGTAGCAGCGTTACAATTGGGTAAAGCACACTTTTTCCTTGTGTCTCATCATTTTATCAACTTGGCCATGGGAGGCCAAGGTAATGTCCCATGGCCAACTGTGTGTGAGGTAACTGCTATAACTTAGCAGCTGACAATCGCAGCTGGTACTTTTTTTGCCAAATATCTTGTTCCTGTCTTGCCTTTTTCATCAAACAGCTCACACACAGCTCTACAGGACAGGGTCACCATCAGGGGTGGAAGTAAAAGTAGACTGCTTTAGCTTTAGTTAGGTGTTCCTAAACGGGAAACTGAGTGTGCATATAACATTAATATGTTTTCAATACTGATGCATGTGTAAGCAGCATTTTACTGTTGTGAAATTCTGTAGTTTAGCTCAGTGGTTACCAACCTGGAGGTCCAGTCTCCGATAAAGGATGACCAGACAAAGCTGAGGGTTCATGAGATGTTTAATGGGTTCAAAAAAAGGAAAAACCAAAGTTCTGCTGCACACATTTGTATTAGTTTGTTGGACTTTTTTCTAATGTGTGCTTTTTTTGTGAAATATTGTATACTTTTTCTTCTTCAGGCCCCACTCTGTTATTTAAATGAAACCATCTGAGATGTTTCGGAAGGAAATAACCCTTCATCATCGCCATAAACATCTGAAACATGACAAGGAGCCCAAACTAGACACTAGTCACAAGCTAAAAAAGGTTGGGAACCTCTGGTTTTATAACAATGCAACATATTTTATTAGATTATCATGTTTTTCAAGTAAAATCAAAATCTGACATGTAACTAAAGTAACTCCCGCTGTCAGACAAAAGCAGAGTGGTGTGGAAGTATAAAGCAGCATAAAATGGATATACGCAAGTAAAGTAAATAAATGTTCTTAGTTATTTTCCACCTGATCACCATAAAATATACACATCCAGAGGCATATTTGATACAATAATGCACCTCATCTATATTAAAATGTACTCTGAGGCATCTTTGTAGGCCAGCGGTCTAAGATGCATACTATGGAACTGAAACGTCCCTGGTTTCGATTCTGTCCAGGAATCTTTGTTGTAAGACATCATTTGTCTCTAGGCAGTGAGGTCAAAGAATAGAGTCAATGAGAGTTTGGGCTGTTTGTTGATATTTCATCCTCATTAGTCCTAACATGCAAATGTTATGATCAGTGAGTAATTATCACAAAGAGGGGAGATACCAGTAAAGGAATTATTATACTTATAAAACTGTGACTAATAAATTATTGAGAATCGCAACAACTTTGGTGCACATTTGTCAGTTCAAAAATTCATTAAAAATAACTTAATTCTTATCCTCATTTTCAATTTCTAGTCTTCTTTTCCTTTTCTCTCTTTCTTTATCCTTGTTATGCACTTGTTAGACTACATATTTCGATAAAGAACTTACTCCTTGATGTTGTGCGAGATGCAGACAGCCCCAGAGGACAAAGAACATGACTATTCAACCATACATGACCTTTATCATCACTGTGCCCTGCAGCAACACAGATGTTATGTAACATCATACTGATCCCCATGCACTCTTGTAAATGTCATGTTTTTGTCCATGACACTGGTGCACAAAGAGGTCAATCCAATCTAAGCCAATGAGCCGTAAAAAAAAATAAATATTGCCTTATACACTGCAAGACAAGATCATAGGTTGAAGTAGGACAGTGGGAGCGTACAAACCTCTGCCAACGTGGAATGATTCTCCAACTAAAAAAGGGTCTAATGCTGTATATTCAACATCCTGGTTATCATCTAAATATAATGACTGTATTCATTGACTCATGTCCCGGCTGTCTCCTTTGTTTTATGGACATCTGTTTACAGGATATTGATTTCACCTTCTACATTTAAGTTATTTATGTTTTTTACAGCATTAATATTGTTTCCTTAACAGTGCCTCACTATGCTGTGTTACTGTAGATTTGCAAGGTATTTTGGGAATTGTTACAGTGTGGTTAGATTTTTACTCTAAATCTGCTTACTGTAATAATTGGTAAGTGGAAATCTCAGTCTGCCATATTTAGATGGAAAGAACGTATGACTTTTGTGATATTTGTTGTTCTTTTTTTTGGTTCTACATTGGTTTATAATTAAGTACTTCTTTTACACTCAAGGGGAAGGTTTACATTTATTTTTGCTGTTTGAGCATCCTTATCCACTGTCGTAGCTTCAGAATGGACTTCCCCCCCTCAAGTCTCCAGTCAATTCAAAGATGGACCAGTCACTATTTGCAGAGGGGAGTCAAGTTTAAATGAGAAAAAATAAACAACTTCATCAAAATCATTCTAACATCTTTTTGTGTAAATTCGAGCTGCACAGTCTTTGTGGGCTAGAGCAATACCTAGCAAACTTAATCATGTTAACAAAATATTAGATATAAATATATAGAGACAGACATTATTATTATCCAATAGGGCCTTGAATTATGCTTTGGATGCATGCATGTACTGTATGAATTTCAGCTATCTTTGTCTTTTTCTCTTACAGAAAACATGCCATTCCTGCAGGGAAGGGACGACAGAGGGCCAGGCATTTTTACACATCATGATATCAAATAGCTAGAATGTTTTAAAAGGTGTTGATGTTGTAATCTCCAAATCACCAGTTAGCAAGTCAGTAGCTCTTGTGCTCATAAAAACCTTTGAATGCCATAATATACCTACATACACAATACACAATATACGTATCATTATTCCTTTTACAGTACATGTAGTTCTACAGTAACTTTACTGTGATATGACTTATAGTAAATAATGATAATTTTAATGATAAACCTTTGAAAGTACTCAATTTTGCATCTAAAGTAAACCGACATATAGTATCCCTCTGATGTGAGCTGATTCTTAAAATTGTATTTTCTCTTAAACAATTTGTCAAATAGACTGATGGTTCAAAATTAATTTGTGGTAAAAGACAAACAAAAAAGGATTATGTGCCAAAGCAACTATATTCTAGGTCAATAAAAAGCTGATTGAGGACCACTTAGTGACCGACCTGTTCACTCTACCTTCCTATCTTCTGTTTGGAGGAGACCAAATATAAGCTAGAACTATTCAGCCATTTGTTCCTTGATGGTAATGTACTCTCAGAGGTCATGTTTTAAATTCAATTGTACCCTCTGAAGTCAGTTAATCACTTTAGCAACCCTTTAGGGCCACACAGCTTTTTCCCTCAATTAAGAAGCAGTTTTTGAAAGCATTTCTACAGAAACTATCAACTCCAAAAGGAGAATTAACTAGTTGCTCATTAAGATATTAACAGATACAGATTAATGTCAACTAACAATCCTCAGAATATGAAAATGCGTCTTTTGTGGAGGGGATTTTGTACACTTGCAAAGTGATTTTATTTTTAAGTTAATCAAAGCAACAGAACCAAAGTCTTCAGAGTCACTTCAACAAGCCTATCTATCTTTGTTGACAATTAAAGGATTTAGGATTAGGGAGGAGCACTTAAACTGAGCAGCACATGAACAAATGAACTCAGCCCCTCTGAGCCAATAAAGCCGCAGTCCCTAAGGGGTTGAATCCAGTACGTAGGGTGGGGGTGTTGATTTAGAGCAGGGTTAGGACCATTGTCAGGTGTGTAAAAACCACTCAGTTTCTATTTTGTTAGTAATGATGTCTCTGATTCTTACACAATGCATTTGTTTAGTTGAACAAAATAGTTGATTAATCTATTAGCATAGTGAACCGAAAATGAATCGACAACCATTAAAATTTTTGATTTGTAATTTTTTAAGGAAAAATGCCACTGTCCAGCTTTTCCATCGAGAAACAGATTTATGTAAGTTTCCATCCACTACTGTTATGCGAAAATTGGGAGTCTGCTTGTCATAAGCCTTGTTTCTAAATAAATCGAAAACTAAGTGTGCTTGCCATGGTCACTTAAAACGCACTTCAGGTCACAATTAAACAACCATTTTGTGTGACAGTCTCTCACTTTATAACCATAATATTGACAGAGATGTACTTATCATCTATTATCTGCAGTAATAGAGGGAAAACAAGCCGGTATTTGTTTTTTAGGATCACTAAAATGTTATTACACAAAAGCATTTACTGACAAATGGACAGTCAGTAGTTATTAAGTACAAACAAGTTCCACCGGCAATCACATCCAGCTCTGCACAGAATGTCCGCTGTTGTGACTGGCTACAACGTGTAAAGCATGAATACACCTTTAGGCGTATTCGACTGGGTCAAATAATCTGTAACGACTTGACATCCAGACAGTGAGCACACTGGTTTAGTCAGACAGCTTACAGCGTCTGATTCAACCCTGTCTTTTGCGAACTGTTGTGTTGTTTTTATAAGTTGATTCCATCATAATAGTGGAGATTATAATCTGTAGCTTCAAGGGGATTTAGGTGTTACGAACACTTCCAGAATAAGAATGATGTTTTTTGAAGTGATAGGATCAGCGAGGTAGGCAGACGTCTAGGAATCTAAATCCCATCGGATCCATGACTCTAGGAATAGAAACTAACTTCCAATAGATCTGAGGTGTTTTGCCCCAAAGGCAGCTTCAACCTGACATAAAATCCATCACAGACAGACAGACAGCAGAAACATGACTTTTTTTCTTCATTTGTAATATCTCCCAAGTTGGAAAACCAAGAAAACTTTGGCAGCTTACATAGCTCAAAGAATATGGCTGAGAGTAATACAAAAACATTTGGACATAAAAATTTTGAAACGATCAGATGCACAACAACCAAAGA
Source organism: Micropterus dolomieu (assembly GCF_021292245.1). NCBI lineage: Eukaryota > Metazoa > Chordata > Actinopteri > Centrarchiformes > Centrarchidae > Micropterus > Micropterus dolomieu. Next base: position 13,690,529 of record NC_060156.1, on the reverse strand, counting down.
ATTACGTTAAATACGATCAACTATTTGCAAGTGCACAAGCTCTTTCTTAAGTTGTCATTTAATGTTTTAGGACTCTTATAAATGTATTGATTTTCCAGCATGGATTTATAGCACAATAACAGTCTGTGAGACAGACTGATACACTGAAGCAGAAATTAGTTTTGACCTCAGAATAATGCCAAAGATGACTGAACAAAATCTTTATGTACAGCAGAGTTATGTGTCTCTGCATGTTTTAACATATTTAAGCTTTGAAGCTTTTTCAAGCTAATTAATGTTATTGGTGGATATTTGACTGTCAACAGAAAAACTGTTTTGTAGAGGATTACAGGGGAGAGATTTTTCTATAGTTCAGGTCAGGCGTTTCAGTGTGGATGGAGATCCTTACGAAAGATAACTGAAAATGTTAGTGTGGACGTCCAATATGCTCGTTGCCACATGTAAAGGACATTTTAGAAATTACCCAGGTAGTGTGGACATAGCCTCAGTGTTTCTGAACACAGTAGCATGGAGGCTAGGTGGTTCCCTGAATGTAATGACTATACTGTATATTATGTTCTTTCCATCAGACTTTAGTCCACCTTTTTAACCTTGGTAACTGTGGCACTGGAATGTGATTGTACTACACACTGAACAGGCCATGGATATTTTAGTAATACTTGAAATGAAAAGCATTAAAACTTGACTCAAAAGACACCCATTTTAGCTGACAAAATACCAATATTTGCAAATACAGAATATATTTGGCTCTATAATCACAGGTATACATGAAAAACATCCACAAAAATATGATGCCTGATGAAGGTCCACAACCAAAAAATCTGATCTCTAATTTGGTTAATGACATTTTTTTGTCAATTTACTAATCTGGAATAGGGAAAAAAACTGAAACGTAGTAAATTCACACAGTTTAAATAAATAATATTGAATGTACTTTATTTACTTTATGTTATTATGTTTGCAATACCAGATGTGCCACTGAGTATTCCTCCAGTGAAGTAAACAATTGTGTTTATTTGCTCTCATGAACTGGTTTCACTGTTCACAGCAGCACTGTGTATAAAAACAGTGTAAAGATTGTCAGCATGAAGTGCTGAATAAAGTCCATATCTCTATCCGATGCACATGGATGCTGTGCTTTAAAGAGATAAGGGTAGTCTTATCTATGTCATAACAACAGATCAATCAAGATATTAACCAAGTCATCTCAAGTGAATTCTCAGCTCAAGCTCCACCTCTGTCTTTCATGCTTGAGCACATTATTGCATTGTGAGCATCAATGTGCATGAACGAACTGCTGTTTGAATAATTCACCCCAGATTACATAACCTACACTGTGCAAACTGTTCTCAAAGCATTCACTGATTATTCTGAGGCACACTTAAAGCCACTTGGGGAAACAATTGGGGGAAAACCCTCCCAAGAATTCCACTTCACTTCCGCTCAGTTAGATTTCCTCCCAAACAGAAACCTTTTTAAAGTAGGAATGAAAATACAAAATTTTACTTGGGACATTTGGATTGCAAATTCCTAATTTCCAGATAGTTCTGCAACATCAGCAAGAACAATTCTGCACAAATTTCTACACAGCATTTTTCCACTTTCCCCATATTATTATACAGTGTTTCTCATGCTACAAATGCAAAGTTAGGCAAAGACTAGCCTACCTAATGCTACCAGCGTCCCATGTAGCCTGTTCTTGTTGTTAATGACTGGAAGGTCCTCCACACCCTCTTAATCCGGGAGTTAACAAACACTCCAAGCATGTATGTCCAATTCTAATCGTCCCAGTGTGACACAGTAGTTATGGGTCACATGCAGCATTGTCCAACATGATCCAGCAGCTCCTTCACCGCAGGCTGCACGCCACAATGAGAGCAGAGTGAGCAGACTGTGTCAGCCCAGCACAGTGCCAGTCAGCAGCTGACTTCTTCTGAGCAGCAGTTGCTTGGTGATTACTCAACACAGGAGAGCCTGCCCCCCCCCCCTCTCCATCACTAATCTACAGACATGATACATTGTAGATGCTCATTTTCAGCATGGCCAAGGAAGTGCTAAAGCAGGGTCTGGCCAGTCTCAAAACATATGACATCAGAATAGACATCAGAAATAATAAAATAAATTATTATAAAAAGTGTCCCTGCTGCTTTCATCAACTTACAACCCCTCAGGGACACATTTTCCTTCACAGTAATACCGGTAGAATTTATTTAAAATTGTCCTTTGTGCATCCAATCCAACCCTAAAGCGTACAGACAGTACCAGCCAGTATCATATTCCTATCTCTGCACTCATTCCTCTGAAGGACAGAGACCAGATGGTGTCTTATCTTTAACCTTGTTACTTATCAAATCCACAAGACAGATGCATTGAACTCCCTTTAAATCACATCATCAAGAGCTTATAATATGAATATCTCCCCAACATCAATTATTGATGTGATAATTGTCTGTTTGACTGGTTGGTATAAAGATGTTTTTGTTAAAAAAATGTGATGTCTGATGAAAGTCCACGACCAAAATATTTAACCTCTAATAAAAGGGATTCTGACAGGGTGAAGGAATTTAAATGTTATGTAAAAACATGTGAACATTTTCTGCAGAATACTTTTTTTAATCACACTTACACACATTTCAAGTCTGTAGACTTCTGAATGACAGTGGTTATAACAGTGAATTTAATAATGAAAAATGTGATGGATCATAAAATGCTCGTTGACTGAACACACAGTACATTTGAAATAAATTAGCAAATTTTAATGGGTTTTGTACATCCCTTTCTATAGGTGACAGTCATTGCACACATCTAATGTCTTCTGATGTCTCAAGCAGTATTGCAAAAATTAAAAACATAACCTTATACATAGAATTTGCTAACTTTCTTAAATTCTGTTTTTATTTTATTATTTTTTAATTTATCACGTTAAGAAAAGGTAAAGCAAAATATCAGACAAATGACATATAAGTAAATTGTCATCTTACTGATGAGTCAAGAGCTATAGGAGGGGAATGGATTTTACTAAGAAACAGACAGATGAAAACAGCTTAGCTGTTACAATTTCAGTTAATCAATGTGATGGGAAATAGTGTCTCATTTTAGATTTGACATTGGTCATCCTGAATTTGATGGATTAAGGCTTGTACTGAACAGGCACAAATTTAAGACAGGGCAAATTTATCAAATGTGTTTTGGACATCTTTATGATGGGCTGAGGCAAGCGGCGGTACCGGAGAGAGAACATATTCCTTTTCCTTCTCTTCTACCCATGATGGTAACAAATTTGATTTGAAATTTGAAAAAAATGTACAGTTTTTTGTTTAAACTCAGTTTAGTCAGCTCGTCCATGCTGTGGTTTAATTTGAAGACTCAAGTTCAACTAAGCAAAAAGACAAATATAAAGAAATATTTGTCACATGTGCACACACATAAACAAGGCAATGATATGGAAGATGAAAGTGGGTGTGACAGCTGAATGATTTTAATTCAGCATTGTTCTCTATTGGACACATTACATTGTATTATATTGTAACTTTCATCCCAAATCTTTCTATCTCAGTGATCTAATTAAATTTACGACTTAATATATCTGACAAATTCGGAAATAGATCCTGTCAAAGCAGTTACAATAAAACATGTCACTTTATTAAGAAGCACAAATTTAACTGATAATAATATTCTGCAGGGCCAGTTGCAGTTCAAGTCCTGCAGTCCTGCTTCATTTCACAGGTCGGGGTCCAGACTCTGGTCTTTTGATGATATAACAACTCTGTGAGCAAAGATAAGGGAATAAAACAGGAATGTTTTGATATAATCTTCCTGCTCTTTCCATGCACATATCCGCTGTGCACTTGGAAGGGCTCTGGCTCTCGATGTGGCACACTACTTGGATGCTGAACCACCAGAGGATCTAAATGGCCTCATTTTTACAACCCCCCTCCACCCAATCCTCAGACACCAGAGGGCACGCTGCGTCCCTGCCACTTCCTTTTCATCAGTTTTCTCCACTGGCTGCCCACCAGGCTTCTTCTATGGACTGATGATAGTGACACACCAATCCCCCTCACCCACCCACTCTCTCTGCTCTGCGCCCAACAGATACACCTCAAGCCTAAACATGCATGCAAAATACGTAGAACTATAAGCAACATGATGTTACACAAAGCATGGGCAGTACACATGCTTATAAATAATATAAATAATGCAGGCTGAAGTGACATTAATAAAGCTGTCTTACAAAACTAAAAGCAAAAAATCACAATTGTGTTGTTTCAATCACAGTGCCCATCGGAAGCAGGAAACAAAGGCTAGAGCAAATTGATAATCAGGCCATCTAAGCTTCGGTCAGCTTGCCCATCTGTGCTGAGCTCGGCTCATGTCTGCTCTGTTAAACAAACAGCACACGGCTGCTCGTTCCCAGTGGTTGTAATAGTCAGCAGCATAAGAAAACACACATTGAAGTTGCACGCATGAGTGGTACCAATAGACATAGTCATAGTCATATATGCAGTGACTTTTCCATATATAATCATTGAAACAAATGGAGAAAAGGTAAGAATGTTGTAAAGAAGCATTAGCTCTCTCTATAGCACCCAAACACTGACATATACATATCCTCAAATTTAATGAACAATTGCATTAAGATTTTAGGAGAAAGCGCAATAACCAGAGAAAGACATTTACTGAATAATTGACATGGACATTCATGAATAAATAATATTATCCATTGGTTCATTAGGGCAATGCTGTGCTCATTCTGGTGTAGTTTTGTATGAGTGCTTGGCCATAGGCGTTCTGCAGGAGCACAGATCTGTGTGGGAGGAGGAGGTGGTGTGTAACTTTGATGCAGGTTAGGTGGTATGTTTCCGTTCACATCGCTCCTTTGCTATCTCCCCATATCAGCTGGCATCAATCAGTGCTAGGTGTATTTCTCTGTTCACCCTGGTTTTCAGGGCCATAAGCAATGAGGATAATGAGTTCACATTGCTTAAATTTTTTCCTGCATCACAAAATGCATTTCATATTTAATAAAGCCTGTGTGAAGTCGCTGAACTTCATTTATTTTAACAACCAGGAAAACACCCAGGGAAGCAGTTTGTCACCACAGTGCATCAGAACTGGCAGGCAAAGTCTAATGCCTGATGCCACCAGCAACAAGATACTACATAACAAAGTTTTCTGCATTGCGACAATAGCTACTGGGAGGAATAAATGAGCACCATTGCCAGGGAGAATAATTTGGTCAAACTGTCGTGGGAGCTAGTGTAATAATTATATGTCAAAAAGCTGATTATGTCTTGCATATTGAACTGATTGGGCTTCCAAAGTAGCTGTCACAAAATCCTGCTCGTACATTCACATTTTGAAGTCAGATTTCAGGTAAGCATAAAGAAACTTTCCCCCTTCAACAGATGAATGTGAGAACAGCCTTCTAGTTTCCAACTTCTGCACAGAAGAGGTCAAACATCCAAAACACCAGGAGGAGGGGAGTTTTAACATGAGACGATGGGTGATAACACTGTCAGAAAAATTACTCTCCCACTGACTTTAATTTAGTCCCTTAAAGGTTCAGTGTGTACGTTTTAGTGGCATCTAGTGGTGAGGGTTGCAAATTGCAACCAATGTCTTAGTCACCCCGCGATGGACTGGAGACCTGTCCAGGGTGTACCCCGCCTTTCCCCCGATGTCAGCTGGGATAGGCTCCAGACCCCCGCGACCCCGTACACAGAATAAGCGGTTGACGATGGATGGATGGATGAATGTCTCAGTCACCGCTCACCCCTCCCTTTCCAATTGTGTCGGAGAAGCTACGGTGGCCGAATCGCCCTGTTGGCTCTTGTACTAAATTATACATGTGGTCCATTTGTCCAAATTTCACTTCTCTTCTTACTTCTAATAAACCAGACAACTACTACTTCTACTACTTCTTCTTCTTCTTCCTTCTTCTTCTAACGTATTCAACATAGTGACGAAATACACTCTGTAGAGCAGTTTTTCCGTTTGGGCTACTGTAGATACATGGCAGCACAACATGGTGACTTCCATGTAAGGGGACCCACTCTGTATGTAGATAGAAATGGATCATTCTATGGTAATAAAAACATAACTGTTCATTATGTAAGGTCTTTATACACCACAGAGAACATACTTATGAATATTATATTACATTTCTGTCAATAGATCCTCCTAAATATAACACACTAGACCGTTAAAGCAAGTGAGCTTGCTTTAAAAGGTCCTTTAAAGATGGCATGAGATCAGAAAGGATTTACCAAATGCTGTCAAACATACAATTAACAAAACTACAGCAGCACTAGTTAGAATTTGTGTTTTTGCTCCTTCATACCTAGATTGTTGAAATACAATTGCAACCATACCGGATATTTTCCAAAGAAAGTAGTCTCATAATATCTGTTATACAAAAAACTACATCTTAACACAGTCACTTCACAATTACGTTACAAAACAACCAAGGCCAGAGAGATTTAAGGACAAGATGCGATAATCTGGGCGCCAGAATCAGAAGCCCTATAATCTCATCTGAAACAAACCTTACTGAAGAGGTCGCCTCAGGGCAGAGGTGAAATGTGTAGCCTAGAAGTACTTCGGCTTTATCCTCAGCACACACTCAGACGGTTGCGTTAAGTATCCAGTCAAACTGTAACTGGCCAGTACACTAACACAGACACGCACAGCCCATCATTGAACAGCCTCTTATGCCTTTCAGTCCCAGAGGAAATGGGCTGTCTCTCTCAGTAAACCAGCCCATTGTAGTGGCTCCAGCAGAGGGGGAGCTGAGAGAGGCAAGGGCCTCTACACAGCATGACACCTACAAACTAACATGCAGCAGATGGAGAGATGAGCAGTGCAAACACTGTTTCTCTTCAGTATCTTGTCACTATCAATCTATACTCTACAATACACCTCAGACAAGTGACATGTAAGTAAATTGTCATCTTACTGGTGAGTCAAGAGCTACTGAAGAGGAATGGATGTTACTAAGAAACAGACAGATGGAATAGAGACTGAGCAGGTATAGATGTGTGTCACTGAATCACCATGTCAAAAATGATTCCCTGTCGCTTTATAGTCAATCTAAAATATGTTGAATTTCATGTTTGTCCTAACACAGCTAAGATATACGTGTATAGTATCATGTTATGTTATGTGAATACTTTCTTACACTGGTGTTGAGTGACTTAATTAGTGCATACCATAATGACAGCACACATGGAGAACCACAAGGAAGCAGTTTCTCCTCAGCACTGCACTTCCACCTAGTGGTCAGAAGGCATAAATCTTCAATGATTTGGTGAAACCAATACAAACTTGGGAGCAGAAGGTTACAGTATAAGCAGAGGACAGCTCACTTTATTCCTGCAGGGGGCCAACAATAACATCACGATCCAACCTCCAGTAATCCACTAAGACACTTTGCCTATACACCTCCTACGCTTTGGCTTGCGCTTAGCTCAATTTGTCACAGTTTTCACATTTAACATTTCAATTCCAACCAGAACAAACCAAGACAGGTGGCTATTCCCTGCCTTACAGCAGCCCCCTCAGTGGAAATTAAAGCAAGACTGAACAGATATGTATGCTGCCTTTAAGTGGCCCACTCAGCTGTTTAGGATGTAAAATATATATATATTTTAACTAACTGCAGTATTTTACCTGTTATTGTGGGTGATTCTATAAATAGGATTCCTGTTTCAATACAACCTCTAATATAATCAAGTTTATTTTTATTTATTTTTAATTAATTTTATGTATGTTTGTGTAAGTAGCATAAAGGGAACTAGAACTTAATCTTGTTATACAACCCTGTGTTGTATATTGATAAATACATCTACCGTGTACCTTGAGATCACTTAATACAAGCACCTACCTTGAATTAATCACAAACTGTAATGTGGCTACACCATTTCTGTAGTCTGGTTCAAGTACAGATGGAGCAGATAGAGGCACTCACCTCCCACAGAGACCTGAACTCCCTCTGTTCAATGCGTAGGAGCTCACTGAATTCTTGTGTGACAATGGTGGCATGCCGGGGGGTGTTATCCAGGATCGACTCCCCAAATGCTGTGCCAGTCCCCAGTGTACATATAGTAACAGCATCCTATAACAGAAACAGAGATGGTGCTCCACATGGTTCATTCATCCATAAGGATAAAACATTCGGCTAGAAGAAGAATCCTGTAAAATGCTAATTAAGCCTATGTCCTTACTCTGCTAGAGGAAAAAAAGGCTTTTGTGTGAGGTACTTGACAAGCAGTGATCACTGATCAGATCACTCTCAAAGGTTAGATGCAATCACCTGAAAACTTGTGCTACATAGATGGATAATACACTCCAATCTGCAAAGAAATTACTCCAATCAGCATCTACACAAACGGACTAAGGTGCATGAAACTGCAGTATTGAAAACTATTCAGTAATGTCCCCCAATATAATAAGCTAAATGCTCTTTACAGCCCACACTCCAAACAAGCCTGAGGCTGGATGTGAATTATTTTGCATCTGGGGTGGATTTCAAGTGGGGCTTAACTAACACAATCATTCAAATCTCCACAGAAAGACTATAAAATTTAGGAGACAGTTCAGATTTAGTGCCATATGAGTCACAATTTTAGTAGGAATGGTAAATTTTGCATTTAATTGTAACTGACAAAAAACTGCGTCTGTACCAAACAAAGGCCGGGGCATCCCTACAATTATACTGGTGTTTTGTGATGCATTTTACCTTTATCAAAAAACTCCAGCTCCCTCGTGGATTTGGATATTGTACTATATTGTATGCCAAACTGCGATTTCAATAATATTTTTGATGAATTGCCCTGTGTGATATGCCAGTGGTGTGCTAGAAAGAAGAGTGCCATTCTCACCTGTAAGTCCCATGTGGTTTAACCACATTTAATTTTCAGTTGAAACTGGGGTATCACGTGATGCTTCGAAAAACAAATCTGTCGTACCTGATAACTTGATGTTTCTGAAACTTTGACATCCAGTGAACCAGAGAGGACGGCATACCAGCTGGTGCCAATGTCTCCTTGGCGATACACTAAAAAACACAGCATAGTTTAAAACGTTCAACATCTTTTTTAAATTACACATCCTTCTATATTCTCTTTAACTATTTTGGAGCCCAATTTACACTACGACAGTTTCAGAGCCTGTATTTTGACCTACAGGTGATGCCTTTCTCCAAGCACTCATAGAATCCACACAGGCAAATCTGCTGCAGCAAACTGGGGTGGAACCTCTCGAAGGCCTTCACATTTTTCAGACGTGCCAGGATTATGTCAACATCTTCCGCAGAGCGCTCTGCTGGTCTGGAGAAATAAAAAAGGGGCAATGTACAGGTAACTAAAATAAAAAAAGGTGCATACATAGGCTGCAAAGCATGAGTCAGCCAGAGCAGCACTAAGTGTGTCTTGGCCTAGAATCTGAAAACATTTGAAGCTCTGCAGGAGGGATATGATACCAATTTATCCCCGAAGAACGCTGTCATCTGTTTTCATGTCGACACTCTTATGTCATAACTTAAGTTAAAGTTGCACAACTGCAGTGCCCTGCACAGAAGGTCAGAGTTCACAACTGTACTCTGTTGCAGTTTTCATGAACTGACACAATAAAAACACATCTCTTCCTGTGCAGCACTACAATTTCATGCCAGACAAATGAATCTTAGAAAAAGTTGAAACCTCTGTGAGCCAATAATCTTGTTGCTGTCAAATCTGGAATGATGATATCACAAATGGGTCTAATTGCCAAAGACTCCTCACATGTCTCTTCGACTTCTCCTATTGTTTACACTATGCCAAATAAAATCAATATGTTAATATGTTAAAGCCCTTCTTTTAAGTAGTCCACAGATTAGAATTGGCTTTTTCAGGTGGATCATACGAAAAGGGGCGATTTACATAAGGACAGAATTGTGTATAGTTTAATATAAAAGTGCTTACACAGTGTAACTCTATACATAGTTGTTTATCACAATGAGCTCTAACTAAGTTTTATCCCTCTTCCTGCATTACACAGCCCCAAATGTGTTGCACTGAGTCTGGAGCCTCTGATGTAACATGTGGGTGGTTGTACTGTAGCTTACATCACCTTTGAATCCATATCCATCCTTTAAAAAGATGAAACCAAACAGTATCAATAATTCAGAAAGGGAAAAAAAAGTGCTCGCTGCAACAATCATCTGGCTTAATGTAGCTCTAAAAATGATTTATTGTACTACATTATCAGCTCTGTCACAGTACAATAAAAGTGTTTTCACCAAGCAACAGCTTGCAAGCAAATGACTCTTCATAATGCAACCTCAAAGGAGTCACATTAAAGTATCTCTATGCTATGCTCTTCCTGATTGGACTGTACAATCACACCTGAAGCCTCATCTAATGTGTGACAGGCCCTGTGGTCCACTCCCACATCATTTACTGATGAAAGGTGGGACGTCTACTCTGCATTACTTCAGCACTGTTTCCTTTGTCACACACACACACACTCCACTGAGGACAAAAAGGCAAGAGAGAGATGTGAGGGAGCCTGAGTTTCAAAGCCAAGGAAGTCGACCAAGTCAACAACAAAAAAAGCTTTCAAAAGGCGCTGATGTAGAGTCCAAGTGAGGACAGAATGTTTTCATCACGAGGCAGCTTGTTATGGTGTGAACACTACGAACGACAGTGAATCTAATGGAGCAACTGCTTCTTATTCACAATGCAGCTGCAGAGAGTGACATGTAATGAGTGAGATGTCATATTTCTGCATCCCCGAAGCTCCATGTTAAACTGAGATAATATAAACTGTTTAATAATTAAACAAGTGGCATGTGTGGTATTTGTGTTCACTTCTCTTTTATATAAAATACTGTGAAGAAGTTTGACAAAATAAGTTTTTTTTAGAGGGAGTGAGGATATACATGGAAACATACATGGTCATCACCTGATTTCATTGCCAAATTAGCAACAGAGCAATGAGGTGAAGCACATATGCTGCAGGTAGCCTATTTGCTAAGGAAAAGGTGAGTCACACAAGAACCATTTGATTTGAGCGATACAAGTGGCTTCAACGATTAACCAGAGGATATTACTGTGTAAACACATCTGGAACACTGCGTCACTTTGCTGTTTATAGCTGATGCTCTTTGGACCCTTTCTTTGTCAGGGACCCTCTCTCTCTCTCTCAATTCAATTCAATTCAATTCAAATTAGCTTTATTGGCATGAATGTGTAACAACAACATTGCCAAAGCATCATACATACAACATAAGAACAATCAATCCCATACATTTCATTAAACAAGTAATTAAAGCGTAAAGTAATCAAAGCGTATGTGTGTTTGTGTTAAAAAAAAATGAAGAAATATTAAAAAATAAAATAAATAAATGAAACAGTAACGTGTGTGTGTGTATATTAATAGACAATTGTTTTTTTAAATAATTAATTGATTAAAAAATAATAATAAAATTTAAATAAAATCAAATAAAATCAGTGTCAAATGTAAAAACAAAACAATTACTAAAATATCAAACGATCAAAATAATAATAATTTGAAAATCTGTACAATTCAGTCATGTCAGTCTGAGGTTCCACTGGTTGTCCTCACTTCATGGCATGAGGAGACATATTTTGCAGCAATTATTTCACATTTGGGCATTTCTCCCAGTAAATAGGGGAGTTTCTGTGTGTCTGATATGAATTTGAATTCGGGGTATATTTGGGAAATGTGGAAAAGTGTTTTTGTCTTATTGTTTTATATTTGGGGCATGAGGTTAGAAAGTGTAGCTCTGTCTCTACCTGTCCCCTGTCACACTGGGAGCAGAGTCTCTCCTCTTGTGGTAGCCAGGTCTGTCTGTGGCGACCCTTTTCTATGGCCAGGCTGTGTTCACTCAGTCTGTATGTTGTCAACATTTTTCTTAGTTTAGGACATTTTATTGTACTCAGGTAATTTGCCAGTGTGAATTCTCTTTTTAGGGTCAGATAACATTGTAATTTACTTTGTGTTTTGGTCGTTTCTTTCCAGTATTCAATATATTTTTCTTTCTGCTTGCTGATAATTTGGTTTGGTCTGCTTGAGTTGGTATTGCTGTCCTGAGGCTGTTGGGGACTTGTTACTGCAGAGAGCCTCAGGACCAGATGGCTGAGGGGCCTCTTCTCTGGTTTCAGCTCCTGGTATGTTAGGGCTTTGTGATGATATGTCTGGGGGTTAACTGATTTTAAGTGATTGTAAAATTTAAGTGATCTTTTCTGTATTTTTAGTAGGAGGGGGAACTCTCTCTCTCTCTCTCTCTCTCTCTCTCTCTCTCTCTCTCTCTCTCTCCTCATTCTGTGTTTCTTACTGGCCCTGATTTCTACATCCCTACCTGTGGGACACCTAAAGCGTCACGTTTCCGCTATATAGAGCCTGGATGTGTGAATTCAAATTATCCAAAATTCCCACAAAGGAAAAAACTGAAAGACTATTCACTTTTTATAGCTCCTGTAATGTCAAAATCAGTTTTTAAAGCAGTCCCCTGCAGCTGGTTGTTGGTTTAGGCTACCTCTTCTGACAGGTGGGCATGCAGTAGTTTCACCTATTGATCAGGAAGTATTCCACAGTGATTTGGGGTTTAAAGCTAAATTCTCTCAAGGGCAGTTTTAGGGATGATTGTAAATGGGAATAACAGGTGAGTAATTGGAGGTTATATTTAAGAGACAAATGCACTGTCAGTGATGAATGTAGTCAAAACCCTTTAACAACATTTCAAACGCCTCTCTAAAGTTAGTAGCATGGTTTCTTCCAATATTTCACTGGCAGTTCCCACAGTTGTGCGTAGTAGCCTAATGTTGTTTTGAGCCCCTAGCCAACAATCTAAATGAAGTCCTGATATGAACGGTGTAACCTTACATGGGATATGGTGCCTGTAAGAATGTCCTAATTAAAGCTCTGAAGCACTGAGTCTTAATTCCGTTGGGAAATTAAAAATTAGCCTTTAGACCCAACATCACTGTCTTGCAATTCAGCGCCAAAGCTCTGGTGGGAAAATCAAAATCGCGTTAATAATCCCATCATTCGTTGCTCGCACAGTGACCTCAAACGAGTTGGTGTATACACAACGATACATATGACAAAAATAGATTACCTCTTGTCCAGACAAATTATCCACTCCGCAGATTCCGACGAGTGCGAAGAAGTGTGCGCCGCGACCATCTTGAGATCCTGATGCTGATGGTGCTGCGGCGGCGGAGCGGGCTGAACCAACAGCAGCACTTCATCTGCCGTCACTCATTCTCTGCTGACAGGCGACACTGTCCCTGCTGCTGCTGTTGCTGCTGCGGCTTAGGGCTTACCTGACCAGGAGCATCACCAACAGGAAATGCACTAGTGGTAGCGCTAGAGGTGAAGCTGCAATGCATGTGAAGACTACAGAAGTAGTCTATTCTGTTTTGAGGGGGGAAAACGTGACTCACGTTGGGAAGCTGAAACAATGCAACAGTTTTCAAGTTCATATCACATGTTTTAAGGGGAGATACGTATTACGTATTGTGTCAATTGCCAATAAGGGAATATATACATTATTACACTCAGTTGCCAGCTTTTGGGTAAATCTAGATGTCTACAGAAGATTATAATACAACATATCAACAACAAAACCAACTTTCCTTGAGGTTATTATGTTTTTTTGTTAATGAAACTGTTTTGGAGAGGTGTTTATTCAACTGCATGCTCGTTTTGGAGGCTGTAGTTTGTGATGCTTTTGAAATGTATTTTGCTACAGGCAGGCAGAGGTGAAAGAAGCCTACTCAGATACTTCACTTGAGTAAGTAGGTTATCAGCAAGATGTAGGCCTAGCCTATAAAAGTATCAAAACTAAAACTCATTCTGCAGAATTTATACTTTCAAAGTGTTATATAATATTATATTACTCTGTTTTACCACAAGTGAATGCACGTTATTAAGAGCATTTTAATGTTGTAGTATTATATGTTGTAGTAAGTGTAATTTTACATACTACTTTGCATGCCAGTAGGTAGATTAGGCTATAGTAGCCCATTGCATCATGAGAAGATCATATGTTTTTATATTTAAAAAGTAACTAGTCATTAAAACTGTTAAGTAAGTGTGGTGAAGTAAAAAGTAGCCTACAATATTTCCCACAGAAATGTAGAATATAGAGTAGAATTATAATGCAGCATAACATGTACTCAAGTGAAGTAGGCTACAAGAAGGACAATTGTTCTTCCTACATTCCACCACTGTAATCTGAGAGGCGTTTCTACTATTTTGGCCGCCCAATTTATCAGTGAGGACAGACTATTAGGACACACAGAATTAAAACATCTTTAGTACAATAAGAATGTCCCAACCTGGTGCAAAATATAGTCTCGCTCATAAAAGTGCAAAATGTAGTCCACACTGAGTAGCCACTCATAGCTAATGTCTTTACTCTGCTTTTGTCACCACCATCTCACTCACACAACTCACCAATCTAAACAACATGACTTTAGGTGGAAATTTTCAAAAATAAATCAATATGTGAATTGATTTTCATACTGTTGCAGCCTTGTATTGCATATTGACCATGAAGCATTTGGCAGCTTTCTGCAGGAGGAGGACATGGGTAGTCTATATGAACCTTTAATAAAGTTGCCAGTCAAGATAAAGAGTGACTTCTCTGCTGCAGGATATTAGCTGATGCAAAGGGGAGACAGAGGGCATGGTGGTGACCTTGGGTAGCCTATACAATAACATCCACATTATCATCATGAGTGTCCACATGATAGCTCATTGGGAATATACAGGGACTCAAGAAAATGTACATAAACTCCCTGAACATATGCATGGCTATAATTAAATGGCTGCTTGTATAACCGACTGCGGCACTTTGTATGGGCACTGACGGCTTCTGTCAAAGTAGGAACATGTTCGTAATGGCCCTGAGAAAATGATGCTTTGTAATAAGAGGCCCCATAATGAAAGGGTCATTGGTCTCTCTCAGTTACCTTGGCAACAAACCGCGACAGAGACAGAAGTAACGAGGCTCAGTGGTGCAGCTCCACAAAATGCCTTCTGTGCTGATGGAAATGTGAAGGAACCTGTTTGTGTGCTGCCTTCGTTACTTTTTCTTGCTCATCATTTTAAAACTGAGAACTGAGTTTGTAGATACTATTAAGAGTGTTTTCTCATTTTCCATTAGTATACAACCTATAATCAAAAGCATCAAACAAAAAAAAACAACAACCCTGCTTTGAAACTGTTTCATGTACCAAAAGCTTGACTAAAGGCCCAATCAGTAGGCTAGTTTCATTATTTGTTTGTTTTATGACCATCTGAAATATAAGTACATTCAAATGTTCAATTCAAAGGTTTGACCATAGAAAAAGAAAAACATCTGAAATATGAGCGGCTGATGATGTCTCTTAACTTATCATAATTGAAAATACGCAATTTCAAAAATAAATCAAGTAAACTACTGATAAGTGCATTTAACTGTTTTGACAAAATTATGAAGAATTTCCTGCTTTTGCATGGTTGGGACAGGGCTAAATCATGACTTTTTTCATTCTTTTTTTTCTTTTTTAGAAGTATGATGTGGATGCAAGTCATTGCTGAAATTTATCTCATTTTTGTTTGTTTCAAATCCTGTACTTCTGTCTGCCACAAGATGGCAGCATTATCTCTGTCAAAGGTAAGAAAATGAGCACACCAGGGCAGAAATTCAACTCCCCATTCAGAGTGAAAAAATAGAGGATCATATTGCCTTGACTTTGATTTAAAAGATTGTTCGGCACAGTAACCGAGGTCTCAGTCTGACTCTGAAATATTTAGGGCCATGAAATGTCCACAACAAAAAGCGTGGCCAGAAATGTTTTGTATCTTATAGTTCAGTTTTGAAATGTTCCACTTACTACTTTTTAATATTGAGTAGGTGGGCCTTAAGTTAAGATTATATTGTTAAATTAACTGTTCCAATAGTCATGGATGAACACGCTCACTCGTTGAGGGTGCACAGCTTCATCTATGTCCTCAGAATGAGCAGCATTTACTGATTACATAGTCTCCATGTCTCTTGCTAAGCTAAATAGTGGGGATGCAAGAGTAATTCAGGCCAGGGCATGCACTATACAAAACACATTCCTGTTACACTGCATACCACCATCACACAGACCACCACATAACAATGTGTGAAGATGTCAGTATGTACTGCAGTAGACCTACTTTGCCACTACACCTTTGTTATTACTTCTCGTAAGGTACCAGTTCAAAAATCACTGCGGTTTACTGTTCTTTCAGAGAAACCTTTTAACACACACACCTAGATATACTCTTGAAGATTAGATGATATTAGAAGTGGGAAATTCATTTTTGTATCCATTGCAAGTTAATGTGGAAACAAAACATCTCCTGAAAAGGCTATTTAATTGCTATTCATATTGAAAAGTACCTTACAAACAATGGCAATATCTAAACATTGCAATTTACACCCTATTCATGAAGAGGGAAAAGCGCCAGGTGTAGAAACAGTTTTGTTTTATTAGTTGTTCCTGGCTGGACTGAGTTTGAGACTCAAAGGTTCCACTGGCGATTCTGACCTGCTCTTCACCTGTTCCTGTTTCCATTTGGTTAGTCTTGCTCGTACAATGTTGTTTAAAGGGTTGCTATAGGGACCGCTGGCTCGGCTAAGGCGTGCCATGTTACCCCTGGGAGTAAGCCCACTGACTGTGTATATAGACTTTTCAGACCCACAGTTGCTAGGAGATGATCCAGCAAGCTGGAGATGGTAAACCCAAGGACACATGCAACCCTAATGTGCACACACAGCATAATTTCAGATTCTGGGGAACATTTGCAAAGATATTTGTTACTTCTGGTATGTAGAACTCTGACTGAATGTTCAGGGTCAAACGTCTATTAAATTGTATTTGTTTCTTCTTGTCAGTTGAGCATTTTGTAGGCATGAGTCTTGCTTAAAAGTCAAATTCCAGAGTCAAAGGAAATGATGTTTAAAAACTGTGTGCTCCATAATTGACACTGTTTCACTCCTGGTCTGAGAGCTCACATCCCTACCCAGAGCCAAATGTCATGAATTTACATAAAACAAATGAATACAGAACACATTAGAAAGGCATACAGCACAGTGTAAACAAACACACTTACATAGATGTGAGTGGTTATACAAAGCTATATAAAACTTCATATATCTGATAACCATGTCTGAAGTGGAATGTGAAGGCGGATAATTTCAGAGGAAATGCCTGAGGACTGGACCTTTTCCAGAGACTTCACTCTGAATGTTTTTAAAAAACTAATTTACAACTTTGATATGATGGGCTGAAGAAGCCCAAAATGAAACACTATGTTTGAGGGCAAAAGGTAATCCTCTCTGGGAGAAACAAATCTGTGTTGGGGGTTTCAATATTTCATGTTTTTTTACAATTAAAAATGCAAATGGGATTATACTTTAGGCAACTGAAAAAAATGGTCATGCTGACAAGACTGCCTTCTAAATAGATCACCATCTGCTGCAGTCTGGTTCATATTGATCAATAATTACTTTACTCTTTGCATTTTGTTACATAATTCTCCCTTTGTTTGGTTTCATACATAGTCACTAAAGACGGTATGTTCAAAATGTATGAAGATTTACATAACATAACAATATACATTTAAAGATATATAAAAAACAAAAAAAAAAAACTATAACGCCCTTTATAGTAATATCCTGACAAATGTGTTATTAAAACTTCAATTTAAAATCAAGTCATCATCTTCTAGAAATATTCAAATATTCAGCTGAGAAGTGGAGATTGAAGTACATCGTCTCCCACTTGATCTCACTTCTATTTCCTGGGTCAGTTTGATTGGATGATATTTTTGCAATGCAGGTTCTCAGCAACCAAGGAAATCTGACTTTCATTCAGTTTGTGGCCGATGTCAATGAAAACAAGCAGGGACATAGCTATTGTAGGAAAAGTTTTGCAAAATAAGAGTTAACTTGCACATTCCTCTCTGGGAAAGGGAGAGTTTTTATCCATCTATGCTGAATGTTTCACTGTTCTGGGAAATCACTTTAACAGATATTTTCAGCATAATGAATTACAAATTAAAAGTATAAAATTTGGGGGAGAAAATTAAGTATAAAACATAGCAACAGCAGACTTTTTTTTTTTACAGTATAGGTGTTACTAATAACATTACAATGGCTTTGTTCTATTCAAGTGTCCTAATAAATCATAGCAGTGTGAACATGTATAATTTCGGGACCCTCAAGGCTGAAACCAAGACTAAAGCAGCTAAATGAAGTTCAGCCATCATTCATTTTATTATTTACAACTGTGCTTTCAAGGTACATGTCAAAATGTCTACTGTGAAAAAGGCCTAGGCAGATAACCCAAACTGACCAGGGGTTTTGGTGCCCCTGGGGGTCTGAGGCACTGTGGCAGTTGCCTGCTCTGCCCAGTTGGTAATCCAGTCTTGGCAAAGTCTACTTCCCATACATAGCAAAAGTAGGGCCCCACAGCTCTAGGAAACTGTTGTTTTAGCAAAGTATCCTAAAGAGGTACTCTAATACCAATTTGGTATTGCACGTTCATTAAGTCAGGGGACTCAAATAAAGTACAGATTTTTAAAAATAATGATTAAAAACAAAGTAGCAAAGGCCAAGATATAAAGCTATGAGCTAAAAAACATCTTTAATTAGACCCCTTCTGCCTCCTCAGTGCCAGTTCTTTTGAAACCCCATCTGTCCAGGTTATGATGTAGATTTTCTGTTTTAAGCCAAAATAACTGTAATGAAGCTCAGAGCCAAAGACATTATACAACTTTGTACAGGCTGTGTAGTAGGCCTACATGTTGTGACAGGTAATTTTAACTTCATATGTAAAATCCCTTTAATGCTAAGATATTATGATAACATTCACTCAGTGAAAACATTGTATAGACTGGTTGAAAGGCTGTGAAGGAAAACCCCATTTCCATGTCTAACCTACTGTGGACATTTTACAGCTTTGGTTGCAAAACATGCAGTGTAAATGAACTCTAGTGAGCTGTTTTGTAGTCTAGGTGTGGACTTTTACCCACGCAGAGGTCTAGGTGAGCTGTAAATATACAGTAAGCTCTTTCCCACGCCTTTCTCCTACAACTCCTTCTCTGTGGCGAAAGAGGGGAGGTTTGGTGGGAGTGGGGTGGTGGTAGGTTACAGCCCTGGAATGTGAGCGCGCTCCCGACCCTCTCTGTTCTGGTCGGTTCGCGGCGCGCGCTGCAGACAGAGTCGTGTGCGCGCGCAGCCCGCGACAGGTCTGGAAGTGCAAGGAGGAGGAGGCAGGAAAAACGCTGCCGGAGCGGGGAGCGATGGCGGTGAGCAAGAAAAAGGGACAAGTTTGATACTGTAAAACTGGGGCATTGTGTGCGTGTGATCTTTCGGCGCCTAACACGATGAAACAAGTAGAAGGTGAGAGTCTTCAAAGTTGTTAACCTTTGTGCGGTGTTGTGTGCAGACCCGGAGTTAACGTTTTCAACGGCTCGTTCTTAAAATGCCACAATGAATTGTTCAGACTGGGGCACTAACGTTCGGGCTTTATTGAACTGTTGGCCCAGTTAAGTTAAGTTTAACTTTGTTTCCTCTTTTTATCGGTTATGTAGCGCTACCAGCAACGCTAACAATGTTTACCAAGTTAAACATAAAAGTTCCTAGCTAGTCAAAGTTACTTTTAAGGTTAAGAATTGTGGTTAGCTAACGCCAGTTAGTCAGACGACCATCGAAATGCATAGAAACGGTGTGCATGCTAAAGGTACCTTCATCAACATTATGTTACTTAATGTTCTAACTTACCTTTAGTTTTAACGTTTTCATTTGCATGTAGATAGAGATAATTATGTATTATCACATGTTACATGAGTTAACGTTAGGCACAGTGAGATAATGGTATTCGGTGTCTCTATTAACAGATTTTACTGTCCGTTTCTCTCCGTAGATGACTTAGCTGTGAGTTTTTAGTTGTGACAACTGTGCTCTAACGAGGCTGCCGGACCCATGGCACCGCTTGCGTGAAGTTGAGTTCACCAACAAACAGCGACAGTCTCTCCAAACCAGGCTTTTGTGATTTGGCAGCAGTCATAAACAAGCAAAAATGATCAAAGCGGAAAGCAAAGGAGGCGAGAGGACCCTAAGGAGCGCTTCTCCTCACAGAAATGCATACAAGTCTGACTTCCACGCCATTAAGTGCTCCTTTGATGGGCCAAAATCCGAGGGCGCTGCCAAATCATATGCAAATGGGTCCAGTGACTCCCGGGAGGACTCAAGGGGGAGGCCTTTTGGGAACAGAGTGAACAAGATAAAAAACATATTCCTACAGATGGATGGCCAGCAACAGGAGTGCCAAGAGGGGAAAGTGACTTTAAAGTCGGAGGTGTCCCCAGTGTCTCCGACCAAGCTTCCAGTCAACACCCACAGAGTTAACCTCAGCAGTGCTGCAAGCCCAGAATCACACAATTTAGAAAAAACACCCAAAGGGGAAGAGGTTGAAATTGACAAAGTGGCTTTGGCAGAGAAGTTTTCTGTGACCAGAAAACTCTTTGAAAGGGGCGTGAAAGAGCAGCCTGCAGCTGACAAGCAGTCACAAAACAGACTAGTAAATCGTTTGTCCCTCGGAAGTGCCTCCGATGAGAGGAAAAGCACAAGGAGAGTGTCAGGATCCTCCGAGACCTCCATCAAATCAGAGCAAACGCCTACATCACCAGTTGAATGTCGACCGGATGAGAACCCTGATAGTGAGAAAAGGCATGGGGCTAGTGTGTCACTGAATGCAGGACCCATTTCCAAAAGGATGGAGAGTTATATGGCAGAGAATGACTCGGAAGACAACAACACAGCAGCTGCAAAAGGAGGAACAGGGTCTGCTAAACAACACAGTGCCCCTGACCACTTACTGCCTACCTCTCCGACAAGGGACAGTTTGCACAAATCTACTTCTCCTGTTAAAGAAACCACTAACTCTACTCCTGTGTATGATGCCACTAACAAAAATACATCCCAGACAGCGTGTGTCAGTAACAGACCAGTGTCTTTGGGGACTAGTGTTGGGCTTAAACCAGCATTCCCAGTTACCAACGCAGCATACAAATCTGTTTGTCCAACAACTGATGTCACTCACAAACCCCTCTCAGCAGAGCAAACAACCCCAGTTAGCCATGGCTACAAATGCGTCTCATCATCCGGTGATGGATTTAGTAGGACATCTGTTGGTGGGGATGAAGACAAGCCACATAGTCTGCCCCCAAGGGATGTGAAGCAGCCTCTTCCATCAGCTGGTGGTTTTCAGAACACCAGCAGGGCTAAATACCCTGAAAAGGCCAGGAGTAATGACAGTGTGGTTCATAGTCCTAACAGGGACAAGCCACTCAGCCAGACCTCATCTCCGGACTCCAAGGGGGTGAGCATGGTACGTGCAGAATTAGTAGTGGTTCAGAATGAGTCCTCAGAAAGTGAGGAGAATGAGGAGAACATTGAAGATAATGTGTTTCAGGAGCAGAAGGTGCAAAGCCCCAAAGAGCTTCCAACAGAACTGAAAATAACCATTCCAGCAGACAGACAGAACTGTAACCCTGCTCATCATGTCTTAGCAAGAGATGTCGCAAAAGAGACAAAAAGGATAGCAGAGACTGTGGGTGAAGGTAGAGTCTTGGAGAACAGCGAGCGATTTGGGGTGAAAGAGGGAACACGGGAAGACAAATCAGTTGTGAGTCAGGATGGGGACAGTAATCATGAGGAAGATGATGAAGTGGCAGAGGAGGAGAGTGAGCTGGAGGAGCAGGTGGACCAGAGCATCCTGGAAAGAGCGTCACCAGTCGTGTACGGTATAGAGAACGCCGCATTTGTGGATGACAGAGATGTAGATCAGGTCCTCAGGGAAGAAGAAGAGGAGGAGGAGGAAGTGGAAGATCAAATGTTTGGGGAGTATGACAACTGTTATGAGGCCCCCGGTCTGTCAGAGGAGGAGGAGCCTCCCCCAAAGAGGAAAATCAAGTTCTCCATAGACCCCATTGTGGTAAGTATTTTGTGTTGTGTTTACATCTAAACTATTGCTGCTCAACGCAAGCACCTAAAAACATTTTGCACAGCACCTTCATTATAAACCACTGGCTCACTGATTCAGCAACTGCGTCTGACCTAGGTGTTTCCCTGCAGACACAAGACAAATCAGCGTAGGCTGAGAATGAATGCTTTTCTCGGGCATGCTGATGTCACAGCTGCTGCGCTGTATCATCAGACAAGCTTTGTCATAGTTCAGATAATCTAAGCTATGGTTTATTTAATCTTGGTGACCAGGGAGGCACGTCATATGACATCTCCTGGTGCATTAACCCTTCAAGAGATCAGGAGAGAGGGGAGCATTTTGGAGATGTGTTGTTTATGGTATTTTTGGAAATATATTTGGTAATGCACAAGAGCTTGAGAAAGCAGGAACACAGCTGAACGAGGGCAGCAGCGAGGTAGAGAAATTTGAACCGTAAGACTGTACAGTTATAATAAAAATCATGGCCACCCCTGAGTCACTGCACTGCATGGGTATTTTTACTCATATAGAGTGGTTCCCCAAATTGTGAATCACACAAGAGGGACTTTTCGCTTCTCTCCAACATGGATATGAGGAATTCAAAGATTCTTTTCACCAAAATGATCTATTTTACAGACCATAGCTTAGTTATCTTATTACTCCCGAGGAATTCCTGATTTATCATCTGCATTAATTTAGAAGAATGTGAATCTTTTGTGAAAAGCAGAAAGGCCTTCTGATATTCAGTTTATTTTCTGAATTCCCTCATGTTGTTAGTGCTTTTTATTGAGATTTCTAATATCTCTTCATTGAGGAAAGAAGCCATACAATTGAGTTTGTGTAATAGTTTGAATATAAACGATGATTTATTGTATTCTTACTTACTTGAAAATGTATACAATGATGCACACTTAAAGACTGGGAAAAGACAATTTTACAGATTAGTCTCCTATCATGATATACATAATACATGTTATGTGATATACCTTCCAGCTTTACAGTTTTGTAGTCCAGACTGGTCCAGCTGGTGTAATCTCTTTTGGTATTGCCACAGATAATGTGTTGTAAACATTGCCAGTGGGTGTGGTGGAAGTGGCAGTAATATCTTCTACCGTAGATATTCTACCATCAACATATCTAATTTTGCTAAAGCAGGGAAAAACAAATCACTCCAGTGCATTCCACGTAGCTTTTGAACAGCTCAGTGTTTATCCAGGCCTTAAAATGCACTGTTATCTCAGGGTGTGGACCCCCACCCCCCACCCCACCCCAATCCCAGTCAGCCTGGCAGGGGGTCCTGGGAGAGGGGACCAGAAGCTGACCTGGAGTGGAAGGGACACAAACAACAGTGCGCCTCCTCCGCTCATTGTGGAGCTATGACAGAGAGAAACACAGCTGTATAGTTCACAACAATATGCTAGACCGTGTCTCAACTAATGTAGCAGTTCACATACTGCTCATAACAACCATGAGGGAGACTTAATGCAAAAAGAGAAATAGCTGACACAAGGTAACAGTTGTTATGTGAGCTTGTATCATTGTGCATCCCCAGGGCTGATTGAAAGACACTAGCTGTGTCCAAATGTGCTAGTGTTAGTATGGCAGTTCAGTATGTGAAAGTTATGTGTAGTTTAGTTTAGCATTGACCAAATATTATGTGTGAAGCTGGTCCTTGAATTTAGGCTGCAGCCAACTTTGTTTTCAAAATCAATTAATCTTTCAGTTATTTTTGTAAATTTACCGATTGGTCTATTATAGATCATAACATTGCAATATAATTTTCATAAAGGTAACTTCAGCTCTTCAGATTACTTGTTTTAATGATCAACAATGCAGAACCCAAAGATATTAAGTTTACTATCACATAAAACAAATAAAAACAAAACAAACATTAATGCTTTAAAATATAATGATTAAAAATGGTTAACTATTAAAGAATTTTCAAGGATTCATTTTCTGTTGATTGAATGGACCAAACTGTCCCATGATCCGTGTACCTTGTACAACAACCTGCTCAAAACAGTTTCATTATAAGGTCGTAGGGCTGGACCCGAATATTCAAACATTCGATCATTTGGTACACATTCGATTTTCAATTTTGAGATTCGAATATTGAGGGTTTCTTTCTCGCACGCCAGACCTCCCCTGACAGCAGTGAATATAACACTCCAGTTTACAACAAAGGGAACATCAGTTGTGTGGGAGAACTTTAAATTTAGTGGTGACAGTGTGGCAGTTATGGGGTTTATTAATTATACAGTTGCTTAATTTCATTACAGATCAAAACGGTCAAATAGCCTACATTTTAAAGTTAATCATTAAACTGTAGGCTTCAACAAACAAACAACAACACAATGAACACATTTAAATCATTCTGTTAGGCCTATTGTAGAAGAAGAACATTTACTAGGTTATAATAAAAGTTAAAAGCGAACTCTGCATACTGTGCAAATACCTTGCAATACTGTGTTGTTACTTTCTGGTACTGTAAATGGCACTCATCCCGTCTGCTCTCCCTGGACCCCCGCCACTATTCCCGTATTCTGCTGTGGACCCACTCAGCTCAGCCTCTCATACTCTGGACTCTCTACTACTACGCCCCCCCCCGTTCTGCACAGCAGCCACCAACCCAGTTCTGCACACATCGAGTCAATCTACCTCGCTCTTCCCCAGCTCAATATCCAATCCCTTCAACCGTGCCATAAATATTTATCTTTTATCTAACTCCTCCCTCTCTTAGTCCTGTACTTAGGTCTAATAGGCTAGCTGAAACAAAGTTAAAAACAAAGATTTGGTAATAATAACTTGCTGTTTTAGTTAGCCCTAGCTAAGAAACGGTGCACTCTCTCTCTTTTTCTATCTCAAGCACACACAGACTTACGCACCCATGACCGCCGTTAACTGTCCCCCATCAGATTCTCACTCATGTCATTGCCAGAACTTCTTGGGCATTCATCAATCTTCTGTTTTTCTGCTTCTGTCTATTAAATACATAGCTGTAGCTCGTGAAATGACAGCCTGCTTATCAACAGACGTCATAATGCTACCCCTGTGACATCATTTAACTGCATTTTTCTCTATAGTATAACAATATAAAATGCTAGTCAGAAATGGTTTTAAATGATATTTGCTGTCATTTGGGATGGGATGGTCAACATTTAGAACAGACGATGTTGACTGAGGAAATTTAGGGATCGGAAAAACTTTTTTTTACCACCTTCCCAAAACTCACAAGGGGGAGTGCCAACATCGTTCTACAGCAGCCCTACTGACAAGGTTGCGTGCAGATGTGTCCGCAGACATTTTTTGTTCATCTGCTTTGTGAGGGCAGGCATCGACAATCTCAAAATGCCAGATCGGCCTACTGATTAATCAGTCAATCTCTATGACAGTCATTATTTAAAGCAACATTATGATAGATTTGGTTTGATTTGGCGCCTTTATTGGTTCAGAGTGTTATTGTGATATTTTGAGACCACTGTTTTAAGTAAGGTTAAAGTTGTACATGTGCATTTATTATGTTTTCATTACTTATGATCAAAAACTAGCAAGTCGACAACTTTGCTAACACAGCCAAACATCAAGCAAGTACAACAACAACACAAAGCCGATCAAACCAGCTAAGAAGTTATTCGTCCAACAAAAAGAATGCCAGCTCGGCGTCTGTCTTGCAGCCTATTATTTCACAAAGCTCTCTCCAACGTCTGGCAGCCTCGGTCACTCTCATTTTCTCTTCTTAGCTTTTTCCGTCAAAGTCCTCTTTGGTCTCTTTGCCTGTCCATAGAGGCTGCTGAGCCTGGTCATGTTGCCCGCTTGCCAGCTCCGGCACGACACTGACATTATTAGTATTATAATATTTTGTAGCTGTTATTTTAAGATAAAATTACTATATAATGTTGCTTTAAATTACATTATTTATATAAAACTCAATTATATGGACTAATAGTAGTAAATGTATTATGTTAATAATTTAAATATTAGTTAGTATGTACAATGTTCAAAGAATTCTGACACAGCTTTTTTTCCGCCCAGTCCCAACGTTACCCACCGGGGGAAAATAATGGATGTATGCTAAGTGGAAACGTTTCTAATGAGCTTTTTATATAATTGCATGAATGACTCCATGCAAAGGACAGGTTTGAAAGAACACAGAAAGATTTGTCAAAACAATGATATGTGACTGGATTAAAACCATGGGGTCAAGGTTACATGGTATGTGTGTGAGCCAATTAAGTCACACAAAGGTCCCTCGGCCAACCTTTCTACCTGTGGCCTGGCTAACAAAAGCCTCCCGCTAGCACTGCATCATTCTCCACAGTCTGCTAGTCAGAGCTGGCACTGGGATTGAGCACACTTGAGTCGTAGCTAACTACGAGAGAGGAAGTGCTTTGTGCTTCTGGTTCCCTACGTAACCCAACTCTTCTTGACAGAGGAGGTGTCCTGTGTAGAAGAAAGGCCCTCTTTGTGAGGTAAAGGACATGTCAAGTTTCACCATGTATCACCCTTGTCAGGGTTGAAAAACAAACTTGGTTGAAGGGGGCTCTAAGGCAGTGAGGATTAGTGCACACTGATTTCTTCCTTCCTAGAAGTGAAAGTCTTGTCAAGCCAAATATTGGATGGTTTTGGTTGCTAAAGTAATTTAATGTATTTAGTATGTAGTTGCATTGTGATGGAAAAACTTTATATGCAATGTTAGAAAGACAATAGCTAAAATAGTGCAGTTAAAAAAGCACGCACTTATTTTATACATACACTTTTGTGAGAAGATTCTTCTGCGTACATGGTAACACAGATTCACACTTTAGTAGGCCATTGAAATGCTGCATTCCTATTGCTGCTGTGTCAGTATATAAATTTGCAATACCCTCTGGCTGTATGGGCAGTATACGTATTGCACCACTGTTTTTAAATAATATCTTTTAGTCTTAGTGAGGAGGTTGTTTCCTTTATAACTGCAAATAAAAACCTGGACTGTAACATTATGTGTGTACAGGCATGTCCTTATCCGGGGTAACCTTTAAACCTCCTTACTCTGAACCTTTATACCTTTTCACTCTGAACCAAGAGTTATTGAATGACTAACGCTCCCTGCTGTAGGTGTGTTATATGCTAGGTTACAAAGACGCAGTCATTTTCAGGGTGATTCTGTGGGACCTCTAGAGAGTTTGGCTTGGAGTTTGTGTGTCACGTTGCATATGAACACATTTGGAACAGGAGTCAAAAAACTAGTTAACCAGAACAGAAAAGAAAATGCTTGAAACCAGGATCTACACCTGCTGCTTTGCCCCACCCCCACAGAGTCACAGGAAGTTCCACCAGCATATATTGGTTTAGCGAACACATTGTCCCTTTGCGAACACACAGGGCGTGGTAAAGGATTGTAGAGTTCATTGTAACTGAAATAATTAAGGATTTTGTTCTTTGTTTGCACTGTAGATAATTACGCTGTCCACACTGATCACTGTTCAAGCATGCACGTCCCGTCAGTTTGGCATCCCATATGCCCGCAGAAAATGTATTTTTAGCAATTAAGTATCGATTCAGAATCAGAGAGGGTAAGAAATTATCTTTACCCCCTATTCTTTTTCTATACTGGAAAGTTGACATGAAATTACAACTTGAACAGAATCCTCTGCTCCTCTATCTGTATTGTATGTGGTTAGTGAAAAGCAAAAAGGGGCATACTCCGTATTTTGACACTGGCGTCTGTAGCCAACACATCTCAAAGTGTTATGCTTTCCATTTCCTATCTGAGTTGGGTCTTTTGGTGGCCAGAGGAATGTGTCTGTCAAGACTCCACCCTCATCCAACCAGCAGACAGGCCCTCCCGTTGTAGGATCAGAGTTCCCTCCAGCCACCTGGGCAAGTGGGAGACTACCCGCCAAAACTGGGCAGAATACTAATGCAGTCAGCTCAATGCTGTTCATTAAACAGCTTGGCTTGGGATGAGGCATGGGCTGATTGTGATTGCCTTAAACACTTTCATTATGTGATTACAGACAAACACATTAGTGGATGCTGTGTATTTTCACTGAAAGTTAACAGTTAATTGTGTGATAATAATCAGCAAGCCTTACAGGACAAAAGTAGCTTTTGTAGGCCATTTTTAAACAAACCCGTTCAACCTGTTTGTTTGCTCTCCTTTGGAAATTTGATTCCATTACAGCACTCTGCTCCTCCCCTGTCCTGCTGTAGGTCATACATTAACACTTGAAACATAAACATTGTTGTTTCAGTTACAGTCAGTCAGTGTGGACATAACGAAGTGTTAATGTGTAACAGGAAGTAGTAGGTATATATTTTGTTTTTTTCCCCTGGTGTGTTCACACAGGATCTAAAAACTGGGCCCCATGCCTTCTTCTCTAAGTACTGTATGATCTGTGCCAGGCCACCACTCCTGGCCCAGCTCACTCTCACAGCGTGTTTTGATTTGTTGTCTTTTTGTAGGGCTGCTTACATTACGGGCTCCCCGATCCAGTGGTCAGCCCTTGTTTTGCGCTAGCAAGAGATTTCTCTGGGTTGCTTTTCCTCGCAGCTGCTGACTCATTTCCCACATTGGTATTCTGGTGCAGGGAGGTGAAAGAGGGAAAGATGGGAAGGGTTTCAGTTTGGGTGTGGGTATGTGTACATCCGTGCGTGTGAGCACACGTTGTGAGGACAGACCACTGCAGTTGTCGGACATGGATGAAAGCTCACACACACTGCTGGAAGCTAGAGTTTTGGATCATATGGTAATATAAAGAAAGCATAGCAGTGTACTGACCCACATCACACCCTCCGTGTCCGCAGCAATACTTTACGAGAAGAGTCTGATTCTAAAAGAGTGTGTTAATTACCTTGTTCTGTATTAACTTGAAAATAAATTGTTAGTTCGTCTTTGGTCTCTCCTTGTTGTTGGAGTCAGCCTGATCAACAGTTCAGTGTTTTGGTTTTAGCTGATGGTGGACTGAGCATGTGCTGAACAATAAAGGAAAATGAGTGGTTAGTCTGATAACTGGATACAGTGAAAATAGTGAGCTGTGTGAACGGCTTGTCGATTGATTTCTGTCTTTCTTGCAAAGAGAAGAACATTGGTTGTGTGTTTGGGTTGCAGCAAAGAACAGAACATTGTTTGAAAAAGGTCTGGAAGACCATGGCAACAGGAAAGTCAGACTTGGGAGTTGGGAGAGAGGTAGAGGGGAGAAGCCAATATGAACTGCTGGATGCAGTGGTGCTCCTTATATTCTATTAGCCTACATTTTCAACCCATAATTACTAAAGTCTCCAAAGTCTAAACTAAAAAGCATCTTTCATCCTTAATGAAATTTCTGTCTGCTCTAGTTCTGTGAATCCATTTTAACTACCTAAATTAGAAGTTGATAAGCTTTGTCAGTCCTATTTATAGAAGCACTTTCAAGTTTGTTTTCAGAGAAATATAGAATCGTGTTAAAGATGCAAACAGGACAAAAAATGTCTTGGTTATATTTTTAAAATATGATCTTCAGTGCTACATGCCCTGGCTTGGCCTTTGTGTAATAATGATAACATCTATTTACCACTGGGGAAAAAAGCACAATAACTAGGTCATGGATTATAAACCTATGGCGATAAGCTTGTTCAAGTATAAAAGGAAAGAGGAGACTCGCTTGGGTTAATGGAGGGTCGAGGCCCCATGAATAGCATTCCTCCCTGCACCACAGAGCTCCAGTAGTGTGCATAATCTTCAATTTGCTAATCTTCTTTCATTTGGTGAGGGAGGTACCTGCAAGCGTACCAAATCATTACATGCACGTCTTGTTACCAAGAGGACACAACACAATCCCATTTGAAATAATGTTTGTGAAAATCACAAGGCTATTGTAAGTTGTAAAACAAATAGTTGTAGTAAATCACTTTGACGAATTGAACAGAGATTCTGGAAACTAGCTATCTGCACCGTCTTGGGGTGCGTCCAAAGGCTACATAGTGAGGAGACTGAAAGACAGAGGGACAAGAAGATTGTTTGTTTGATTCCTCAAGTCTTGACATGTTGGATCTAAACCTCACACCCTGTTGCCCAGAGTGGAAATGTTTACTAGACTACATCATACATCCTCATGGCACATGTCACAATCAATCTCTAATCCTGTAGAGCTACTCCTTTTATTTTTTTTAAATAGTCACCCTGTGTTGTTTTAACCACAACCTGGTTTGCACTCTGGGAGCACAAGTCAACATTTGTCACAGGGAATAGTGTCTCTCAGATATCAAAGATTATACACTAGAACACTCCACCTGGCAGCTCAGTGTTTCCAAGTAAGCCTATTTCTGTTTTGGTGTTAGTGAGACTTTATTCTGGAGAGTGTATTAGGCTCTAATAGCATGCTTGGAGAATCATTTTAATTTGAATTAAGCCATCTTGATGTACGAGATGGAATCACAAATTTGTGTGGTTGTAGTCACGGAGAAGTATAGCAAAACAAAATCAGAAATAATATCACATATCTAAGTTTGCAGATGTGTGCATTTTGTTGTTAAATTAAAAATAAATTGAATAATAATTTAGTCAAGTTCTCAGATTTATTTTTTTAGAAACTTCTCAAACCTTCCCTCCTGTAAATAGTAATTTTTTCAATAATATGACTGAAGTGGTCTGCTTCTGTCTCAATGCTCACAGAAGATCTTGTCAAGTTTACAAGCATTTGCTTGCCTTGGTTTGTGCATGTCATGGCCTGGCTCCTGCTCTTCCGAGAACCACTCTGTCCCAGCTCACCAACTTGACTTAACTTGAGAACTTAATGCCTAGAGCATATATTTGATATAAATAAAAGAGGGTGATTGAAATCTAATATTTTGTTTGGACTAAAAAAAAAAACTGGTCAGAGCACACACAGGACTTATGCACGAGATCGGGGTTCAGGATGCTTGTGTGGCTGTACGAGTGAAGAATGAAAAACCTTACTGATGCCACTTGAATGTAACCTTGAATAAAATCCGAAGTCAAATCCCAGTTAAAATCCAAAGTTTCAAGATGTCCAAAGGTTATGCCCCATATTTATTGCCACTGTGAGACAATCTTTTAAATCTTCTTTATGTATTTCTCTTTTAGACCATTTATTAAAAAAATTTAATGGAATAGAATGAGGCTTAGTAAAGTTTAATATGAAGACTACTTCATTCTTTCTCTTTATTCATAATCTACCTGCAGCTCATTCTTTCCTTTGTTTTCCCACTTTCCTCTGTTTAATTTCCAAGAGGCAACTCTTGTGTTTTGCACCACTAAATTAGGAAGCCTGCTATTCTGTAAAACTACAGTTCCTCTCTCATAAACTCCTGTTATTCAGTCAGTCAGACGCACCTTTAGGTTGCACCTTTGACCTTGATGGCAGCATCCTGCAACCACCAACAACTAAATCGTCATGACAAAGAACCAGATTAAGATTAATGATGACCAAGCAGGGGATTTATGTTAACGACTCACTGTTGGGTTCATCTCCATAATCAGGTGGATGTATTTGATGGAGTCTGTTAAACTCTAATCTACTTTTCATCACCAGTGCTGTATATCTATAAACCAGTCTCTTATAATTGAATCATTTATTTTTTTCTGGTTCTTCTCTCTTGTTCAGGTCCAACAGCTTGTTAATTTTACTCAGGCCTCTAGATCATTGATCTTGCTTTGTAAGATTGTCTGAACCTGCTTAGAAATCTCAGCAGGCCTCGCTGCAATTCACAGAAAACAAATTGGCAACTATTATACAACCATGTTGACCAATAATAATTACGTTTTTTTTTTGTTTTGGTTTTTTAGCAAAAACTGTGCTTTGACTTTGTAAATGTAAAAATTTGCTGTTATGTTAAAAATCTATGGATTTTGGACTGTTCAAACAATGCAGGGCATTTGAAGATGCCACCTTGAGCTCTTGGAAACATTTGTCTTCAAAAGAATAATTGAGTAAAGAATCAGCTAATTAATCAATAATGAAAAGAACTGTTTGTTGCAGCTCTTATTACAATGTTGCAACTGAGTCACAACAGATATCGATCCATTTTATGCTGAATATTGTAGTGCTCAGTTTGACAGAGTGGATTACAAATACCATTTCTGCTTGATAGTATCAGAAGTATTTAAGGTAAATGGCAGAGAGTTTTAATAACCCTCAAGGCGGGTGTTGAGTACTGGATTATGCCTTTTGACTGTGGGTTTTTATATTATTGTTATATTTTATTACTTTTTACCGTACTGATGACAACACTTGTCGCCTCCAAACATTGATCTTTGCTACATTCACGGCTTAGCTCTCCCCAGCTGTGCCCTACTTTCCGTGCTGCTCATGTTCTGCCATATGTGTGTGTGCTTTATAATTCCAACCAGAAAACAGCCTCTGGGAAACATCCAGTGCTTTGCAAGGCCTGCCTGCAAACTTCACATCTTAAAACTCTAATGAAAGTCTTCAAGAGTATGTCTTGGGAATGCGTCTGTTCAGAAGTGTGATTGATAAAACTGTGATTAAAGATACAAAAGATCACTAGCAAGAGTTGATGCGGTCTGTACAGTTCGATAACTTTTATTATTATTCAGCTTTATAATCTCTGCCAGACATTGTTGTGAGAACAATGGCCACAGTTTTATAAGTACAGGAGTGAATTTCAATGTCAATGGTCCAAATCATTATCAAAGGGCTCTGTAAAATGTGCTTCAGTAGTGCACTGATGCCTTAATTTCCCTAGTAAAGGTCCAAAATGTGAGTGTAATTCTCCCTCCCCATGCAGATTCTCTAAAATAAATAACGTGTCCTTGTTCAGCCTGCCAGGATAAATGAGAGTAACTCGGAAGTGAAAATAATTTGCCTATGTCTGCGCAGATCCCAAAGATACTCCTCAACATAACATCTGTCTGATTGTTAACTGCTTGGTAAGGACATAGAAGGTGGTGTATTGAAGATATGCTCTTGATATTTCGACCAACACAGGTCTTCAATACCTTCTCCAATGAGGAATATGATCGGCGTAACGATGATGTGGACCCAGTCGCAGCGTCTGCAGAGTATGAGCTGGAGAAGAGAGTGGAGAAGATGGATGTGTTCCCTGTGGAGATTGAGAAAGGTAGGTTTAATAACACTGAAGGTAAATTCCTGTGTCATCAGCAACCGGAGAGAAACATTTCTCTCAGACACCTGTCTGATTCCAACACCAACAATCTGGTCGATCACTTCAATCATATCTGCTTGTTTTCACTAAATATTACTGCTCCTCTAAAGGTTAGGGCTACGTCTAAAGCTAGTAAGCAACCCTGGATAAATGACAACATTCACAGCCTCAAAAGGGAATGCAGGAAAGCAGAGCGCAGATGGAAAAAATCCAGTCTCCAAGTCCATTACCTCAGTCTGAAGGATTTATTAATTAAATACAATAACATGGTTAAGGATGCGACAACACGCTATTTTTCTGAACTCATTACTACACATAAACACAATCCCAGGTTTCTGTTTAAGACTGTGGATCAGCTGGTAAACCGAACCCCTCCTTGTGCCTCAGCTGGAAGTAATGATGACTGTGAATTGTTTTTATCTTATTTTACCAATAAGGTGGTGTCAATCAGAGCCTCTATTACCCACGCGGCCTCTTACTCAGAGGTTCCTCACCAGCAACAAGAGAGTTTTAACCAGTTTTATCCCATCGACTTGTCTGAGCTTTTAAAAACAGTATCACAAATGAGTGTCCTCCAGCCCACTTGATGTAATACCTACAAAGTATTTACTGAAAGTAATAGATTCTGTTGGGCCCCATTTGATCTCTGTTTTCAACAGCTCCCTATCTACTGGTTGTGTCCCTGATTATTTTAAAACGGCTTGCGTGAACCCACTTTTAAAGAAACCTGGTTTAGATCCCTCCCTCCCACATAATTTTAGACCAATTTCAAAACTGCCTTTTATTGCAAAGATTCTAGAAAGAATTGTGTCCAAACAGCTGCTCACTGTACTGGAAAATAACAAAATATTTGAAAAGTTTCTATCTGGTTTCAGGAAGTACCACAGCACTGAGACTGCCCTGCTTAAAGTCACCAATG
>NC_060156.1:13614831-13656364 GCF_021292245.1 Micropterus dolomieu | reverse complement strand
CTGTTGTCTGTTCCAGAGTCTCGACTGAAAACTAAAGGGGACAGAGCGTTTGCTGTCAGGGCCCCGAGGCTCTGGAACAGCCTGCCCGAGGAAATCAGGTCAGCTGAGTCAGTGAACTCTTTTAAGTCCCTTCTTAAAACATACTTTTATAGGAGAGCCTTTCCCGATCTTATTTGACTTTATTTTATCCCTTTTATTTTATTGTATTTTACTAATTTTATATTTATCTTAAACATGTATTTTAGTCTTTTCAATGTTTTCATGCTTTTATCTTGTATTGTTTTTGTATTATTGTCTCTTGGGTATTATTGTCTTTACACTTGTTAAAGCACTTTGTAACTTGTTTTTGAAAAGTGCTCTACAAATAAAGATTATTATTATTATTATTATTATTTCAAAATGGATGGAAACATGGATTCATAAACTTTTAGAACTGACCCTATTTGTATGCTTCTTCCCAGCCTTTAAAATCTTCATTATTTCTCTGTATTCAGGAGACAATGGACTTGGCATCAGTATCATAGGAATGGGAGTGGGAGCTGACCAGGGCCTAGAGAAGCTTGGCATTTTTGTGAAAACAATAACAGAGCAAGGAGCAGCTGAGAAGGATGGACGGTGAGTTAAAGCGCTGCAAACGTCGTTTATGTACAACCCCACATTTATTTCTCATTTACAAAAAGTGACTCAATGTTTTTGGATACAACCGGAAACATGGCACTCACTTACTGTACACTGCACCACCGCACGTTTTTAATCACACTCTAGGAGTTGCTCACCCTGCCCCAGGGCCCGGTGACACACAAGACAGAAACAACCGGATTTATTTATAACATTTGTTTTACATCCAACTACTAAGGCTACTGTATTTAAAATTAATCTTTACTACTATCCTGAAGGCAGTGCATAACTTTTCTGTTGAAATTCTTTGAAAACCTTTTCTTGTTATTACTATCTTTTGTATCTCTAGCATACAGGTGAATGACCAAATAGTGGAGGTGGATGGTATCAGTTTGGTGGGCGTCACTCAGCTGTTTGCTGCTACAGTCCTGAAGAACACCAAAGGCACAGTAAGGTCAGCTCAAAACACGTCTCCTAAAAACAGCCTTATTGACAAAGATCTTGTTGGTGATAAGACTGAGCCACCATTGCCTCAATTAAAAATTACTGGTAAAGAGTGGAGTCTCTTTATCTCCAGAGGCCATGAATGATTCTTCAATGGTTCTTTCATTTATCATAGGGAAATGAAACACCCACACATGACAAGGGCATGCTTAAACTGCAGTCCAAGAAATTTACATATCCCTGTAGCGAGAAGTGGTATTTGTAAGCAACATGTAAAAAGTGTGTTTTAACAAAACAGGTTCCTCATTGGACGGGAGAAGCCAGGGACGCAAAGCGAGGTAGCCCGCCTCATAAGCGAGACACTGGAGCAGGAGAAGAATCAGCAGCAACATCAACTCCTAGATGACCCCTATGAACACTCTACAGAGGAGGTGAGTCAGGGTGTAATTAGAAAGCTCAGTTTATGCCATGTGGGAAAGATTCCCATGATGTTTGCATGATCAAGACTGTTTTATGATTACAGAGCGGGTGATGTGAGGATTAAAATACTGTGCATTGACGATATATATCCTTTAAATTTGGGTTTATTTACATTGAACGACGGACTTTGGCTGTTGTAAGGCGTATTTGTCTGGTTGTCAGTCCCTTCTGTATGATTAAATGCCAAGTCGGCTATATCGGTGCTTCCAGAAAAGTTGTATTAACAGCTTGGCTGTTTACGTGAACGCTATTCACAAGCCGGAAGCAAGTAATTACTATAACCCCTACATAAGACATGGCATTAGGTCCCTCTCAGCTTGACCAGGAAATGAGCAGCTGGCTGTGAGTAAGCCATGTGTCACCATTCTGCTGTGTTAGAAGGTGTTCATTCAACAGCTGCCCGTGTCTGCTAGAATTGTGAAATGTTTGCTTACCTGAAGTTCAAGCAGCCACAAGCCCCTGTTTTTATGATGAAGAAACTGAGCAGGGAATAAATGTGGGATTTAGTGGTGCAGACGAAAAAAGGAATGTTGCAAAATTTGAAGTGAGGACGTGGACACCATTTTGAGAGGCTCTGTGGTTATGCAAAGTGTGTGTGTATGTGTGTAAGTGTGCTAATAATCTTGTTATCCACACGTTAGTGTGTTCTTTGCTGCAGATATGTTACAGGCATTTGTAGCCAAACTCCTGCACTGCCTCCCCAATGAACCAGCCTACTAATGTTTGGTTGTGATGTTG
Source organism: Micropterus dolomieu (assembly GCF_021292245.1). NCBI lineage: Eukaryota > Metazoa > Chordata > Actinopteri > Centrarchiformes > Centrarchidae > Micropterus > Micropterus dolomieu. The sequence goes on along the minus strand of NC_060156.1, from coordinate 13,654,084 downwards.
TATTGATTGGAGGGGCTGTGCCACTGGAAGTGTTATTGACACACGCTGAGCATGTTTCCGGGCATGTAGGGTGTGTTGGTGTTTGCGATATGTGATGCAATGTTTGTCATGTTTCAGGAGGAGCGCTATGAGGAGGAGGAGGACGAAGCAGATGAGAGGATTCTGGGCTCTAATTTCTCTCCAGGGCGGAGCGTAGAGGTGTTTGAGCTGCCTGATTCAGAGGCTTTGTTTATGCCAACCAACATGGACAGCTCTCAGATGGCATTCAAGTTCAATGAGGTATTACCCACACTATGACTTTCAGTCTTATGTGATTTAAAATATAAATCAAAGTTTAAACCACCATTACTTAATAACTTACAGTTATTAATAAATTTCCTATTTTTGTTCCTTAGCTGCAGCTCAAACACAGCATTGCTGAAGCTGAAATAAATCAACTAAAGGAAAAGGTATGAAGATCGGAATTTTCTTTTCTTTTATTGTTTTTAAGATATTAAAGATATTCACATAACATGAGAAATACAAGAGAAATAAATAAACTTTAGAGTAAATACAAATGAATATTGTACAATATATAAGAAACCAAAACAGAAAAAGACTTTCATAAACTTTATATTTTCTGAAGTTGGGACTTTGGGACCGTTTTTGAGAATGATGGTTGGAGCATTCTTGTTTCTGAACTTTTAACTCTTATCTCTTCACAGTAAGTAATGAATATTCAGAAGATACTTCTTTTTTTGATAACTTCTTAGGCTGTACAAGTACATTCATTAGAAAGATTTACAACTTTGATGTATCAAACTGTGTATGTGAAATGGTGATGCACTTACTGTAGGTTAAGATAACCGGGTATAAAATGCATAAGCATATAAAATGTGTGACCTAGTTCTCTTAAGTTACTATTTAATACAACAAGTAACAGTAAACAGACTGTATCACTAAACCAATTCAATTTAGCCAACCAGGGTAACATGTCACCATCTCTGCACAGCTAAGGGCATCTGAGGAGGACAAATCCTTGTGGGAAGACAGGGAGTCTGCACTGGAGCAAAAAATCGAGGATAACAACAACAAAATCCTGAAGTTGGAGAGTTACTGGCTGGAAGCCCAGGTTCTGTGTAAGACTGTGAATGAGCAATTAGCTGAGACTCAGACTCAATATGAGACCCTGGACAAGAAGTACAACAAGGCCAAGAAACTGCTCAAGGACTACCAGCAAAAGTGAGTTTGTTCTTCACTGATGCAGGGTCAGTGCTGTTGGATTCAGTGGTTTACTTAAGGCAAAGTATTAATATATTAAAAATACAATGAGAAGTAAAAAAAAAAAAAAAAAAAAAATAGGTTAAGTCGTGATTTAATTAAATTGGTATATGAAAAAATACAATAAGCAAATAGCACACAAAGAACATAAAATGTGTATATAAGCAATCATGCAGTCCAGATAACATTTGTTTAGACTCAAAAGCCGCTACATAAAGATGTCTGGAGATGGGATTTAAAAATGTAAAAAAGAGTGATCGGGAGAAGTAGACTCTTCCTGGGGATTACATTGCTTCATCAATAAGACTTGAGTGACTAGAGTTAGTTATAAACTGGTGTCAAACCATGCAGTGCTTTAAAAACAAAGAGGTAATTTAAGGTAGTTTGATAAGAGGGAATGTTTGCAGCATGATTTTTTTTTACAATCCACAAGTTTTATCATATTTCAGTCTAAAAAAAACATTTGTTGAAGAGCTGTACCTTGGTGCATCCTGATGTAACTTGAGTTTGTGTAGAATATCCTTTTTGTCTTAAAAGGAGAAACTGAAAACACAAGATGTTTTTTTTAGTCAGAAGGTGTTATATCACAAAGCAGGATGGAATATGACACTCTGGAGCTATAGTAGATGGATATATAAATATAATTTTAGTACATGAGAGGGAATAATGTCTGAATGATGTAGTAAGCTTATTGTGTGGTTAAAAAGGTTTAGTGGTTATAAGAATCATAGAGCAAAGGGTTGAAGAGTCAGTTCACCCAAATCATAAAAACATTTTCTCACATATCCCTAGTGGGATGAACCCATGCCAATAGTTCTTGTTTTATCTGCTGAGGTATAAAAATATATATTTTGTGACAATATATTTTCCCATTTATACTCTGCTTTTTGCTCCTAAAAGCACAAGTGATGTTTTTAAACAAAGATATCAGGTCTGATTTTACATTTTATGATTTTGTAAGGAGCATATCTGCCAGTGGAATGAAGCTGTTTAGAGATAATCACATAAAACAGAACATGTTTACACACTAAAGGTCTGATGTGAAACCACATTTTCCCTTTTCCTCCCCAGAGAAATTGACTTTGTGAAGAAAGAGGAGGAGCTGAAAAAAATTCTAGATGAGAAAGACAAGTGGTACAAGGAGCAGCTGGAGAGCTTGCAGAACAGGGTAAGGCCTCAGCTCGAGGAAGAAGAAACAAATGCTTATACACCCCAGCAGAGTTGCTAGAGGCACTGACATGAGCCTGAGTATTGTCTTGTCCACAGATAGCTGTCCTGGAATCTCAAGGGGACCCAGGCGTGGAGCGTCACAGTGGTCGGGACTTAGCAAGAGACAAGACATTAGGCGGCCAAGACCAAGTTACCAGCACACAATCTGTTGACTCACTACTAGGTACAAAGGCTTACTACAATTAAATTAGATTTAAAACGAAAGTACACACGTCACACTTTAATTGTGCGATCTGTAAAACATTCACAAGCACACATCATAAACGCCAGTGACCATGGTGAATAATTAATACTGTGCGCTGTGTATTCTGACTTACTTGGTACGTTTTTTTTCTTCTCTTGTGTAGAACAAGACTGGAGTGAGTTGGTCCCTGAGACTGAGCGCTTGGACACAAGTGCACACAGAGCAAAAGGCCTGCTGGCTCAGAAGGCCAGACGTCAGCCTCCGTCTCGAAGCAAACTGAAGGAGAACCTTGCAGTGGCTTCAAGTCACTCTCAGGTCAGGCAGGAACAGCTGAAAGTGATACATTGCTTGCAAGCTAAAGCCCCATGTTGTATGAGCATATAATTGGATTGAACAGTCTACTCAGGCGAGAAGTAAGGTATGCCATGTAACCTGAAACCCCATCAAGGCACGCTTACGCTCAAATCGCCATCTTGGGGGTAAAACTAATGGTGACGAAATCCTGTGTTTTGCGTTTATAGTAGAAGCAGAGCACTTGTTAACTTGAATAATAGTTAACTTTTTGTTGTGCAGCAATCTTGTGAGGCAGTACTTTTCCTAAAAAATAGAATTGTCTTAGCATACTCACAGCTGTCCTAAAATACAATAGCAAACACCTAGATTGTCTTTTTTTTTACAAAGCAATAATACACCTTTATCACAAGGCCGACATGTTTGATACATTTAAAGCAATTAAAATAATACAAAGTAGCTCTTGCACCAAGAACTATATTTCTACCTTTATCTCAGCCAATCAGAACTGAAGAGTAGAGTTTTATGTTAACTTAATAGCTTCTTTCACTTCTTCCATGCACTGTCCTTGTAAAACCTTTCTTCCCACAGGAAACTGAAGAGGAGGAGGATCAAGAGGAGCAGGAATCTCCCAGGAGGAGGAGGTCCATCCAGGAGAGCCTTTCCCTCCCAGTGCCTGTGTGCTATCCTGGAAATGGACAGAGAGATGATCCAGGAGAGACCAAAGATAGATCCAGGAGTAAGGCAGAGCTCTCCAGCAGCCCATCTTTGTCACCATCACAGGGAGACAGTGTTGAAAGCAGCGGAAGTCCTTCTTTGTCCCCTCCAAAAGACACCTCCTCATCACATTCCCCCTCTGGGTTCATGCGCAGTGCGAAGAAGAGGGAGTCCAAAGGCAAGAGCAAAGAGCTAAAAGGTATCCAAGACCTAAATGTGTGATGGCTGCAATAGCAGTCCTTTCTGTTGCTTTGTTACTGAGCCTGATGATTATTGTTTCATTTCAGAGGAGCTAAATGAGGCATCATCAGCAGGAAAGCTTAAGAGAAGATTTCCAGACTTTGGGTAAGTCTCCATAGTGATCACTGTCAATTGTTTCCCAAGTTACCATCACTTTTGCTCTAATGAAAAAAATGTCAATGGTCATCAACAGAGGCCTCCGGAAGTCAGGTGGCAAGGGGAAAAAACATGACAAGGAGGCGATGAGAGCATCTTTGGACAGCAGGTACGTTCATGCTCAGATTCATTTTTAATAATTTAAAGGTGACAAATATTCCAAATATCTATTGAGTTGTTGGGGTTCTTTTCCATGTTTTGTAACACATTTGTTGGAGTTACAGACAATATTTTTACTGAATTTTTAATGGAAATAACTCCATGAAGACTTTAACTGCAGTGTTACTGGAATCCATGTTACTGTGGAAGTAAATATTGAGCTACACAAGACCAGCTTTCTACTTTTTTGTTGCCTAATCTTAATATAGGTTGTTTTTTTCCTTCCTTTATCTGATGGTTATTACTTATTGAGTCATTTTAATACAACACATCACGTATTAAGCTGTCACACGTGTCTGTGAATAATTGTATCTTCCTCTTTCTGCGCTGCCTAGGGGATCGGCAGAGTTACTGGAGGAGTCTGGAGGGAACCTATCTCCTGCAGATTCAATGACCTCCATCCCTACATGTATGCCCTTCTCCTGGTTTGGAGACAAAGAGAGGGACAGAGACAGAGAGCCCTCATCTTCCAGCAGCAGTCTGCCGTTCACTGCAACTGAAACCAGCAGTGAACAAAGCCAGGATCGCAAGAATAAGGTAACTTCCTCTACCTTTATGTGAAAAAAGATATTGGGCATATAGAGTATTAGTATCCAGCACAGTGTTGAAATTAGTTATAAACTTAATGAGAGATAAGTGAGATTGAGATATTCTCTCTGTCATTCTGCTCTCATCACTGATGACTCGTCAAGCTGTAAAACAGTCATTGTCTGTCCTCCAACAATAATTTTTTTTCTTCACTGAAAGAGTAAAACTAGTAGACATATGACGGGAGGCTGTTTTCAAAATAAGCTACACCACGATACAGTAAGTGGATTCACATGTTAGCCATTAGCGAGAGCTAGAGAGAGGATTTGGTGGCTTTTCAATGAGTTTGAAAATAGTGACACATGACGAGCATCCAGCGAAACGCCTGGCTAACTGTCACAGAGGCTGCGGTCAGGCTGGTGTTCCCACGATGCTGTTTAATGAATTCAAGACACGAGCTGAACCAAAGAAGTTATGATAACTGAGAGAGTAGTGTTGAGTTTTGTTGCTGTGTGCTTATGGCAGTTTTTGTCAGTGCTTTGCTGCAGGGACATTTATCTCACTGACCCGTGTTTCCTTTAAACAGACAAATCTCTCCTGGTCCTCTTTATTCAGTCGCTCATTAGATTTGGTACAGTATACACATTTTATTTTACGTATCATTTTTAGATGACATGGTAGAGCATTACTAACAAATGTAGTCCTGCCATTTTTACTTTCTCTACATCCTATGAATAATTCAGTTTCTTTTGCAGTGGGTATGTGGTAGTGTTATAGGAAACTAATTTTCCTTTTATCCACATTCAGAAATCCTTGAGGCTTGTATTAGTGGAAACAGATTTAGCTAAAAAAATATTCTAGGGCTCATTGCACCAGCTAATCTGAAATTTGATCGGAGATTTGGGTGTAAAGTCAACACTAATTGCTATGTTGTACCTAACTTGTATTGTGCAAAGTGTTGTTTTTTTTGTTGTTTTTATTAGTGGTGAAATTCTCACAATATGTTGAAGCTAAGCTCCACTTAAACTTGCACATAGCTGGTGCAACAGCCTGCAGGTCTGGACAATATTTCCCTTATTCCAAATTGAACACACATCTGTGTCTGAAAAGCAAGCAACAGTTTAATTTTGAAAAGTACATTATCACTTTGTCACCAAATAGATCCTCTTAATGGCAACTCCTTGAATTAATTTAAAACATTACCCCATACCCCAAGTAGTAGTGTTAGTTTTTGTAGTTTAGACGTTGGTGGTGGATTGGTTTTAGTTTTAATCACCTTGATCTTCTGCCTTCCTCTCACGTGTTGACGATCACAGTCACTCATTGTTCAAATCATTGACCTGGATTGCTGCCACTTTAATCACAGCTTTAACAATTTATCATAATAATTTCAGTCCTTTTGGAAACAGCACTGCCCTTCCTCCCACTCACACACACCTGTAGTGTTGTATTTGTCTGCTTCTCCCAGTAAAGAACTATTGTTTGGTGATGTGTTGCTTTAGTAAATGCGTTCCTTGTTTCCACTTGTTGCAGAGTTTTTCTGTCATAGATGATTCTAACCCTGCCAGTCCCCATTCAGACATCTCTGGGTTAGTTGCTGAACCCAATCTGTCTGGGCGCTCACACACTTTAATCTTCTCTTCCAGCGAGGTGAGTGCTCTCCTTGTTGCGCAGTCACAAAAGCTGTGTGGGACGCCTTGATGCAGCTGAAAGGGGACATTCTCAAGCATGCTCTTTGAGCCTCCCCACTTTCATAGCCGAGATTAAATCGTGAATGCAGGGGGAATAGAAGAGAGCTGCATGTGTGTTTGTGTTAAAGCTATTTTGTTTTGTGTTAAAACAAGTCTTGTGGCTTTGCTTCTCTTAAGTCAGCTGTGATGTTAATAGTTTGCCTATGTCAGAAGCGTCAACCGGTGCTTCATGTTCTTTACAAGTTTTGGCAGACCGCAGTACAATGTTGACTGCCCTGCTGCCTGCGCAGTGATGTTTCAGCATCTGTTGTCTCTGATATAATAGTTTCAAGTCTCTCTCTCACTCTCACTCTCACTCTCTCACTCAAACGTAGAGTATAAAGACACGTCTGCATCTGAGAATGTTATTGGTATTTTGCTGTCATTGCATGCTTGTTGTCTTAGTGTTGGCTTGGGAAATTTATACACTGCACACAGTTTTGTTCACCAGAACGTGCACTACATGTTCTTTGTTGTTTTCAGCATCTTTCCACATCTAAAGAAATAATAAATGTACAGAGATAAAATAATCTCAAACAGCATTTATTTAAGTGAATGTGTGAATGAAGTGGAAAACGTGGTTAATGTCTGCATTTTAGGGCTGCACGATTAATCTTATTGCAATCGCGATGTTGTCATGTGCGATTACATAACTGCAAAAAGTGTGCAGACAGAAAATATGTGTCTGCAGTCTGCTCATTATCTCCACCCACACCAGGCTCTCACATGTGCCCCTAAAAACAGATAAAACTACATGCAATAAGAAAAATGTTTTATGAGCAGTGTGTGATTAACTTTTAAGACAACAACTGACTGTATCCCCGCCGCACCGCTAATTGTTCCGAACATAGGCGGACGCGCTACTGGAGCACCGAGAGAAATGCCGGTGCTCCAGTCGCTCTATGATAGAGACAGAGAGACGTCATTAGAAAACAAACTGGGAGAAGATTTTAACGTTAGCTGTATCAGTGCCTTTTGTTGTTCACATGTTCAACTTTTCACAGAGTTGACATGCTTGTCAGTCACTTTTCGTCAACCAACAATATGATTATTGACAAGTTGGTACTTAGCATTAACAAATCCAGTGTACAGCCTTTTGCTTTCACAAGGATTTGATGAATAAAAACAAGCCACAGAAATGAAACAGTTGTAAATGGATTTAATGTTCAACTAGTGGTAAGAAAGTATATACTATTATATGAAATTCTAATGAATGTAGTATTTAAAATATTATTGTTATACTAACGGTAAATTTATTATTATTATTATTTAATACACTCATGTACAGTTCCTCCTCCAGGTTTGGGAATAGAAACTGCATTAGACAGATACAGGTACATTGAGCCGGTGCCAGTGTGCCAGTATTTGCTGCTTCTAGCCGCCTCCTCCGTAGAGGAACACGCTCCCCATGTTCTGTTTTACATCTGTTTTACTAGTTATTGTTATAAAGTGTTTTTTAACTTTGTTCAAGTTGAGAAATGCACATTTCATAACGTCAGTAATACGTGCATTTCTTGATAATTAAGCAGGTAGACTCATAGTGCACATTTGTTCCATTATAATCAAATCGCAATATTGTCCACAATAATCACAATATGACTTTTTTTCTCCAAATCATACAGCCCTACTGCATTTCTTCACTTATCACTTATTAATTTATAGTCTAGATGATGTATTTTTTTCCCCGATGCACTACACATGAATAATCTTTAGAGTGCAACTCCTTATGACACACAACAGTTGAACACTAAAAGCCATAAGGTGGTTGAACCCTCTCAGACTTTCAGAATCCTGCACAGAAATGTTCAGAAAAATATATTTCATATCATCATACAGAAAGAAAAAAATGTAAATGCTCTTACTTAAAGCAGCTGTATGTTTACTGTTCTAATATCTGTTTGGATCTTCTGTGTCCTCTGTAGACTTTGGATGATGAACCAGTAGCTCCAGGAAAAGAGTATCAGTGGCAGAACCGGCCCGTCTCTGAATGGACCAATCAACAGGTCTGTCATTGGTTGATGGGCATGAATATGGACCAATACACACCTGAATTCACAGCTAAGGGTGTGGACGGCCAACAGCTCTTGAACTTGGACAGTGACAAGCTGAAGGTAACAAAAACAACAGCTGATCATTTACTTGAATTATCTGCATAATAATGGAATGATCATTTAAGAGTGATGGTTTAATGATTTAATGTTTGGTTTAATGAAATTTAGTTTTACTGTACCAGGCCTCTTTCATTGCAGAAGTCATTGTTTATTCAGGACTTGTCAGGCTTTGACTGCCTCCTTGTGGCCAGAAGGATTTTTCCTGTTGACAGATGCAGCTAGAGAAGACTGAATTGTTCCCACTTCATATTAAATTTTGTGCATCATTAGAGGGGTAAAAGAATATTGAGGACATAAATGAGTGAAACTGCTCTGACAAGAGTATTTAACTGAGACGATGACAAGACACGATGAGATGATCTTGTTGGATTTAATAGGGTTTTTTTCAAATTGGGTTAAAATTATAGTTGCATTTTTCTTCCTGATGTCAGCGAAAAACATTTCCCACAGTTACACCACTACATAGATCGAAAGGGCTTCTTTCTAAAAAGTCTCACTGATGCTATGAAGCCATCTTTCACAGTAATTTTGGTCTAGAGCTGATTAGTCACTTGGTAGAAAATCAATTGGCAGCAATAGTTAAGGCGTCATAACAACAAATTTGTGGGTATTTTTAACTATTTTCTGACAAGGAAATAGTTCAATGTACTCAGCATATCAAGCAATGATGAAAATCATTAGTTGCAGCCCTTCTTTGGTCCTTAGTTTGTAACATGTTAAAGATATATGGTAGCATTATTCTGCCCTAAATCGTCTTTTTCCAGGGTTTCTGTAGGGTCTTTAAAAGTCTTAAATTTCAAAATCAAAATTTAAGGCCTTAAAAAGTCTTAAATTCACTGAAGTTTGTGTTCTAGGTGTTAAATGATTTTAAACCAGTCTTAATTTTCAACTTCCATGTAACGCTACCTCAAATGCTCATTGAAATGCTCCTGCAGCGCTCGAGTTTTTTCTTCCCATGGTGTTGTATTTTTTCTTTCGCTAGTCCAAATATATTTCGCTGTGTTACGACTACAAAGACCAATATGCAGCTGTGGGGTTATTGCCGGGAGTCTTTTTCGGATTTAGCACGGATATAAAACGGATATATTCTTCAGTTGTGCGAAAGTGCAACCTCAGCAACTCTTGCCTGAAAAAAACAGAGCTTAGGGCTTGGTTAAAACCAGTCGCTAGTAACGTATTTGAAGAGTACTGTCGCTACTTAATGAATGAGCGCCACTACTAAAATTTCACACGATCGTTGATGATTTCAAGAGGGTGGTGATGGGGTAGTGGATAAGACACGCCTTTTTTGTGAGAGACCCTGGTTTGAATCCACTGTGAGACACCAATGTGTCCCTGAGAAACACTTACATAGCAGTTGTAAGTCGCTTTGGGTAAAAGCGTCAGCTCAAATGAATAAATGTAATGATTTTTGTCACTGAACTTGTATCTTGCTGGTGAGGGATTAAGCAAATAATTGAGTTACAACAAACCATTGTCTTTGAAGAATTTTTTTAATGAAAGAATAAACAGAAGTACCAAAACACATATACAGATGGTCCAGAGACCTGGTGCCTAGGGCATTTTCGGGCGTCTGCAACAGCAAGAGGGGGAAAACACAAAAACAATCTCACAGCTCTGACCTAAACCCTAATAAATGTGGACAGTCTAACATAAGGAGCATAGAAGGAGGAAAGGTTATGGATAAAAACACAATACATATATATCTATAAGACATAACAATAATAATAATAAAACATAAAAGATTAAATGTAAGAGGATGCAATTTTCTGCCATAACAATTTTTAGTAAGCTACGGTAACACTCAACGCATGGCTGTCTCCCTCTCCTCACTCTTCAAAGGACGAGCGAATGAGGGAGAGAGCAGCAGAAAGTGATGGTGAAAGTTAGCGGAGGACTTACAGCATTAAGTTGTAAGCTTACAGCTCTGTACTGTGCAGTACATCTTGATAGTTAAATTCAATTTTAAAGAAAGGACTGTGGTGACCACGGAAGGGCTAAGGTTAGTAACGTTAAAGCAAATTAGGGATGCTAACTAGTCCTTTTAAGCTAATGAGGAGATTATTCTTTTGGATTTTGATGCACAAATGAAATGCTTGTAATTATACAGAAGGGAGGTGGTTCTCATGTTGCCTAATTTTTATGTTAATTTCTACAAATATATAAAGCAGTAAATTAAGACACAAAAGGCAAACATGAACAGTCCTATCTGTAGGCCTAATATTTCTGAGGTCATGTTAACAGTGTTTTCCTGCCATTATTAGGTGGTGAGGCTCAAAACTGCTTGGTGCTGTGCCATGAATGTAAAAATGTGGAGAGCATCAAAACTAATCACATGAATTTTCCCAGATCTGAGAGTCATAATTCAAACCCAGTAGATGTATTTAGCAAGTTTAGCTTTTGGGGTGGAGTTTATTCAAAATATGCTCTAGATTATCCAATTTATTATTTACAAATGTGCTAATAACAATGTTCCAAAATTATGAGAAATTGCATATTCCTTTATTGGAAAACAAATTGGAAAAAAACAATTCTTGGGGATGTCCACCAATCCCCCAACACAAAAATACCATCTTAATTTTTTACATTACACAGCCCTGTGAAAGAATGTTTTAATCCCCATGGACATTATATTTATTATTATTTGTAAATGTACCTGCTTTGCACCTGCCTCGACTTCTCCCCGTTCTCACTCACACACACACACAACTTGTCTCACACACACAACTCGTCTTTTTTCTGGATCTTTCCACCCGTTATCCTTTTTCATAGCAGCAGGTGCACCGCATGCCAGCTTGTTAATTTCGTAGCTTATCAATATTATCGTCCATCCTGGTGCTTCGTTGTTGACGTCGTCCAATGCCAATTTTGTAGACATCACCCAACCCTAATTTGACACATTTATTTATTCTGCAAGTAATTTTGTGACTGCATTTTCTTTATATGTTTCTTTTTTTGATGTTGTGATACAGGTCATAAATTTCATTCATAGTGGTCTTTGAAAAGGTCTTAAAAATTCTTAAATTTGACTAGGTGAAACCTGCAGAAAATCTGTTTTTCCTTCAGGCACTTGGCGTGTCAAGTCAGAGCGACCGTTCAACTATCAAGAAAAAGCTGAAGGACATGCGTAAGGCCCAGGAGAAGCAGGAGAAACAGAGAGAGAAAAGAGAGAAGGAGGTTCGACGCAGTGGGAGACTGCCAGCCAGCACTGACTCTGTCTGCTGAGGTAGCACCTCTTTACTCATAAAGGTCATCACTAGCAGAACCCTGAGCAAACCTGATTTTATACTTTTGGTGCCATGATGTTCGTGCCACATGATTTTAACGGCAACGACCACAGAGCACAGCTGCCAGGAGTGCACCTGTGCCAACTGAGGTGCCAGTTGTGATTTATGTTCACACTGCAGCTCCTGTTTCTTTTCTTATCATTTCTTCCGAATACTCAGACACATTTTTAGCTCAAACTATTTTAACTGAACAATGGGGAATTCAAAAAAGTTGGGTATGTGACCAAAAAGGAATCCTAACATTTTTTACCACTCTAGAAAGCTAGAAGCTATAATTATAAAAAAAAAAAAGTCTGTTTCAGAGGTATTGTAGTAGTTGCAGATCATGCACATATTTACCTATGGAAGTCAAATGTATACTGCTTTTTCAGCATTTTATAGTTTTGCTAGTATAACTTGCCTGTTTCCATGTGCAACTCCTTTGCAGGAACAGTTATTGTACAGTTCTGATAAAAGCACTATATTTGCCTTTTAAGTTTCAATGGGCGACAAGGTTTTAAATGTATAAGTAAGTTTTATACATGTGCCTAATAACTGCATATCTTTTTTTTTTTTTTTTTTTTTTACCATTGTTCATTTTATACTATCTAAATTTTTCTACTAAGTAGAATAGCTAGGTTGTCATTTTTGCTGAATGAAAAGCAACAAACAAATCAAGTAGGGACGAGGTGAATGCTGCTTCTGCTGTCTGTGACTCTGGCTGTGTGTCGCTGACAAGGTACCATAATGCTCCGTGTAAATACACACAGCATGCAAGTCTGCTACATGTATACCTCACCGGCCCGTCAGACGGTAAGCCTATGACAAGGACTTGTGTGAGTCAGGAGCACAGCGTCGTGTATGAATGTGTGGCTGAACGGTGAGTCGTTCACAGTCAAACCGCCATGTGTTTCCTTTCTTCTTCTCGAGCATGTCTCCATGTTGGACTGCAAGAAAATTATGTTTTCCACAACTTCTGAATCAGAGAAACATTTCTTGGTACATATAGCATCATTAAACTAATTTTCACTTTATGTGGTGTGATTGTATTGTGTTCCAGTCTCACAGCTCTTCCTCTTTTTCTAATGGTAGTTTACGGCGAGAACCAGATAACCACAAATATATTGAAACAGGAAATCTTCACCAGAGAAATTAGAGAAGCAACACAAACCTATACAATAGTTCTGTAATAGACATGACTTTTATGAAACAAAAAAAATGTAATTGTTGACAGCATAACACAGGTGCATCTCAAAAAAATTATATTGTGGGGAAAAAATATTTTTTCCTGTAATTTAAGTCAAAAGTTGAATAAATTCTAGAGTTGTTACACAGTAAAATATTACTGGCCTTTTTTGTTTTAATCTTGATTATGGCTTACAGCTCATTTAAATCAAATCCATATAAAAACATCAGATTAAAAGAATGTATTTTACAGAAAGGCCGACCTGAGAAGAGCCATTAATCTCTCACATAACCACAATAATGGAGAGGACTGACATGATAGTTGTCCAGAAGACGCTCATTGACACCCTCTACAAGGAGGGTAAGCTACAGAATGTCATTGCTGAAAAAGCTGGCTGTTCAGAGTGCTGGATCAAAGCATACCGGTATTAATGGAAAGTTGGCTGGAAGGTTAAAGTGTGGTAGGAAAAGGTGCACAAGCAGCAGGGATGACCGCAGCCTTGAGAGGATTGTCAAGCAAAGCAGATTCAAGAACTTGGAGCTTCACAATGAGTGGACTGAGGCTGGAGTTGGTGCATCAAGAGCCACCAGGCACAGACTGTTCCAGGAAAGTAAATTTTGCTCAAGTCGAGTGGAACAGAATTCAAGTTGCTTGAAGTCCAATGTGAAGTTTCCACGCTCAGTGATGAATTCGGGTGCCATGCAGGGTTCGTACGGTCAAACCTGGAAAAGTCATGGAATTTGAAAATGTCTTTCCAGGCCTGGAAATGTTTTGGGGGGAAAAACAAAATCCTTTGGGAAAGTCATGGAAATTAGTTTCAATTGGGACTAAATAATATAAGTAGTTCGACCTGCTACTGTAAACTTTCAACGTTAACCTCATTGCTCTTAATGCTGTTTTAACTCATCAATAATCATAACCATTAACACATTAGAGACCATTTTTCTTGCCCAAGGATTTAATGAATGAAAACAACCCACAAAAAGAAACTGCTGTATTGTTTAACTGGAATTTATACAGTGCTCAAAAAAATAAAGGGAACACTTAAACAACACAATGTAACTCCAAGTAAATCACACTCCTGTGAAATCAAACTGTCCACTTAGGAAGCAACACTGATTGACAATCAATTTCACATGCTGTTGTGCAAATGGAATAGACAACAGGTGGAAATTATAGGCAATTAGAAAGACACCCCCAATAAAGGAGTGGTTCTGCAGGTGGTGACCACAGACCACTTCTCAGTTCCTATGCTTCCTGGCTGATGTTTTGGTCACTTTTGAACGCTGGCGGTGCTTTCACTCTAGTGGTAGCATGAGACGGAGTCTACAACCCACACAAGTTCTCAGGTAGTGCAGCTCATCCAGGATGGCACGTCAATGCGAGCTGTGGCGAGAAGGTTTGCTCTGTCTGTCAGCGTAGTGTCCAGAGCATGGAGGAGCTAGCAGGAAACAGGCCAGTACTTCAGGAGACGTGGAGGAGGCTGTTGGAGGGCAACAACCCAGCAGCAGGACCGCTACCTCTGCCTTTGTGCAAGGAGGAGCAGGAGGAGCACTGCCAGAGCCCTACAAAATGACCTCCAGCAGGCCACAAATGTGCATGCGTCTGCTGAAACGGTCAGAAACAGACTCCACGAGGGTGGTATGAGGGCCCAACGTCCACAGGCGGGGGTTGGGCTTACAGCCCAACACCGTGCAGGACGTTTGGCATTTGCCAGAGAACACCAAGATTTGCAAATTCACCACTTGCGCCCTGTGCTCTTCACAGAAGAAAGCAGGTTCACACTGAGCACATGTGACAGACGTGACAGAGTCTGGAGACGCTGTGGAGAACGTTCTGCTGCCTGCAACATCCTCCAGCATGACCGGTTTGGCGGTGGGTCAGTAATGGTGTGGAATGGCATTGCTTTGGGGGGGCTGCACAAAAGAAATGCAATGTGCATTGTGTGCCATGTGCTCGCCAGAGGTAGCCCGACTGCCATTAGGTACCGAGATGAGATCCTCAGACCCCTTGTGAGACCATATGCTGGTGCGGTTGGCCCTGGGTTCCTCCTAATGCGAGACAATGCTAGACCTCATGTGGCTGGAGTGTGTCAGCAGTTCCTGCAAGAGGAAGGCATTGATGCTAAGGACTGGCCCGCCCGTTCCCCAGACCTGAATCCAATTGAGCACATCTGGGACATCATGACTCGCTCCATCCACCAACGCCAAGTTGCACCACAGACTGTCCAGGAGTTGGCGGATGCTTTAGTCCAGGTCTGGGAGGAGATCCCTCAGGAGACCATCCGCCACCTCATCAGGAGCATGCCCAGGCGTTCAGGTCACACAGGCACGTGGAGGCCACACACTACTGAGTCTCATTTTGACTTGTTTTAAGGACATTACGTCAAAGTTGGATCGGCCTGTAGTGTGGTTTTCCACTTTGACTTTGAGTGTGACCCCCAAACCAGACCTCCATGGGTTGGTAAATTTGACTTCCACTGAGAATTTTTGTGATTTTGTTGTCAGCAAACTCAACTAAAGAAGGGAGTATTTAATGAGATTATTTCATTCATTCAGATCTAGGATATGCTATTTTGGTGTTCCCTTTATTTTTTTGAGCAGTGTAATATACCTAGTGGAAAAGCTTTATAGTATAATTATGACATGATGATGAATGGTAACATTATAATTAACTTTATACCAACGGTATACTAATAAATGAACTTTTTTTTTTATTGTTATAATATTTTACTAATACACATGTCCTCATCCAGGTTGTGGATAGAGCCTCTGCTGTGTACAGGGGCGAGTTCAGCGCAGACAAAACGTTTCTTTCAACAGAAACGGTGGTCCCCTGAACACCCTGTTGTGTACGCAAGCGCACTGCATTTTCCTGGCTTTTTAACGCCGTTGTGTTTACAATCTTGTTGCAGTTGATTGGGTTAACACGTGAGACACGCCCACCAAACGGGAGAAAACATACCCCGAAGACCGTTGCGCAACGTTTCAAGGAAACATGTCGTTCAATCTGAAAACGTTGCAAACCGGTGCAAAACGTTTTGAGATTGAACTCGCCCATGCCCTCTCCTCTCATGGCCTCCCGCCTGGTGCCTTCCGCTAGTTTCTACATTTCAAAATAAAAGCTCAAGTCTTGTTCCCTATTTGTACCTGTTCTTTGGTGTTTTTGAACTGATAAATGAAGACTGTCATGCTAATAATAGTGCTATTATAATACTATTCCAGCAATCTGATAGATTGTTTTAAACGTAGTTTCAAGTGTCAAAATAGAAATCGCGAAATTATGTGTGTTACACACTCCTGTACAGTAGATGGCGGTATGCACCTAAACGTTGTTTGCAATCCGGTCTTAATCAAGAGGAGAAGCAGCAGCAGGAAAAGGTGTGGGACTCAGGGTGAGTTCATTCATGCAGTCAATTAAAAACGTATAAACTCTTAAATTACGATTTTTGCCATAGCTATACTTATACTATAGATTTCTGGGTGTTATTGTTGTGTCCCTGACGTTAACGTATTTGATGAAACCTGCGATGACTTAAACACTTTAAACTGCAACAGCATTTCAATTGGACATTTGTTAGTGAATATTAGCTCAACACTAACTTGTTACCTATAGCAATTTATGATAACAGACTTTAGTGGTTTCTTTCTTTGATTTTTACCTAAGGAATACATCAGTGTCTGTTTTTCTTTTTTTTTTTTTTAAATAACACTTGCTCAGCACAGTAGGCTGTGCCCTAGCCTACTATGCTGAGCAAGTCACTTGTTGCTAACGAAAGACTGTCTGAAACAAAAACAAATCTAAACACTGTATGAGAGCAGATTAAGAGTTTGATTTTGTTCTGTTTTTCTTATAAAGTACGTTGGAAGAGGTGAGCTGCGGGGGATATCTTCTGAAGATCCCCACCCTGAATCCAGCAGCAATTTCTGCCAATGTGCGGTGATAAATATTATTAAACAAAATAATAAACATGTTATACTCTCTCCAAGACTCGTTTTTATATTGTTTCCACACTTTATAGGGAAATCGTTGCAAATACTAAGCAATTGTATTTGCTATTCTATTGTGTATGTGTTGTTGGGTTAGAGACAGGATAAGCAGCAGATATTTTATTAAATGTCCAATGTGTAATATTTCTGATGCTCTATTGACAGAAATGCAATATATCAGATCCATAACTATGTTTTCAGTGGTGTGTAAAGACCTTACATAATGAACCATTAGGTTTTTATTACCTTAGAATGAGACATGTATATCTACATAACCGCGAGCACCCCCTGCTGTTGAGGTCGCTGTATGTTGTCGTTTTGTTTCTACCGTAGCCGTCAACGAACAAACAACCCTACAGAGCGCGTTTCGTCATCACAGCCAAAAATGACATCACAACCCTGTGGCACCCCATGGCATATGAGAGATGTAACCGTATTGCTTAGATTATAAACTCTCCGCAATCTAAAAAAAAATATTCCGTGATCAGTGACACTGCTTGGTGTTTGACAGGTGAGCCTTGTAGGTGGGCTGATTAATCAGTGACGATCCCAGTCAGACAAACACACTGAGCCATGAGACTTTTTGTTGGCGCAGCTCTGCAGATACCAGAATTATGGTTTTTCTGCCGTTGTTCTACGTCATTAAACCACGGTTATGCTGCGCGATCATGCGCAGTAGACGCTGGTGCCAACAGGAAGTAGCCCTCTAGTAGTATTTTATTGGTCTAAAACTGGCTTCACTGCTCTCCATTCAAATCAGCGGAGTGGCTTCGTCCAGTAATCTACTGTCTATGGTAGACGCCCGTCACTACATTGAATACGTACAAAGAAGAAGAAGCGGGAATAATAATAGTAATATACAGTCTCCGAGTAGTCTTCTGGTTGATAGGAAGTAAGAAGAGAAGTGACATTTGGACAACTGAAGGAGCGAGCCGACAGACAGCTGACGGCAGAAATCACGGATTTTGTGGATTTACACAGATGGAAGGCTATATAACGTTAATGTGGGGTAATTGTTTTCAAAGAGGAGCTGAAGTTGTCTGTTTTCTGCTGGACAGGTAATTAACTTTTAATTAAATTTATGTCAGTTTTGCATTAAATTGCCATCCTTTGAAGTAACACCTAAAGTACTGCTGAGGGTGCTACTGTGTGTACACTTTGTCACGGTCAGCCACTTTCAGCGTCATGCACCAGCACCACCATGCACCTGGAACGCTTTGAGGTTGGATATCAGATATTTCAACTTGGAAATTTCCCAGTTCCTAGCGGCCTGGAACAGCCTGCATTACAAGTTAGTAGACATCAGAGTTGCCAGATCTCGCGATATGCAAATCCACCATTTTTATTTTTTTTTAAACCAGTGGGTCAGAAGTTTACACACACATTTTTGACTTTCTTCTGGAATGACATCAGGGAACTGCTGCACAATGCCTTCGTAAATTGCAAGTCTTTCTCCTACTATGAAACATGGTCTCATTACTCTGATACCCAAGCCTAATAAAGATAACCTTTTACTGGACAATTGGAGACCAATTACCTTATTATGTAATGATTATAAACTATTGGCACTTGTTTATGCTAATCGGCTGAATGAGGGATTGTCACATATAATTGATGAGTGTCAATCAGCCTTCATAAGGGGTCGAAACATACATAACCACACTAGGTTGTTACTTGACATGCTTGATTATCGAGACCATATTGACTCTGAAGCCTTTGTTTTATTTCTTGACTTTTACAAGGCATTCGACACTATCGAACATGCCTTTCTATTTGAAGTGCTACATTTTTTAGGTTTTGGAAACAACTTTTGTAATATTATTAAGTTGTTATATAATGGCATATATAGCTCTGTGTCTTTAAATCCTGGTATAACCCCTAGATTCGAGGTACTACGTGGCATCAGACAAGGATGCCCGATTTCTCCAAAATTATTTATTTTAGCCACCCAATTATTTATCATGCTCATAAATAACAATCCCGCTCTGCATGGTATTTCAGTCTTAGATAAGGAATTTAAAATTAGTCAATTTGCGGATGACACAGTAATCTTTTTAAGGAATAAATCTATGGTGGATATTGCTCTCAGTATGGTCTCGATATTCTCTAAAGCTTCAGGACTTTCTCTTAATATTCAAAAATGTGAGCTATTTCCCATTCATTCATCTGAAGATTCCAGTATTGCTGCAATAAAAGTTAAGACTGAAGTAAAATATTTAGGAATAGTCTTATCCAAAAATGCTATTAGGAGGGAGGTTTAATCGATATATGAAAAAGGCGCTGGGTCGTTGGTTAACCAGAGACCTCACTATCTTTGGTAGAGTTATGCTATCTAAAACAGTTGGCATTTCCAGTGTAGTTTACCCTTACCACTCCCTATATGTATCTTCTAATAATGTTAAAAAAATCAATTCAATTATTTTCCAATTCCTTTGGAAAAATAAAACTCATTATATTAGGAAATCACAGCTTGTCAAAGAGTATGAAAAAGGTGGTATCAAAGCCTTGGACTTTGAAGCAACGTTTGGGACCCTTAAGATTAATTGGTTGAAAACATATTTATCACAACCAGACTCTATGTGGTTTCACATACCCAGATCTTTATTTAAAAAAATAGGTGGGCTTGATTTTTTCTTACAATGTGATTTTGAGGTGACCAAGATTCCTGTGAAACTTTCACAATTCCACAAACAACTTCTTCAGTACTGGAAAATGATATTTACTCACATTTTTTCTCCCCATGGTTCCACGCTATGGAATAACAGGGTCATTACAATTAATAGGAAATCATTATTTAAGACTGATTGGTATGAGAAGGGCATTGTGTTTGTTGATGACATATTAGACGATAATGGTAAGTTTTTAGAGCATACTGCTTTTCTAAACAAATATACTCTAAACTGCACTCAGAAAGAATATAAAAAGATATGTAAAGCAATACCACTACCATTACTACAGCTAATCCAAAACACATTACTGTATGCAAGAATAAGACCGCTACCAACCTTACCCAATCTTGAAATTAATGAATGTCACATACATGATAAAAAATGTAATAACAAACATATTTGTACCTTTTTTAAATCCAAAATTTTTTCTGATTATGACAGAGGGCTGTGTGTACAGGTTCCAAATATGGATACCTTATCCATAGATAAACCACATTTCAAATTCATCAAATGGCCCATTTCCCCTAAAATCAAAGAAACTCATTTTAAAATAATTTACAAAATCTATCCGGTTGCAGACTTTCAAATTTGAAGTAGATCCCTGTATATTTTGTGAGGCTGCTGAGGAGACTCTGGAACACATGTTCTTTTCCTGTCCCTTGTCCAAAACCTTTTGGTCTGATTTACATAATTGGCTGTCACTTAAGATTGATAATATTCCATCTTTTAATTTGTCACACATCCTCTTTTATATGGACAATGTAGATCCGCCTTTGTCTGATCTGGTGAATATGATTGTTCTCATGGGTAAATATCATATCCATTGTAGTAAGTGGAAATCTTCTAAGCCTTCTTTTTTGTGGTTCATAAATAATTTTAAGTTGTTCTTTTCATCACTGAAGAATGTTAAATCTAGTATAATTGCAAGAAAGATGTATAGAGATATATCCAAGCAATTACTGTTCTAACAATCTCCCCATATTGCTGCACCGAAATGAGACCTTATTTTGTTTTCTATAGCCTTTTCACTAACTGGTACCCCCATTCTCCTTTCTGTTTATTTATTTTCATTTATTTCCTGTGTTTGTAAGACTGGTTTTTGATTTGTACCAAGTGATCTAATTTTTGTTCCCCATACGAGAGTGTTGTATGTTAATGTGTTATAACAATAAAAACAATAAAAAAAAAAAAAAAGAAGTTTACACACACCCGTAAGCCCTAAGCCCTGAACCCTCACAGATTTTACTGACGTCACTTGGAAAGTGATTGGGTGCAAGAGGTTGCAAGGGCTCAAAATGCTGTAAAGGGGAATGGGACAGCACTTTGTCACTTTATCACGTTACCTTGATGACGCTGAAACCCTTTGCACACTTTTTATTTTAAGTGTTTGCCTGATTTTTAAGTCCTGCAAGCTCTTGCCCTACAGAGTGGAGGAGAGATAAATGTCAATATATATTTGTCAATAATCAATACACTATTGTTGATCAAAACAACATCACTAAGCAAAAACTAAAATAAATAGTTTGTAATAAGGTGATTGCATTCATCTGACTTCATGTGATCTATGTTCCATCTTAAGTTAAGAAAACTTTCAACAATTTTAACATCAGCATTGGTGTCGATGCTTGTTTGTTTACCGTTTTTCTTCTTCTTCTCTTATAAGGCTGATTTGCCATGATTTTTCTCTCCCCTCCGGGCTTCCCCTGGTCACCCCCGTGTTTCACGTCATACCGCTATGAACTGTGGGCAATTCCCTCAGCCAAAGTCTGCAGAAATGTGGACTTAGGAAAAGGATCTAAAAAGGGCTGAAAATGTCCATGAGAGAACCCTCACGCACTTGACAATTTGACAGTGGGACATCCCTAAACCCTCACGGACTTCCCAGTAGCGCGCCTCAAAGTCTGAGTCTGTGAGGTTAGACATTGGGATTGGGCCTTAGTATTTGGAACCATTGCCTTTACATAGTTTAACTTGGGTCAAACGTTTCAGTTAGCCTTCCATGAGCTTCTCACAAGAAATCAGGTTTGTAGGCTTCCTTGCTCACACACGCTTTTTTAGTTTTGCCCTCAAGTTTTCAGTTAGACTGAGGTCAGCGCTTTCTGATGGTACTCTAATTCCTTGACTTTGTTGTTCTTAAACTTTGGAAGTATAATTGGGGTCTGTTTGGAAGACCAATATGCGACCAAGCTTTAACTTCCTAGCTGATGTTGCTTCAGCCATCTATAAGTGCTCCAGTCTCTTGCAGCAAAGCAGCCCCACAACATGATGCTGCCAGCCCCGTGCTTCACTGTCGGGATGGTGCTGATTGGCTTGCTAGCCTCACCTTTTTTCCTTCAGACATAACGATGGTCATTATGGCCAAGCTGTTTCATAAGACTATTATTATTTTCACTGTATTTCCATCCATAAGTGACAGAATGTCTGACTTTTTTGCCCATGGGTTTCATACACTTTCTGTAATTAAACATCAAAAGCCAAAACCCCATCAGATGGGGGTCACCACTTCTGCTTGTCAGTTACTTTCTAATTTGTTGCAAGAAGTAAATATAGGTTAGATTCTTCATCTGCAATGCATTGAAATATTATGTCACACTGATGGTTAAAATGTGTGATATGTCAAGAATAACTCTCCAGCTACTAATGAAAATTAAATGGTATGGTTAATATTAACACAACTCTATACACACGTACTTTCAATTAGTCAAAGTAATTAGTATAAATGATTAGTATACATGTAATTTGTTCATTCTCATGCAAAATCGGTTGTAAGACAGGAACCGGCTCGATTGGTCCTATTGTGTTAAAAACAACTTGCATACTATTGTTTGTACAGATGAACATGGCACCTTTTTTTTCCTTTTGGAAATTGCTCCGAAGGATGCACCAGACTTGTGGAGTAGTAGGTATGCCTTAAATGCATCCACGGGTATGCCTACAGGTCACTCAAATTATGTCACTTAGCCTATCAGAAGCTTCTAAAGCTATGACATAATTTTCTTGAATTTTCTGTGAATCTGTGGAGTAGTTAAAAAATATGTTTTAATGACATCAACTAAGTGTATGTAAACTTCTGACTTAAACTGAATGCACCCAAGACCTGAGTCAGACCAGCACCTAAAGTAGTCTCAACAGAAGATCAACACGTTTAAGTGAGGTTGTATTAACTGCAGGGTTGTTCTATTGTACTGTAGAACATTGTTAACAATACAATAGAACATCCCTGCAAGGCATCTGTCAGGTAGCAGTTCATTTGTGTGCAATAATTTAGTTTGTCATCAGATAAGCAGTAAAACTATTTCTGCATCTTTTTTGCACAGTGGACTCCAACAATATGCCACAAACACTTTCAGTATCATTGGCCAGTGTAAATTCCACTTTGTAATGAAATCTCAAAACAGTGGCCTGGTGGTCTGAAGCTGATATGGTAGACGCTCAATCATTTGCAATAATTAATTCAAACATTTCCTCCAATGATCTATCACATTGGATACATACTGCATTGTAATATTCCCTGAACTTGGAACAGCAGTCACTGTATTTTTGAAAATTAGATTGCACAGCCAAAAAGGTGATGCTGCACTGTTTAAACCAAACATGGTATATCTAGTGACACCAAGTACTGATCCGTTTCACCAAGCACCTGTACTTTACTTATAGATATGACACATAATATTTTAAATATTTATTTCTTACTGAACATGATAGTGTAACAGCTTCAGTGCATCATGGAGAATATGAATGATAGCTTATTTAACACCAACACCATCCCAAATACTGTATTTTGAACTCATGCTGTAAGTGATCCACCCCTCATGAGAAAACATAAGACTCATCTAGTTTCATATTTGCAATACCTTATTTGAAAATTAACTGAAAATAAATACAAAATATGTTGCAAACCCAATAAAACATTTCACAAGCTGAATTATACAAATACAGATGGCAAACACTTTTTTTGATCATATTGTTTGTAAACTTCGTCCAGCTGGAGAAGAAATGCCCTGAAACATTTTATTCATAAAAAAATTTTCAGCAGAAACTTCCAACAGATTTGAAACCAATCAGCAACTAACAAGTTTTCCTTGCGTCCAATTTCACACTTGGCAGAAGAGACGCACAGAGCTGAATAAACTCAACACACAGACGGTAACAGTTCCAACTATCAGTGGAATAAAAGCAGCTAAGCGTTTAAGACTCAAACCAGGACAACAAACTGCAACGACTAACTGTAAAGAAAGTTTGTCAGTACAGTTCATACCTTAAAGGATGAGTTCACCTAAATTACAAAAACATTTTTCCCCTGGCAGTATCTAACCATGCAGGTACTTTCAGTTGGTGACGTTTATAGAGTTCCTATGCTGAGACCTGGTTACATAGAATCTAATTTGTTGTTCTTTAAAGCATAAAAAAAATCATAATTTTAATAATACATCAGCTGATTTTTGTTCATCACACATCTGTATATATGTGCTAGTTGATAAAGAACAAATTGCAGTACAGAAATGCCATGTTTGTCATGCGATTATGTTAAAATAAAAAGCTAATATTGGCCAATATGTTGTTTTTAAAACTCAAATAGTATCAGCCTCAAAAATCCAATAGTAGTCAGGCTTTACTTTCAAGAGCAATGTGGCCTTCCAGAAACCTGGTTAGTGCCAGTCCGTCAGCATTAGTGGGAAAAATGTTTTTATTTCATTGACAGCTGCTGCACTCCATTAAACTATTGTTCTATATGAAATATATGGCACTAAAACCCTTTTCTATTATTCCTTTTCCTTCTATAAAAAGACATCTGAACTGATTAAATACCATTTCATGCGCACACGCCCACCACCATTCATTTACAGAAAACTCTTCTTGCACACTTTGCTACAGGAACGAGCGGCCATTTGGATCTAGAAACTGCGAAATGTTGTCATGTCTTTGGGTTCTTTACTGGGGACACACCAGTCGTCTGCCTCATGGATCGTCTTGTAATGCTTCCAGGCTGACTTGTTGTACACGGGGAGCCTCTCGATGGATTCTGTGGAGAGGGCCTGATAAGATTCAGAGAAGAGAAGTTAAAACGGAACTTAAACATGCATGTGTTGACACACACACACATACACACACACACACACACACACACACACACACACACACAGTCAAAACTCAATTACCCGAATGTAAATCACAGCGTCGGTTCCATAACCTTCCAGAGAGTACAGCTTAAGGTCCCCTTGAAAGTAGCGGGCGTACAGTCGGGAGATGGGCAGGCCGTACCCATAACCAGCCTAGATCGTAATAAAGCAGAGTTCATTCCTTCACCACCAACACAACTAAACCACCCAAAATCTAAAACAGCAGCACTTTTATGGCTAACAGCAAGACACTACAACATTCATGTGTGTCATTGTTTAGAAGTTAGTCTGACACTGGAACAAAATGATCATACTGTACACTGATGTTTGGCTGTAATGTAATATATATCAGAAATATTTCTCTCTCTCTTTGAAGCCATGTTACAATAGGAAGGCCATGTGGTACATTTGAAAGCTGTGGGGAAAAAGTGAGTATGTGGATCGGTTGGGATTTTTTTTTCCACCTATTTCAAAATGTCAAAAATGACCTTGTGAGGACTGTAACGTGGTTGAAAGCTCTGGTAAGATAGTACAGGGACATTGACTTGGGACTGCAACGGGACACACAAGCGAGATTTTAAAAATCCTTACTAAAAGTTAAATCAAAAAATTCCAAAAAGTCTTGTATATTTCAAAGTTTTATAAACTTATGGGGGAAGTCTGCACACTTTTCTTTCTGTACTATAAAACATTCTATCAATCTATCAGGAATACTAACCAGAGGAGCAGCGCGACCGTCGATGCTGGGTCGAGGAGCTGTGGAATACGTGTAGGTAAACAACCTGTCAATCTTGCGCAGCGGCACGCCTCCTCCACGATCGCTCACCTGAAGAACATCATATGGTCATGAACCATACCTCATGGTAGATCATTTCCAAACCTGCTGCTTTAACATTTTATATATTTTTTGCAGCCAGACAGGAGTTTACCCTGGTAAGTTTTGGTAAAAAAAAAAGAACAGTGAAAAGAAAAAGAACGTTTCGTGAACGCAACAGCGTTACCTTGACTGTCATATCTTCACTTCCCAGAGCGACCTGTGCATGAATAGGAGGATACTCCATGGCATCACCGTACAACTCCATGGTGGCCCGCATGGCGTTCTGCAACGACAAAAGTTCACAAGAGTTAAACAAAAGAGAAAGGCAACATATGAAAATTTTAAACGGCATCAGCTGCCCCGAGCAAATCCTACCTTAAAAAGTTCAAACACCATATGATACAAATGAGATGGAACGTAAACCACTGTGATGGGCTTTCTCTGCTCCTCGACTGTCAGGACAAACAGATCAAAGATTAGACTAAATTTCATCAGATATGGTTGAATCAAACAATTCATATTTATTTATTTATTACTGCAATAAATGTGACATAAAAACAAATGTCGTGGAAATTATATTCCTGGTAAGAGTTTGAGCAAATAATTGAGTTATAACGAACTGTTGTCTTTGAAGAATTTATTTAACAAAAGAGAAGTACTACAACGAAATCAGCTGGACCAGAGATTCTGTCTCCTAAGACTGTCACTAACGTCTGGCCCGAATCAAATGGCTGCATGTGATCATTTACACAGTCTGAGCATCTATGTTTTGGGGAACAAAAGATCCTTGACTGGTCCCAGTCAAGGAAGGAGAAGAACAGCTAGTGAGGAAAACAATCAACAACCCCACATCCCTGACCTAAATCCCACACATGTGGACAAACTGGAATAACAAGAACAATATATAAGACGTAATAAAAGGAGAAAAATAGCACTCTTATAAGTACTTGCATAAAGGATTATAAGTAAAGAATAAAACAATTTTCTGCCCTTACAATGTACACAACTAAAGTGTCTGTGTCACTTTACATCTTTTTTTTTTTTTTTTTTTTTACTAATATCCAAAAATTACCGTGGAACTCCTCTAGTACCAGCTCAGGAGAGTTCATGTAGTACCGGTCACAAAGGTTTCGTGCATTTTCGTAGGCATCTACAAGGAAGAGGGTTTTTTTGAGGAGGACAAAAACAACACTTGATACTTGAACGACGACATATTTGAGCACTGTCACAGCATGTTGCTGTTTCTTAAAGAGATATTCTCACCTCTGATAACCTCGCTGACACGACAGTGTGGATCAATACTGCCGATTTGTTTGGGATGTGCTGGGTTCACCTTCACCTTTCCACCAAAGAGGAGAGCTGGAACAAAAACACACAGGGATGTGAGCATGCACTACAGCAGTGACATGCAAAATAGACATTTGTGAACATAAATTTCCCTCCCAATTAAAAAAAGTGTCAGAAATTGTCAAAATTTCCCACAGTGAAGACTTCAAATGTCTTTCTTCTTCTGACCAACGGTCAAAAACCCAACGATGTTCAAATTACTGTCACACAAGACAAAAGCAGCAAATGCTCACAACTGAGTAGCTGGAACCAGGTAATGTTAGGTAATGTTTTTTTCCCCACTCTTTTTAAATTGTTGCCAATTAATTTTCTGACAATCTACTAATCTTACTCTCATGTTTGAGGAGAGAGAAGATTTGGTCATAGCTCTGGCTGTTTTTCTTATTGACTTGATTCTAAAAATGGTTCTTACAACATTGTGTCGGCCACTGTGTTATGCTTCATGTCAAGCCCCATTTTCATTGACTGTACACCTGACTCACAGCAGCAGTCAGATTGGCAGAATTTAGTCCGAAATATCTGTTCAGTGTCAGACGCAAGTTATATTTAGTCGGCAAAATCGTCACAATTGTCAATCCAAAACCACAAGTTGTACTAAGGCCTTTAAATCTGATGTTGTATCCTGCTGCTGCTACCTCCAATGATTCTTTGTCTTTTAAATTGTTTGCTTCCCCCCCCTCTTAACCCAAAATCCTGACACACAAGACGCTTGAAATGTCCCTCCATCTCGCCCCTCACATCAAGACAATGAGTCAGTGGCTCTTTTGTGACAAAGCTACACTGAAACACCATAATATCACCGCAGAATGAGCACTGTGCTGATATCCAAACAACTACAATGCACTGTTAACACGTATTATTCATGACAGAAAAATTATTAAGGAGAGGAGCAGCTACTCACTGTGCTGGTTGAGCAGCATCCTGATGGATATCCTGCTCATGTAGAAACGATCTAGAAAATACTGAACATTTTGGCTGACAACCGGGTCTGTACCATAGGTCTCCTTGTACTCCACAACTCCCTGAGCCATGGTGGGAATGACATCATTGTGCCGATTTCTGATTTTTATTACCGCATCTGTGAAGCTAAATAAAGACATGACGATTACGAAAAGGTATGAAAAAAAAAAAAAACCCACAGAATAAGATGAGCTATTTCACTGAATAAAACATCACAAATACAAGAAATAAACCACAGTGTGTGTTTAGATGTACTTACTCATATGTGACTTTCTCATCATCTGCATTTTTGTCTCTGAACTCAAGAATCTCCTGAAAACTTTGCATGTACCTGCACATGAACAAACCACCACTGTCGATTTGCAGGAACCAGTATTGGCATAATTTAAGAGATAACTAAGAAAAAGCACAAAACCTGCATACCAGCCCTGGACCAGCCGGACTGAAGGAGTCCTCAGTAAGTTGTCTGGCAACAAGTTGATCTCTTTCATGATGTTTGCCAACCTCACTGGCAACTCCTGTCTGAGGAAGGCAAATGATGTTTTCTCACATGCATTTTCTGAGCCTGAAGGGAGTAAATGCACACAGAAACATTATCAAAAATAGTATGGGAGGCAAAACTGATTTATCACTGATGCTGTTGTGTTTTCAGCCTGTGCTGCTCATTGAATGGGTTGGATGATGACACTTTAATGCAATGAATATACATTTATCTATGATGTTTTTGTTTTTATTGTGCTATGTCTACTGTTCAGTTTCTTTTAACCTTCTATCCTTCTGTAAAGCACTTTGTAACCTAGGTTTTGAAAGGTGCTATATGAATAAAATTGTACTTACTTACCGTAACAGTCAGTCACACAGTTTCTACTGTTGTAGCTACTAATAGGCCATTGTAGGTTACGTAGCAAAATAATGAGCCCCAACTCATGTTATACAGTATATCAATATTGTGATATAAAATACATGATAAAAGATTCTTTCCATATCCTTCACCCCTAGCTGCCACCAAGGCTACAATATGCACTTCCATGTGCATAAATATATATTAGCACATTTTAAATGTACCCTTCCATAGGCACTATCACACTTATATTTATAATGTTTAATTTTTCTGCTCTACACTGACCATACTCCCCATCTGTACATTCTGACTGTGACCACAAAGCGGGTGAAATGCACAACTGCCCCAGATCCCCTGGGCTCCGAGTTCCTTTATAACAGTTAGTATTGGTAGTTTGATAAACTGCAGATTTGTTTAGTTAGATGCACCACTAAGCACAATATAAACTGAAATGATGGGAAACTTTCAAATGGCAAGTTAAAACCTTAATGCCTGAATGAAACATTGTCTTATCAGGCTGAAGAGATGCCTTAATTCAGTAGTACCAGTCTGGGAATCTGGGCTCCACAAGGGGTCACACGAGTTACATTTAAGGGGTTGCCAGATGATTACCAGGATTTCATTTTTTTTAAAGCAATGTCTTTTGGGACTTGTTTCTAATCTTTTAATTCTCCTTCTGAAATACTGACTGGTTTTATCTCCCCAGGCTTCGAACATTTTGTCAAATAAACAATGTGAGAAAGGACATGCATTATTTGTTTTAACTTCTCACAACTCATGGATGTGCATCTGTGAAGAGAGCAGGAACAAGCGCCTTTCATTAAGGAATCACAAGCAAAACAAAAAGTCGGGATCTACTGACTTAAATTCTGCAAATGTAGGCATAAAGACACTTTAAAGCAAGTGTACCACCTCTTACCAAAATCCAGAAACTGCTTCATTGAAAGAGGAGAGGGTGAAAATTTTGAATAATAGTCAATGTCCTTCCCTATGGACACGCTGCTCCTCAGAAACCTTAAAATCCTCATTCTGACAGGCCCAGTTCCCCCGGCGGACGATGTTGTTTCGTTGATGTCAAAGACAGAAATAGTGCTAATGATGATTGATTAACAGGTGGTATCCACCGCACTGCCACGCAGTTACCTTAACGTTTAGCTAATCTATGTTGACATTAGCGTCCACGCTAACTACAGCAGCCCGCAAACACACTCGTGAAATTACTGTTATATTATTGAGTGATTTGGTGAAGTGTGTATCCATAGTCACCGATACTGTAAATATTACTTCAATTGCTCATAGCTGAACCCTTACTAGTGGAAATGTCAACACTGCAAGAAGGCTGTGCGGGTACTCAGTGCGCAGCTAGCGTCAGCTAATCCCGAGAGTCACAACGAGTCAAGAGAAGAAACGTAAGTACCTTTCAACTTTGTTAAGATACTTTCAAAACAAACTGAAACAAACCTATTGATCAAAATATGCTGCCATATTTTCTTTGTCATAGTAGTATTGTTAAACAGTAGAACATGAAGGGTGAAATTAAAGGTTAAAGTTACATGTTGGTATAAAATAGGACAAAAGGTAGCAAAAGAGAAAATATAGAAGAATAAGGGAAAGCAGACCGTTTTAAACAGTGTTATAATGTTTGACATCGATAGCAAGCCATTTTATCAGATAATTGTATAAAACCATGTCATTTTGTAGGAGCTTGAGCGAAATAGTTCGTTATTTTAATATTTGGTTGGTAATAGGTAAGCGACTCTTGTTCTGCACGTTGAATAGCTTTATTTTAGTATGCTCAGTCTGTACTCTCTGAAAAGAATTTTAGGGATATTTCCCCTGAGGTTTCTTATTCAGGCAGAAAGCGGTACCAATCAGGTCTCGGTCTGGGTTTGCTGAGGACCGTGGTTGGGTATAAGATCTGTCAATCAGCAAGAGAGGCGGGGTTTGTGTTCCGTCAGACAAAACTCAGGGCAAACGACATAGATATTGGGGCATGACTGTCTGTCGTCATTTCCTTTAGTCGACTACGGAGATGCCTGCTTGAAGAAATAGGAGGGAGTGGGCCACGTTTTGGAAGAATGTGTTGTTAGTTTTTTGGTCACCATCTGGGTCAAGGTAACGTTAACCAATCTGTGACTGACTTTATTAACCGCCAACGTCGGGAAGGTGATCGTACACTGTTTCCTCGGTAACTTTAGTTGAACCAACTCGTAGTTGTGACCCGCCAAAAGCCACAAATAGCTTCATCGAGGAAGTGACCATTTTGTACGCAGTTATTTTCGATACAGTAATAATAACGTTATATTTGTCCTCCTGAGAAAGAAAATGAGTGGATTCAACTTTGGGCAAGCCTCCACCGGCTTCGCTTTCGGAGCTCAGAAGACCACAGCCGCAACCCCCGGTACTGGCTTTGGGATGACAAGCTCCACACCGGCGGCTCCCGGAGGGGGCTTCACGTTCGGCTCTGCCCCTCAGGCCACGTCCAACCCTACCGGATCTTTCAGCTTTGGCACCCCAGCAAAGAGCACTGCACCCGCAGGGGGCTTCTCTTTTGGGACCCCGACCCCCGCCACCTCATTTGGCATGGGTACGGCCCCTCAAACCACAGCAACAGCAGGGCTGACTTTAGGCTCCACGGCAGCTCCAGCTGCGGGGTCAGGCTTCACCCTGGGCACGAGTTTGCCTGCACAGACCACCGCTGCCGCCCCTGCAGGTGGGGGCTTTAGCTTTGGGACTCCTCAAGCTCAACCCCAACTTGCAGCCACAGTACCACCACAGACAGCTGCACCGGCACCAACAGCCGCTGCAACAGCAATGACAGGGTCAGGTGGCCTCTCTTTTGGAGGGTTCAGCTTTGGAGCAACCAAGGTGCAGGCCACCACAGCTGCACCGGCTGCTACTGCTGCTGCCCCAGGAGGGGGCTTCAGCTTTGGCACAAGTGCTCCCTCCAACCTCACCCTGGGCACCCTGGCCCAGCCAGCCTCCACGCCTGCAGCCACAACAGGTCAGGGTGGAGGATTTGCCTTTGGGATTAAGCCCTCATCAACCCCAGCTCCCCCTGTATCGACCCAGGCAGTCTCCGCTTTAGGCCCGTCTCTCTTTGCTGCACCTATCCCTACATCTGCTGCTCCTACTGCTACTGCAACAGGTACAGGCTTTACTTTGAGTGTAGCTCCAACTTCAGCAGCGAGCACTGTTGCTGCATCAACCACAGCAGCTGGTGGAGGTCTGGCTTTCATGCTTAAACCTCTGGGAGCAGCTACCACCACCTCCGCCCCTGCCGCCACAACAGCAGCTGCTACAACAGGGGCTGCCACAGCTTTTACACTGGGGCTCAGACCTACATCTGGCACGAGTGCCACAACCACTGCTACAGTCACAGCACTCACTACAACCACTGCTCCGCCAGTGATGACCTATGCCCAGCTAGAGGGTCTCATTAACAAGTGGAGTCTTGAGCTTGAGGACCAAGAGAGACATTTCTTACAGCAGGCGACTCAGGTGAATGCCTGGGACCGCATGCTGGTGGAGAACGGTGAGAAGATCACAGCCCTGCATAAGGAGATGGAGAAAGTGAAGCTGGATCAGAGGAGGCTAAACCAGGAGCTGGATTTCATCCTGTCCCAACAGAAGGAGCTGGAGGACTTACTCTGCCCGCTTGAGGAGTCAGTGAAAGAGCAAAGCGGAACCATCTACATGCAGAATGCTGACGAGGAACGTGAAAAAACGTACAAGCTTGCGGAGAACGTGGACGCACAGCTGAAGAGGATGTCGCAGGACCTGAAGGAGATCATAGAGCACCTGAACACATCCAGCGGCCCAGCAGATACCAGTGACCCAGTAAGATGAGACCTAACTTTAGTTAAACCTTCCTCAGCACATATTTGGTGCTTTGCCATTTATTGTTGAACATTAAATTAACTTCTCTTTTTTTCTATTTGTCTCCTCAGCTTCAGCAGATCTGTAAAATTCTCAACACTCACATGGATTCACTTCAGTGGATTGATCAGAACTCGGTTCTTCTGCAGAGAAGAGTGGAGGAAGTGTCCAAGTTGTGTGACAACCAGCGCAAGGAGCAGGAGAAAACCTTTCGCTTAACATTTGACTGATCTGGGACAAATATGTTGACACACATTCTGACATAATGCTAATTTTGGAAAAGGGTTTTCAGTAGTCGGAAAGAGACGGCTCTTTAAGGGGTCGAGATATTTTTGGATGCAAAACCAAAGCCACCCATCACAATTCCTGTTGTCTTGCTTTTTCCCATCAGCTTTTTTGAGTTGTTTGGGCTGCATACAGATTGATATTTTCAACACAATAGATTTTATATAGACTAGTGGAAATGATAATGTTCCAATCTATATGCTATGTTTGTTCTAAGTCGTATGATTAAATAAATCTCTTGATTAAGACTGTTCTCTTTGTCAGCAAATGCGCTTTACTGCCATTTATTTCAGTGGCAGTGTTGTCACAGATGTAGACCTTTGTGTCCCTATAACATTTGAATTCTATCAAAGCTTTGATAATATCTCATTATAATCGGTCTCCTCAAGGGACATGGACAGATGGGATTCATGTTTGCTTTTATAATAGAGCTGAAACAATTGTTTGGTCGATCGACAGAAAATGAATACTGTTTTGATAATTGTCGGGGGGGTTGTAGGAAAAAAAACAATACATGATAGTTCCAGCTTCTCAGTTGTGAGACTCCCCTTTGGAAAGATTTTGTCCTTGTGTCCCCCATCTAATAGGATTTTTGCTTTTAGATATTTTATTACAGAAAGTGTATGAACCAAGTAGTCATATATTGTGTCATTGTGTTACTTATGGATAGAATTATAATGAAAATAAATTTTTCCCTATTTTGGGAATTTCTCAAGGAGCCCTGGGGGTCCCCGGACCCCACTTTGAGAACCACTAACTGAATATTTTTGGGTTTTGACTGTTTTTCAGGATAGACATAATTTGAAAACATCACATTGGACTTATGGAAATTGTGTAGAGCATTTTTTTTACAATTTTCTGAGTTCATATAATATAGAATTAATCGATTGTTTGGTCTATAATTTAGGAAGATTAATGGCGAGTGAAAATGTTCATCAGTTGCAACGTTCCTTTTAGATATGATATACTAATGGCAATGAAAGCCCACAGTGGCAATGAATTTTTAAGTATTTTTATTATACTTGACAATTCAACAAGACAATTACCTTGTATTAAATCTATAAAAACATACATTTCATTTGCTTTTCACCATCTTCCCTTTGGGTTCCTCACAGGGAACAAAAAGTTAGTCTTCTACTTCAGTGATGACCTACATACAGTGGATGCTACCTGAATGCCACAATAGTGAGAGGAGGTGAAGGAGAAATTGAACATAAGTGGAGGGGGGAAGACCTCAACTGGCATTTAGAGTCAGTCGTGGTCATTTGTACACTTTTTAATTATTGTGATATGATAATGTACCTAAATGTCATTCCAAACAGGACAGGAGCATTTTTGTTGGAAAGCGCTGAAACTAGACACGTGAAACGTGTATAATGATTTACATTCATACTGTTTTACACTGAATTAGTTGTACCTAACCTGCATAGACTTTTAAGCTTTTAATAAGACAGGACAACTCCATAGAAACAGTAGTAAACTTTGCCCTCTGTTGATCTGCCCCAGGGCAGACATAAGAAGAAAAACTCTTTGGCTGCACCATTTTTTTTATCAAAAAATAAATAAACTGTGCGGAAGTAATTCAAAATGTACAAAACTTACAAAAAACATTTCATCATCTATACAGTGTAGAAATTCAAATACATGAGCCCAACTTATTCCTGACAAGGTAGAAAGATCAGCACATTTGTTTTTAAACCACTGAGCATCATGTTGAAATGAACAAAAGACAAAGCTCCGTGTGTTTGTGGCTTGACACTTAAAAAACAGACTATCCCTGTTTGAGAAAATCATTTAACAGAAATACGAGTCACAAGTAGCTTTCGTTGTCAATCCAAGTCGTCATCCACTGCTTTTTTTCAGAAGGATCAAGCTTGAGTTTCCCGTCCTTATACTCGGGAGTTTCCTTTCTTATCCGCACTGCGTGGTAACGAGGGACGCTGTCATCTTGTTTGGAGCGTTTGAAGAATCCACACTGAGAGAGGGGATTTCAAAAACACAACACATTATTTAAAAACCGATCAATGTCAGCAATATTCATGCACACACTGTAAATATGTAATGTAAAGGGGAGAGGAATGTTAAGCATGCTTTGCGGTTTTTAATGGAACATTTCAAACAGCCAAGCAGCAAAAGCAGTGTCAGAAAAAGCACCTGCAGGGCACAGAAAGATTGCAAAAGTGAGTTTAAGCTGGAAAATATTAAGCCTGCATTGATTTTTTTGGGCAAAATTCAGAGACACACTTTGTACAAATATCAGAAACCTAAATACTTCAGCTATTACACAGAACACTTCAATCAATAAATCATTTACTTTATGTTACATTTAGGTTTTTTGTGTAATGTAAATTTCCCTTCATCTCAGTACAATGTGCGTGTGATTGAATTTTTCTGCATGAAGTCAGCTGATTTTGGCTGGAAAGTGAGTTCATTAATCGCTGCAGTAATCACACTCCATGCTGACAGCTTGTTTTTACCCCTGGTCAGAGAGTATAAATCAGGCCTCAGCAGAGAGTTTGTCTTTGTCAGAGGGCTGAACATGGATCTCTGCCTTGTGATATGCAGCATCATATTGGTCTTTTGTTGCTCTCTTGAAGAAACCACACTGAGGGGGAGGAAGGGTGATGAGTTGTTAGGAGTGAAGTATGAATAGTCAACAGCCATTATGATTTCTTCCAGCAAAACACCAAAGAAAATCTATTTTATTAACGAAACACTTTCTGGACATTACTTTTCACACAATAGTAAGCATCACCAAAACTCATTTCACACAGCTGTACACATTTCGGCCATTTGATAGCAGGTTTATATGGAAAGTCATAATCACGTGAATCACGTGAATTTATTTGAGGGAATATCGTTTGATATTTTGGGAAATGCACTGAGAGTTAGATGAGAGGCTCAACAAACACTCTTATGTCAGAGCCAAGAAGTTGTCTGTGTCATGACTCCCCATAAAGTGGAATTGTCATTTTTATACTTTTGTACAGATTAAACAAGGTGTAAAGTGTTAATTAGTGAGTTTTAGAGGTCCGTGGTAGGCATATTTTGTTACTGTTGACAAGGCCATACTAGCTGATTCCCTGTGTCTTTATGCTAAGCTAACGGTAGCTTTGTATTTAATGTACTGGCATGAGTGTGGTATCTTCTCATCTAACTCTCAGCAAGAAAGCAAATAAACACATTTGCTAAAATGTCAAATTATTCCTTTAAATACCACTGACACAAAAATATTTACTTTAACAGCCATCTATCTAAATCTATGTGGTTTGAATTCACCTCCTCTTTGACATTTACTGAAGGTCATTCACGTGTGAGTCTGAATTTAACCAACTCCATTTTTAGTTATCAAAATTCCCATTTGAATTAAAGCAACTTGAATACAGTTTGAAACATTAAGTACTGGTTAAATTTCCAAGGAAATATTTACTTGCTTATAAAAAGGCCTTTGTGTTTTCATAGGTTTACAGTAAACTATTTATTATCCAAAGCATCTGTTCACTTACTCTACCTTTTATAATTGATCTAACTATATTTTGTTTGTCTGTTGTATAATGTAAAATCACAACTGCAACTTTTCATTTAAATTGTTAAATTGACTAATCTATTTTTTTTAAATATCCAATTAATCACATTAGTGTTTAGTCTAGAAATGTCAAAATAATGATTACCACAGCACCAAGTGAGGCCTTCAAAATGCTTATTTTGACTGCACAAGAAATATATCAATAAAAACTAGCAAACAAGGTGATTAAATTATTTACTGTACCCACTCCACAGCTTTTCTGACCTAATTTTCCGAAAGGGTTCAATGAAGGTTATGCAACGAAGGTTAAAGTCAAGGGCAACTGGACTTGGTTGAAGATACTGGAAGACATTTCGTCCCTCATCCAAAGGACTTCTTCAGTTCTGACTGACTGGTAGGGAAACTCAGCTATCTTCACAGACAATGAAGGTTATGTTTTATCTCATATTTTCATCCCATGTCATCTCCTACATTACCAAACATGGGTGATATGAAGATGGTATATCCCTGAACTCACCTTCCAGAGCAGAAACACCAGCAAAGCCAAAATCAAGATGCCTGCAAGAACAGCCACCAGTATGATCCACCAGGGAACACCACTGTGCTGTGCCACTGCACTTTCTGGGGACACTGCCACCGTCACCTGTAATAAAACATCAAAGTGAGGCCAAATCAAGAGATCAGGTGAGTTGGAAACAAGATAGGAGAGACAGTTAATAATTTGTTGTAGCTACTGAGCTACTTACATCAGTGTCAGGAGTTCTCAGGATCATGTTTTTAGCCTGAGTGTGAAGGACAAGCGAGGCCTTCACAACGATATACATGTGCGAAAGAGAAGCATAATCCTGTGTAAAAACAAAAACAGATGCTCAGGTAAGACATATCAAATCACAAGATATCATGAAACACTGATGAGAATTTTTTTTTAAATACGATACCTCAATAAAGGTTGAGTTCCAGAGACGAGATCTCAGTTCAACTGCTGTACCGTCTAGGCCCTGTAGGGGGCACCTGAGCTCCACACATTTGATCTCATTGTCACATGTCTGTGAAGGAAAAAGAGTCAAAGCACATCAAAACAATCTATACCTTTTATGTAAACGGATGTCAGACTATACATACAAAGACTCACCAAAACGTTTTTTTTGTCAGACAGTGAAAACTTTTTGCCTCGAGGTTTTCTTTCACCGATTTCACGTTTCGTCCTGGACACAGAGGACTCCTGAAAATCCATTTCTTCTCATTAAGTGGAACTTAACAGTGAAGGTTTCCTGTAATGGCTGATGTCTGATTTTACTTTAAAGTACATGAAAATAGAGGTTTAAAAATTCTACCTGAATGTGCTTGAGAGGGTTGATTTCAAACTCAGGGGTGCAAAGGATGTCCTGCTGTCCTGTAGCCGTGACCTTCAACAGGTACAGAAGCCATTTCCCATCTTTGTTCCATTTGGGCCACTGAATATGTAGTGAGGCTTTGACAGAAGACTTCAAAGACTTCCACAAGTTGTTTATCTGAAGGAGAAATCAATATGGTACGACTTGGTTATTTCATATGCTAAGACTACCAAATGATATGGCAGCGGTATTTTAATGATCACATCCAGAGGTCAGATGAATAAACTTACTGTAATGGGAATTCCAAACATATTGCATGTAACCCTGAACGCAGTGAGACACATGTGATGTGGCACTGAATCTGTGTAAAAGTAACAGTCGAAATATCTCTGTTCTCTGTGTTATCCAGACTTCAGGGACAACGTGTCTCTGTGGAATGATATGACTGACCCTAACGCTGGGTAAATAACAGGCTCATTCATCTCGCCTCACTCATTCAAGCATACATGTATATGGCGTATGTATGTTGTTGTGAGTCCTTCTGCAGGACTTGAATAAAATTCACAGAAAGACAAGTGTTTGCCTGAGCTGTTTTTTTGAAAACTCGAATTGCCATCACACTTACTTTAAACGTATATTTAATCAAACTTCCAACTTCTTCTTCAGTCTTCATGGCACTCTCACCTTTCACGACACCTCCAAAAGAAACCTGATTAGGGCTGGCTTCCCTGTCGAGAACAAGCAAAAATCTATATTTCACGTAAGCTTGGAGGCAGCGTATATTTATCTGTAATCAAACAATAGTTTAACACACTTACCCAGTGACTGACAATGGTAGTTCAATGATTACTTTAGCCTTTACTTTAACAGGGGAAATGTTTTCTTGCACACTTGTTCTGCAATTTAAAAAAAAACACGCCACTATATTACAATACTTTTATTTAATGGCAACTTATCTGAAATTACAGGAAAAAGTAACATTGCAGCCATTTTCCTACATGTGCAGAATTGAACGTGAGGCAGGAGCAGCAGTACTTACGTTTGGACCTGCAGGTCAATATTAATCTCTGTGGTGTCGAGAGTCACACCCACAGTGCTCAGGATGATGTAAAATGTAGCCTGGAGCAAAAAAAAAGAAAAACATCTCTTACATTTGAAGTACAACAACTAAGTGGCCGAATGGAAATGTCCACACCTCTGAGTCTCTCTTGAAAGGATTCCCCAGCTCGCAGTCTGCTTGAGAGCCATTCTGATTGGCAGTACAGGTAATCGGCTTTTCTATCTGGAAAAGAACATATTGTAAATTTGGATGGTTATTAAACTACAAGTCAGAAAATAATTAGGATACATAGACATTTTGGCATGACTTTTATAGTTTTAAAATATTCTCTTTTTTTAACCCGGTATGACTATGGCTGTCAATTGGTT